>NC_132794.1:37239375-37552500 GCF_048418805.1 Vulpes vulpes
AAGAGCAGAGGGAGAGGTAGAAGCAGACTCCCCACTTGAGCAAGGAGCCCGATGCAGGGCTGGATTCCAGTACCCTAGATCAAGACCTGACCCGAAGGCAGATCCTTAACTGATTGAGCCACCCAGGCCCCCCAATGTTTTAATTTTTAAAAGATGATAATTGTAATGAACTTTTGTTTTTCAGAAGGAGAATAAAAAGAACAGAAGCAGCATTTATAGAGAAAGAAGGGATGTAATTTTTTTTTTTTTTTTTTTTTTTGTCACAGAGGGCCAGTATGTGAGCTCCAGAATGGAACCACATACGTTAGCTGAATAATTGTTTGCCATGTATTTATATGACATGTTTGAATGTTTGATAGAGATGTTATGAATGTATCATTTAAAAACTACTGGGATCCCTGGGTGGCGCAGCGGTTTGGCGCCTGCCTTTGGCCCAGGGCGCGGTCCTAGAGACCCGGGATCGAATCCCACGTCGCGCTCCCTGCATGGAGCCTGCTTCTCCCTCTGCCTATGTCTCTGCCTCTCTCTCTCTCTCTCTGTGTGTGTGACTATCATAAATAAATAAAAAAAAAATTAAAAACTACTAATTGTTTTAAGCAGAACTCAAAGCAGGGCTTCTAACAGGTTAAGGTGGCCCATTTATTTTGTAAATATAATTTATTTTTAACATAATTCTTGGATTTTACCAGACTAAAAGTTATCTTTAATAACCTTTCTGTAAAAGACCTTTGAAAAGTGGTAATGGTCCTATTATTTGGGTAATTTGAAATCAAAGTATTATATAAAATTTATAACATGTTTCTTTTGGGAGTTTATTTTTTAATTAATCTTTAGGATCATTAATGGTGTCACAGAATAATTTATGTTAGAGTTGATTTTAATAGGGACACAAGGCAGTTGATTAAATGAAAACAAAGCAGAACAATGTCAACTATTTTGAGTGCTTACAATGTAGCAAGCACTCTTACAATTTCTTTGTATTAATTTAATTCATGTAAAATGTGATGGAACCCAAATTGCAAAAACACTGAAGAATAATCACCAAGTTCACATAGCAAGTAATAAATTAATTTGAGATTAAACTTAAATAATATTTCTTTGTTGACTGAGCTCTTAACTACTTCATTATGACAATCAGTAATAAATGCATTTAAGTAGTCATTTAAATTATTTTTTTAAATTCATAATTTATGACTTTTAAGGTGACATTAAAAATACCAATATAAAGAAGGTTTTTTTTCTAAGATCTTATTTTTTTATTCATGAGACACAGAGAGAGAGAAGCAGAGACACAGGCAGAGGGAAAAGCGGGCTCCTCACAGGGAGCCTGATACAGAACTTGATCCCCAGACCCAGGATCACTCCCTGAGCTGAAGGCAGACGCTCAACCACTGAGCCACCCAGGGGTCCCTATAAAGAAGGTTTTAAAATACTTTGAAAATGATTGTGACTAGCATTATAAATGATTATGACTAATGTCATATTTTATTTTTGGTATTGTAAACTATTTCACTTTATTTTTATTTGTGTCACACATTATCATGAGTTTTGAAACTTGAGAGAACATCACATGCTTCTTTCTCTAGATGTCACAGTGAAACCTGAAAGTAGTGTAGATAAATTGATTGTAACTGTTAATTACTTTGAGATTATCAGATGCTACTGACCATGTAGATCCGAAGGTTCATTTGCTGGCATGCGAAAACTAACATAGTATAAAGAAAAGAGGTGAGAACGTTTATAAGTAATCAAAAGAAATAATACAGGGGATTAAGAAAAATCTTATACGTAATGCTCTTCAGGATACATTTCATGATTTGAATACAGTGAACACGGTTTGCTTTAGGCAACTGTTAGAGTGCTTGATCATTGCTTTGTCATGGATAGTACCATTTTTTTTTTTCATTGAAAACTTACAGTCGTATCACTGATGATAATAATGATACCATTGGTATTACCAAAATGTTTCTATTTCCTGCAAAATCATCCTTTTGGCAACCTTCTAGGACACTGCCAATAATTTATTAATAGCAGAGCTCAGCACATCTGATATATACAAAAAGAAACACATTTCAGTTTTTCAAAGATTAATTGAGTGCCTACCCTATAACAGAATGTGATAAGGAATGCATAAATGAATACGGTCTTTTATGCCTCAAGATGTACTCAAAATCAAAAGTGAAGAAAAAGACCTCTAAACCAGCTCTAAACTGTTAAACACATTCTGGTAATTTCAAAGGTATTCCCTGAACAACCAAGACAAGAACAATTAATTAATTCTGTTTCAGAGTGAAGGGTTGAGGAAGCTTTATATACAGTGGCCATCTGTGAACTATACTTTGGAAGGTGAGTATAAGCTTACCAGGAGGAAAGGGTATTTCAGTAAGAACAAAAGATATGATGAGATAAAGTACATCCTCAGTTATCTTCCTTAGAGAATGGAGAGATTTGGTAAGAGCATTGGAGACACAAGCTGGAGCTCTGACACTAGAAGAAGATGTATGTGTGTTGGGGAGACACAGGTATTAAGTTGGGAGGCAGATAGTTGTGGTAGGTGCATTTTAGTGAAGCCAATCATTGTCTACAATAGTAAGATGAGACCAGAGCCAAAGGTTCCAAGTCCAAAAAAGGTTCTTATTTTGAAACAAAACTACCAGGACCAGACTTGGATTCTCTAGGGAGAAGAAATACGTTAAATCCTAGCCATTTATGAACAACCAGGACATAAAGGAAAGATGGAGAGACCATTTTATTATCACTTAAAAGTTACATATCCGTAGAAATTTTTCTTAATTCTAGCAAAGAAATCAATGTTGATTCACAAGCTGCATTTTAGGAACTGACAAAGGTATATATTGATAAAATTAAAAGACCAAATTTGATTACAAGTTATTTATTTTATATAGTTTAGGAAAATTATTTCTTTGCTGCAGGAAATAATAATTATCATTGTAACAACAGCCACTAACATTTAGTGATTACTAACTAAGCTCATAGCCATAGTTAGTATGTTCTTTCCACGAATTTCCATATATGGCAAAAGTTGACATATTTAGTAAATTATAACTGTTGGTTTTCTAATCCCATTTCCTTGCAAAATAAGAATTACAAAATATATTCACATTTAACTTTTAAAACTATTTACTGATACTATTATTATTAATAATGGAAATTTGAACAGTAATGATTTAATAATATAGCATTTCTACATTTTAAAAGCCATTAGTATATACCTACTACAGACTGAAAAACCATTCAATTAATTATGTTGCTTATGTGATGGATTGGCTGATTCAAGATTTAAATACCACAATACCAAATTTTAAACATTTTGAAAAAATATTTCCCATGGTAATTTGAAAACAACTTTTCAACGCAATTTAACTTAGTAACATATGGGACACCTGGGTGGCTCAGTGATTGAGCATCTGCCTTTGGCTCAGGTCCTGATTCTGGGGTCCTGGGATGGAGTCCCACAATGGGGTCCCTGCAGGGTGCCTGCATCTCCCTCTGCCTATGTCTCTGCCTCTGTATGTGTGTCTCTCATGAATAAATAAATAAAATCTTAAAAAAAAACTTAGTAACCTAGCATGTTTGTTATGAAGGACACTTATTGAAGCCTAATAACTATCATATAAGAAAAAGTTAAAAAATATCTATTGGCAACAAAATTTTTAACAAATTTTTATTATTAGCTTGATAGCTAAGTTAATATATTAATCACATATTGGTGTGTATTTACCATAAAGTAACTGGCTTATTAAATTGAAACCAAGTATTTTTTTAGGATTCTTAATTTGCACTGTGACCAGTCATCTAGTTGATTACATGTTTAAATACAGTCTAATTGATCATGGAAGTCTTTTGCTATAAATTATAGAGAGAAAACAGATTTCACATGTTGGTTGTTGCTTAATGACATATTTCACAGTCTGAATAAAAGAGGGTAAAAACACACACAAGAATAAGGTAGTTACACAGATTCATGATGTGCAAAGTTCTTTTCTAATGCATAAAGAAACACTGATAAATCAAATGTGAGAATACAGAGAGAATATTAAGTGGTGAAGAAATTTTAAAAATATGCTATCAATTGGATTAATCCAAACTTTTTGGTTTAAAAGGATAGACAGATATATACAAGATTTAATGTTAAAAATCATAGCATATTAACTCATTAAATAAAAACATACAAGGGCGCCTTGGTGGCTCAGTCAGTTAAGCATCTGCCTTAGGCTCAGGTCATGATCCCGAGGTCCTGAGATTGAGCCCTGAGTCTGGCTCCCTGCTTAGTGGGGAGTCTGTTTCTCCCTCTCCCTCTGCACCCCCCCCCCCACTCATGCTCTCTCCCTCCCTCTCTCTCAAATAAATAAATAAAATAACATAAAAACATACAACTTAATTGAAATACTACTGAGTAAAAATTTAGAATTACTTACAAACTTATAGTAACTATTTCATATATATATAATATATATATATATTTATATATAATTTTCCACCTATATGGTAACTTTTTCATATATATGTGAAATATATATTTTTTATTTTGGATTATACATACTTTAATGAACTAGATTTGTAAAAGACATAAAAATATTTTACAGGCTTGGAAAGATATGTTCTTAAGACTTCATTTAAGGAAGGGTTTAGGACATGTTAGAGATTTTTCAAACCTACAAAGGACATTTAAAAATTTGAATAAATATAACATTTTCCACCCGTTATACCTTTGATTTTGACAGAAGCCAATTCATTGCATGTAGGGAAGCAACACTTTGAAAAAAGCGCAGCATTCCACCTTTCCGCAGAGCGCTGAAGTCCTTGTATCAGATTCATAGGTACCTGAACATTAACAGAAATTCCGGCCAAGTGTGCAAATTTTAATGACCAAGATGCCAATGTTCAAGAGGAAAAAATCGTATTCTCTCTCTTTTAGCTTGAGAGTGAAATACAGATATCCCCCCACATTTCAAAAGTTCACCATATGCCACCTTGCCTTTACAAAAGACCTACGGTAGTACCTGGGTTTGCGAACTGAAGGAAATCCTAAGAGGACTTTCGCATTTATGAGAAGAAAGTGGAAATCCAAAGGAGCAGTCGCGTGTGCTTTGCAGAGCCCCGGGCGGGAGCTGCTCCAGGAGCCTCTGCGCTCTGTCTCCGCCTATTTTGTGCATCTGTTAGCAAGATGTACCTAAGATGCCAGAAAAGCCCAAGCAAGGTTGTGCTCTGGGTCTGGGAATGCTCAAATGCTTTTCCAAATAAGTGATCGGCAATTGCTTTGTCACGATACACCGTTTTGGCTTATGAAAGCTTTCATAGAAATGCTCTTTTGGATAGTAGAGGAAATAAACCTATATTTTAATAACATCTAATATCATTTTTAATTTCTTTTTTATAAGTATTTTTATGGATCTTCAAAATTACTAACAAAAATTTAAAAATTTCTGACTTAAAACTCGATACTATGAAAAGACAAATTGAAGGATTTAAAAACAGTTGTGGGAATCCCTGGGTGGCACAGTGGTTTGGCGCCTGCCTTTGGCCCAGGGCGTGATCCTGGAGACCCGGGATCGAATCCCACGTCGGGCTCCCGGTGCATGGAGCCTGCTCTCCCTCTGCCTGTGTCTCTGCCTTTCTCTCTCTCTCTCTCTCTCTCTCTCTCTCTCTCTCTGTCTGTGACTATCGTAAATAAGTAATAATAAAAAAAATTAAAAAAACAGTTGTGTACGTAAAAATATTTTTTGATGAGTATCACAATACAGATACCATAGCAGTTCAGTGTTTTGTCTTTAAGGTAGACATGCCAGTGTTCAAATAATTTCCAAAGAATGAAAACTTAGGCACACTATATAAATTCACTAGGGCTTAGGGTTTTTGTGTGTGTGTGTGTGTATGTGTGTATGTCTTCAAAATGTCTTTAAAATGGCACAATGGTGATTTGTAAGAATTAACTGAGCACATAATAAATACATGTTCATTAAATGAACTCATATTTTATTGCTACTAGTGGTAGAATCTGTATTCAGGTAGCTTCATTGATATACTTAAAAAGATATCTATTCCTAAATTATTTATATTAATGAAATATTGAAAGCAACTGAAAAATACATATTCACAGACATTAAAAGATAAATCCAAGTGTGTTGGCATGAACATATGTTCAGCATATACTGCTTGATGAAGGCAGATACCTAACAATTTATGTTTTATGATTCAATTTTTAATTAATCACAATTGTACATTAAAAACTGTTTGATGAGGATCCCTGGGTGGCTCAGCGGTTTAGTGCCTGCCTTTGGCCCAGGGTATGATCCTGGGGTCATGGAATGGAGTCCCACATCAGGCTCCCTGCATGGAGCCTGCTTCTCTCTCTGCCTATGTCTCTGCCTCTCTCTCTCTCTCTGTGTCTCTCATGAATAAATAAAATCTTAAAAAAAAAAAAAAACAACTATCTGATAAATATCTACAAATAGTCATTTTCTTTCAATGGCATTGTAGAAGCTCTTATTTTACTTTATATATCCCCTTATTCTGGAGTTTTGTAATCGATACATAGTTTTATAGTGAGTAGATAGATCTATAGATAGATTAGTTAATAGACATAACTTTCGTATTCTTAAAAATAATTATAATAATTCAATTAAAAATAATGTAATAGATTGAAAAGGTACTAGTTTAGTCTGAAGTTGTCCCTGAAATATAAATAAAGCAAAAGGGAATGGTTTTACTTATATTCTACTCTCCTTCACTTTAAAATGGCTTCTTCATAAATTTGGGTACTTTTCTTCATCAGCTTTAGTGCCTTATAATGTCAATGATCTGCAGGAATTGGAGGATGTATTAGTGCCTTTCAAGATTCCTTGTTTTGGTCTATGTAATGACAGATAAGTACAAACATACAAACTTTAATGTCAAAAAGAGTTGACTTTGTGTGTACTTAAAGTATCTAGATGTTGAAAGTGTATATGATTTTGTAGCTACATGGCTGCCTCTGGATAGTCCTTTGACTATATCTTATTTTAAAAAAAGAAAGAAAGAAAGAAAGAAAGAAAGAAAGAAAGAAAGAAAGAAAGAAAGAAAAAGAAAGAAAGAAAGAAAAAAGAAAAGAAAAAAATCATAGTCTTCGATTATTTAGGTAATTAGGGTCAATGTTTTCTAGAATATTTTTCTGTTTCAGTGAAGCTTTGTGACCTTGTGAACTTTTCTAGTCACTCTAATGATTTCTCCTCCATATTCCTAAAGTTTAGCTGCCCTCAAATATCCAACCTGGATTTAGAAAAAACATTATTTATAACAAATAAAACATGATTATCTCAATGGAGAGAATTGGATCAAATTAATTCCAGATATAATAAGTGCTTACCAATTTTATTTCTTTTCCTAACAACATAAATTCTTTCCTTCCTTCCTTCCTTCCTTCCTTCCTTCCTTCCTTCCTTCCTTCCTTCCTTCTTTTCTTTTTTTCTTGCCTTTTCTTTTCTTTTTGAAGGCAGAAAAATGTGCAGTGCAACCTAGAAATAGAGATAATAATGGAACTTTTTCTAAACTAAGGTAATTCCTTTAAACTCATAAAATGTATTTGCAACATTAATTCTGTATTCACACGATGCTTCCCATGGATCTTGACTTCCCACAGATTACAACAGCCTTTAATATTTATAGATAGTCACATGCAGAAAAGGTCAACCTCATATAATTCATACGTTTTTGGAGCTTAAAACATCATTTGATTGTTCTCCATCTCATTTCAGACCATAGAAAATCTTTGACTCAGCAAATTTCTGAAAATCCATTTAAAAAGTTTAACCCAGTAAAGGAAGAGCTTCTACTCAGAGAAGAACAGACTGGCTTATAGTAATAGCTGGTGAAAGAGTTGGTTCTGTAAGATTATGTTGAATGGGGAAGTGGCCAATTAGGTTCTGATTTTTCAGGCATTTATTATTGAACTGATCCAAAGTTTTTAAAAAAACTGACAAAATTTGATAATCAGTAATGACAATATGCACTAAGACATGATATACTAGGTCAGTATTAGGTTACAACAGTTTACAAGAACAAATATCTATGTTTAAGTTAAATTTATCAAGATAGCCATAATTAATGTCCAAATTACTCAGTTTCATTCTGAGTTGTCAAAGAAAAATCTTAGCATGGCATAGATTATAATATATGTACATATAAATGACACAAAAAAGAACACAGAAATATTATTTCTATATTAAATAAAGCTTTCTAAAATAACATCTACAAAGACATTTCCTCTGGTTATATTTAATGGTTGTAATTATTAAATTCTGTTTTAAAATTGATGTTTTGAAATAATTTATCATCATGTAACATGATTTTAATTCATTTAATTTTTAAGTAATTGACATTATGTTCATTTTTCTATAGATATGGACACAAAGTCTAGCAGATAATAAACGAACATGTCCATGTGACCCTAAACTTAGTAGATCTTTCCACCATACACACTGTCTTAGAATAACATAATTTAATAAATTAAACTTTCTAAATAAAAAATATAACAAGTTTGTATGTCATTATGTAAGACTTTATTCAATAATGCAATTCAAATACAATTTATTAATTATAGTTAAATGCAAATATGTCCATAATGCTGGTAATGACTATGTTATCAGGTGCTAAGAAGGAACTTGTTACTCTATGTATTTAATCATCTAAACAGAAAAAGTAAGAATACTAACAACAAACATGGGTATAAACACACAATACAGGCATACTTAGCTTGCTAGTCAGGTTGGTAATAACCAATTAGAATATAAGTAAAATAGATAAAATAAATCTAAAAGTAGTAATGCTAAAATGCACTTAAATGTTACAGATTATAATGAAAGCAGTGCAAGGTGATTTTTTGTTGTTGTTAAAAAATGGAAGAAAGATTCTTGCTCTGCTTTCAACTCTGTTTTTTTCCATTATACAAAGTTGCTTCCCTGATCACTGTTTCAATTGTTTGTTCTTTTAAACATAGAATAATTCTTTTTTTTTAATTTTTATTTATTTATGATAGTCACAGAGAGAGAGAGGCAGAGACACAGGCAGAGGGAGAAGCAGGCTCCATGCACCGGGAGCCTGACGTGGGATTCGATCCCGGGTCTCCAGGATCGCGCCCTGGGCCAAAGGCAGGCGCCAAACTGCTGCGCCACCCAGGGATCCCTAGAATAATTCTTTTATTGGGGCAGAGGGGTGCTGTCTTAAAGTTTAGGAATTGTTTTACAATAAAATACAAAAAAATCTTAAACACTTAATATGAACATCTGGGAATCAGAATGTATGAATATGATAGAATAAAGTAGCTCAAGGTAAAGTTGCTGGGGGAAAAGAATCACTCTGGCCTTCTCAATCTCCATTATTCAAAGTTACTCTATAGCTAAGAAAATCATTGAAATGATTGAAGTAGTAAAAGAGCAACAGTGAAATAAAAGGTATTTCATTTTATTTTTATATTGTTAAAAATTGGTATTTTTCTGCTGTTGCTTGTACCTAACCACCTCTTAACTTGTACTCTTTGTTCTACTAAATTGATTTCCAAGGGATAATCCCAATTCAAATTCTTGGCTCACCTACCTAGTTCTTTTCCTTGATATATTTGTGTGTGCACATGTGTGCATGCAAACACATAAATGCCTAGCAGTTACCTTAAGCCTCACTATACTTTATATGTATAAATTATTTACTTTGTTATTTATGTTGTCATAAATTAAAATTCTACCCAAAGGAATTTATGGGAGGAGTGCCTATTTGTTATCTTAATATTTGTTGAATCAATGCTTACTTAGCACTACTGTTTGGGGGATGATAATCACAGAATTTGAATAATTCATTTTTCCTGTAAGTTAGGATGTCCTTAGTTCCAACTCTTCTTTCTCCCTATAAGTAGTCAACCTCCCAAACTGCTTATTTAAATTTTGAAATTTTAATTAGCATGTATGTTTTTATAGATTGACACAGAGTTCTGTTTTCTCCCACATCTTAATGAAAAATTGCATATTGACATTTGTAAATATCAGTGTTGCTCTTGATATTGGGGTAACAGAGACCCAAATGTGTGTGCGCACGTGTGTTCTTATATCTCCCCATAATTTAATATCAAATGTTTAATTTTTGTCTTTCAGATAATGGGGGAAAGGCTGTCTCTTAACAATTCTTGGGCAGCCTGGGTGGCTCAGTGGTTTAGCGCTGCTTCCGGCCCAGGGTTTGATCCTGGAGACCTGGGATCAGGTCCCACACCGGGCTCCCTGTGTGGAGCCTGCTTCTCCCTCTGCCTGTGTCTCTGCACCTCTCTCTCTCTCAATGTCTCTCATGAATAAATAAAAAAATCTTTAAAAAAATTATTGACACCCCTATTAACATCTAAGTGATTTCAGTGAAAAATTAAGATACTTTTTTAAAACTGTAAGTGTTTAAAGCAGTACTTGGGTGGGTCAGTCAGTTGAACGTCTGACTCTTGGTTCCAGCTCAAGTTATGATCTTGTGGGTCATGGGATGGAACCTCACATCAGCTCCAAGCTCAGTGGGGAGTCTGCTGAGGGTTTCTCTCCCTCTGTCCCTCCTACCATTCTCTCTCTCTCTCTCTCTCTCATGAATAAATCTTTAAAAATATAAGGTATATGTAAATTAAAAATGGAAATATAAATGAAATTATTTCTATAAATAACAATTTCAAAAATAATTTATTTTTATATATGTTAATTGAATTTAGAGTATAGGTAGCATAGAAAATAAGGAAAACAAATCTTTTGGGAAACCGAATGGATAGTCACTAAAAAAATAAAGCTGGATAGGCAAAGGAGTTGAGATATTTATAATCTTTGACATTATTAGAATTTTAAGTTTTCTGCAGCATCTGATTCCAGGAATAGAATTCATACATCCATATTTCTAGCTATTACTAATAACAATAACAAAAGTCCCCCTAAAAGAATCACATTGAAAAACCCCAGGAGACAAAACAGCAAACATACCCCTTTGGTACTTGTTTATCACTGCAGTAAGTTCTCTTTTAAGAGAACCCTATTTGGCCAATTGCTTTTTTCTTTCAAATTTCTTTTAACTAAGAAATTGTTACAAAAGTAACTAAAATTCAGGACTCTCTTTATAGTTTCCATACAAATTTGCCAGGTTATTTACCCCCAAAATGAAGATCCAGACCAGAGAATCCTTCCTATGCAATTTGGAATGCATTGGTGTCATCTGACAGAACCTGTTCACTCTTGTGTTCACATGTGACCTTTTATTGTGCATACTACCTGTTGCCATTTCCCAGTGTGTGGTATGAATCCTAGCCACTCATTAAATTACATCTGGTGCTTAACACAGTGATTAAGAGCATGGAATCCAGTGGTTAAGAGCATGGAATCATTAAAATGAGTTTTAATCCACTTATCAGTTGTTAGTTTTAGGTGATTTACTTAACTTCTTTCTGCCTTAACTTCCTGCCTAGTAAGATGATGATAACAGTAATGGTGCCATAGAAATACCTGGCACATTTTAAGTGCTCAATAAGGAAAGCAATTATTATTTTCTCATATATATATCTGCATCTCATTCCAAAAATATTAGCTGAGCGAAGATGCACACTAGAGTGCCAGACATCATGTTAAGTTAAAAATAGGGAAGAAAAACAAAACATATGTTAGACCTTTAAAAGCTTCAAGATCGAATGGGGAACCAAAATGCCACCCAAAAAATTGAAACACAGCTTGATAAATTCTATTCTGGAGTACTTGCAGGGCACAGTAGAATGGAGACAAGAGTAGTAGAATTTCAGCCACTATCACAGTACCCACTACTTCAGCAGTGAAGGCACCATGAGGATTGATGGTCAGTGGGTGAAAATATAAGCATCATTTCAGGCAGTAGATTTCTTGAAATCAGAAAAAAAAAACATACCACCCACGTGTAGCTTTACAGATATTTACTTGTAGGGAATTATTTTCTTTAGGAAAAAAAAATGTCATGAGAACTTGAGCTGTCAAGAGAAAGCAAGGCAAGAGAGACGGGGAGACGTTGAGGGAGGAATTAAGTAAATCATCATTTAAAACCAATTGCAGTGCCATCCTGATTTCACCATATCTTGCCATGTCACTCAAGAAATCCCCTCTCCAAGCAGGTCGCTGGGTGTCAGTTATACAGCCTCATACTTCATAGCACAGATTGAATTCAGCTTGGGTCTTTTGAATATAAGCTTTCTGAGGGAAGAGCTTGGCTTATCTGAATCTGACCCATTAGTGTTATTTCAAGAGTCCGTATCCAAGGCCATCTGAGGATTAAGAGACACTGAATATCACTTACTAATTCCTCCCCTTTGCCTTTTTAGAAATTTGTTTCTTTACATGAACAGGGAGGAGCAGAGGGAGAGGGAGAAAGAAGCTGAAACAGACTCCACATTGAGCACAAAGCCCAATGTGGGGCTCCATCCCACAACAGCAAGATCCTGACTTGAGCCGAAACCAAGAGTCAGATGCTCAACCAACTGAGCCACCAGGGGCCCCAGAAAGAGAGATTCAGATAACGTGATCAAGCTGGTTATCTTTAAGGAATAACTTCACCACTACCCCTGGTTCCTAATTTCAGTGCATGTTAGTAACATAAAAATCAACATTGCTTATATAACAGCAAAGCGAATTTGTAACTAAATGTCTTAAAGCCCAGACAGTCAGAAATGTTCAAAAGACAAACACAAACCAACCTATGAACTGATAAAAATCATTTTGCAATCTATTATACAAAACCAAACACAAAGTGTGATTAAATGTCTTTTCATGAAAGTGATAGTTTTGCTCACATGCATGAAGAGGCACTATGCATATGGTGCCAAAGTTTTAAGCTATTGGCAGGCAGAATTGACTCATGTCCAATAGCCCAATATCCTCTCTTTTGTCAAGTCCATACGTACCAGGGTGATGAATTCATGGAAATGGAATTAAAGCTAAAGAGATGATATTAGAGTGAACAACTAGAAATATTTATATCATGTGCTGTTTTGAAACAAGGAACATAAAACAGTATAATTAACAAAACAAGACAGCTTTATTATTTGATCTGTATTTCAGCATAGAAATGTGCATTATAAAAGTTAGAATAAAAGTAAGAAAATCTTATATATAAAATTCTTGAAGCAAGCAATAAACAATTATTCCCATATATACACACAGAAACATATACCTATGTATATGGATGATAGATAGAAAGAGAGAAAGTATTGGGGCTATAATAAAGGAAATAACCTAAAATTAATGAAAATCCCATTAAGAAGCATTCACAATTACAGATATAAAATTTTGAGTGATGATTTTTATTTTGCTACTGAAGGTCCATTGTCTCAGTCACAGCCAGCATTTTTATAAAAGTATCAACTATAACAAAATGATGTAATTTAAAAATAAAATTTTAATTTTAGATGCTTGTGCAATCCTCAAAACATCTTTTCAACACTGATTTTATATAATCTGGATTATTATACAAAGTATTGTTGCTAGGGCACTACTACAGTTAAAACTTTTAATGGTGATAAGATTCATCTAGCCCCATCTCTTTCTAGCGCTGCTGTATTTTTACATGACTGTACTGATGAACAGTTTCTAACTTTAGTTAAATAAATCCCTCTCACACTTGGAAGAATGCCATTTCATATGGGAGTCCATTTTCTTAAAGTTATTTCTGGTTGTTAAAATGTTATGTTGAGATGAAATCCACTTCCCAGTGGCTTCCATTTTTAAGTAATATGTTCTTGTTTTTTAAAAAGGAAACAAAGCTGAAAGAATGCTGTTTCAAGAAAATATTCAGCTATAGAGAGTCTCTAATATTGGGCATTATAGTCATATACCAACATGTAAATTGGCCTCTGTTCTGACAGAAATATACAATGATTTTCTAGTTGCATTGTAATGACATCAAGTATATATCCAGAAACCGTCATATTATCAAAAACTACATTTTACAATTAGATTTTTTTAAATGAGTACTATAATGGATTATGCTTCAAGATATTATATAGTGTATAGAAGCTACTTTCAAGTTCTATCAGTTGTTTTTTAAATAAAAGAAAATAATGTCTCTTCATGAATGAAACATTTTAAAGAATGTTTAGAGAGATAATAGGGAGATAATACTAAGGGAATATCATATTCTGATGTTAATAATTTATAAGCATACTACCTATTAAAATAAATAACTGAAAAGTTGAATTAAATTCTTGTTATATTTATTTTGCCCAGTAAATGTAATAGGAAATAATTTATACTTGAAACGTATTATGTCTGTATACATCCTCTTTTAGTTTAATTCAATTATTCTACTTGGTTGTCACAAAGAAAGCCTGGAATAAAATAGACTCAAGTTTATTCTGGGCAGAGATTCATTTCTACTAAATTGTATTGCGTCTAATCTTTTTTTTTAATTTTCTTTTTCCTTGGAAATCTGAGAAAATTCGATGATTTGGATAATGAACACAGGGTTTTGAGATTTTTTTTTTAATCCATCACAATGTTTTTGACACATCAAGCAATCACAAAACCAGCACTGGCCTGAGCATGATGACAACTTGTCAGACTGATGTGCTATGCCTACCTAGGCATTTTCATGTTTTGTAGATAATAAGGTGAAAAGTGAGTAAACACTACACAACGAGAGCACAAAAGAATTTCCTATTTGCATTCCATTGCTTACATCTTCTCCAAGAGTTGTTTTAGCTTTACAAAATGAAAGTATATATTTAAGTTTAAAAATGGCAAAGGAAAGATAAGAATACACATAAAACTGAGCTTGGGAAATTAGAAATTCAAACAATTATCTTACACGGTAAATAGCCTATTTCATTGGGTTGCATCTGGATAGAAATAGATTTTATAGATAAATGTCCCTCCATCACCACAAATAATGATTTGGGGCACTATTTTTTTTTCCTTTGGTGGGGAGGGGAGGAAGAGTGGCAAAGAAGTCATCTACTGTATAAATAACACAATATATTGTCTTTAAATAAAAATCTTTATTATTTCCTTTATAAGATATCAAATACAAATTCTACATATAATTCTAAACTTGTTTTATGCACTAAGCTAATATATCATCCTCAGATTAAAATAATGTTGTAATCTAAGTTATGTGCTAAGAATAGGTTATCTTTATAAATTCTTACAGGAGTTTTGTTCATTTAGAATTGCTATCATGATGTGTTTTTTTTTTTAATCCCGTTTAAATATTTTTCCACAGAAAATTATACTATGTCATCTTGTACAAGTTCTTTTAGCTACTTATTTTAGTTAGTTCTTCCTCTGAGTATTTACTATTTTTTCATCATCTTTTCCCCTTCAATAAACATTAACCTAAACCTACCGATTTTATTTTCTTTCACCATTTAAACAGCAGTATGATGGGACACATTCCACTAATAAAAGAAAATCAAATGCCATGTCCAAAATCAGTGGGGCACAGGACTGCAAAGTGGACTCCACTGTGGTTGAAGCAGGCTGGAAGAGCAGTCCAGGTCACGGGTATAGCAGATGACAATCACAGAGGTAACTGGAAGACAAGCCATCTACATGCTAGACATAGAACATGGCTACCTGGTAGGGAGGAATGGGGCTGGAAATCAGACAGGATCAGAATGTAGAAAGCTACAGAATGTGTGCAAGGGCCAGGGACAGTGTTCCTGGTTATTGATACATGCAAGGGGATTGGATGGGAAGGTGAACAAAGGCTGAAAAAACAAAGTGGCCTTTCACTTCTATTAGGCCTTATTTCTATCAGTTTTATTACCATTTTAATAAATTTAATGATATTAGAGCTTTAATATTTGAAATTTATTTTGGTTTCTGTGCAATGATACAAAACTACATTGAAATGGCATTCAAAGCAGCTCAGTAAAACATTATGTACTGAAAAATACTTATCATTAGACCAAATAAGCTTTAAAAAAATAAAATTAAGTAATTACGTAGTTAAATTAAAGCTGAAAATATAAAACACTGCAAAAAAATATATACTATGAGCAGGGAAACTTTAATCTGTACTGGAAGGGAAGGAAGAATTATGGGCCAAATACAGTTTGCCACAACTAGTAAGAAAGTGTTTTATTACTTTGCATTGCACCTATTAACTGCACACAACTTCTACTCAGCTTTTAGAACCCGAATTAGTTTAATCTGATGACATTAATATTAACTTTGTTTTGTGGGAGGTATATGCCCTTTTAGGTTTGCAGGGTTAAACTTTTTGATAAAAATATATATACCTTCTCAGGGTGCCTGGGTGGCACCTGAGCCACCCTCAGCTGGTTAAGTGTCTGCTTTTGGCTCAGGTCGTGATCCCAGGGTCTTGGGATGGAGCCCCACACTGCTCAGTGGGGAGTCTGCTTCTCCATCTCCCTCTACCCCTCCCCACTGTTCCTGCTCTCTCTCTCTCTCTGTGACTCATATACATAAATTATACACACACACACACACACACACACATACATATACCTTCGCTTTAATTATGCTTACTAAAGTCTCTTGATTCATTTTTTATGAAAAGGTGCTATTTTGATCATATATGGATCAATATAAATGCTAGGTAGACCTCTCTTTCCATATGAAAGAAGCAGATTATAAGCACAGAAACAGAATGACGCAGGCACATGATATTAAGTGTGAGATCCTCGGGTTGAGCATACACAAGGAGAGACTTAGCTGAGAGAAGACACGGTGAGATCAGAGAGTAGATGGCATGGTTGGAGAGACATCACATTCCTCTAATATTGAGTTCTAATTTTGTAGGAACTTGTTTTATCCGTCCCTACACCAGAAAAAAAAATTAAAGTACACCACCAAATGTCAATTCAAATGACATTAATCACCTAGAACTTTATAAGATGACATTTTCATTCACAGCTCTCTTTTAAACAGTTAATTCAAGACTATTTTATTGCAGAGCACCTGGTGGCTCAGTTGGTTAAGCATATGACTTTGGCTCCGATTGTGGTTTCAGGGTCATATGGTCCCTGTCAGGTTCCACACTCAGCAGGGAGTCTGCTTGAGATTTTTGCTCTCTCCCTTTGCTCCTCCCCTTGTGCTTACTTTTCTTTCTCCATCAAATAAGTGTGTGTTTTTTTAATATGACTAATAGATTGCATGAGCAGTCCAAAGGTATAATAAATAGTTGGAGGTTTCATGTAAGTCTTTTTCTTCTAAGACAAGTAATTATGGAATCATTGTGGATCATTTGGACTCATATTCTCCACTCAGGAGAAAAAGTGAAGTATATTGCTTTATTTTGAGACCGATTTTCCCTGCTACTTATACGAGTGGTCTCAATGGCTATTTAGTGGTTTCATTTGACAATTATCAGAAATATTGGCTTAAGGTCGACTACTTTAAAATTGAAACATTCTGGGAAGCCTGGGTGGCTCAGTGGTTTAGTGCCACCTTCGGCCCAGGGTGTGATCCTAGAGTCTCGGGATCGAGTCCCACATCGGGCTCCCTGCATGGAGCCTGCTTCTCCCTCTGCCTCTGCCTCTTTCTCTCTCTCTCTCTCTCTCTCTGTGTGTGTGTCTCTCATGAATAAATAAATAAGATCTTTTTTAAAAAATAAAAATAAAATTGAAATATTCATATATTGCATATTTCTTCAATCTTGAATTGATATATTTAAAAACACTACATAGCAGGACAAGTTGATTTGTGTACTTACACAGAGATCTACTTGTAACAGATATTCATGGTAGTTTTCCTCCAGTATCATTGTATTATTCAACTTCAATTTCTGTTTTGCTATTTAAAAAAAAATCTTTTACTACATTTGTTTTCATAGATTGTCTTGAATCTGTTGAGATACATGGGCATAAGTAGATAAGTATTACATGGTCACCTTAGTAGTGAATCAATTGTTTTTAATGCATTCTATTATCCATTGAGGAAAAGCATCTATATACTCTTGAGTCTTATGGAATGAGCAAGCTAAATGTGCTCCTCAGTAAGAACTTCAGCTTTCTGAAAGTGTATTATTATGCATAGTACTGACTGGCAATGTTTAAAATAGTGTGAAAATGTAGAAGATTTACCATATGAGGGAAAGTGCCCATAATAGTTTTTAATTTTATATAAACGGTAAACCTTTATCCTGTACTGTGATCTAAGACATTTTACAATGGACTTAGATGCAGAAATAGATAGCAAAACAAAGGTGCTATCTGTTTTACTTTAATTAAAAATAAAACAATGATTGATTCTAAATGCTTTTTATGTATTGCCCTCAATACTTATATTTAAAATATAATGAATTGACAAATACTTTGATTCTACTTTTTATATCTGTGAAAACTGTCATTTATTTTGGGAAATTGTATATAAAGCAAAATTCTTTGAAATTATACAATGCTATTTTAAAATCATAAGGCCAGGGTTGCCTGGATGCTCAGTCAGCTGAGCATCTGCCTTCAGCTCAGGTTATGATCTCAGGGTACTGGGATCCTGGGATCCAGGTCCCAGTTGGGCTCCCTGCTCAGTGGGAAGCCTGCTGCTCCCTCTCCTTCTGCCCCTCCCCACCACTCTTGCTCTCTTTCTCTCTCAAATCAATCAATCATTCAATCAATCAGTCAATCTTTAAAATACAATCATAAGGCCAGGGATGCCTGGGTAGCTCAGTGGTTGAGTGTCTGCCTTTGGCTCAGGGCATGATCTGGGGGTCTAGGGATGGAATCCCACATCTGGCTCCCTGCAGGGAGCCTGTTTCTCCTTCTGCTTTATGTCTCTGCCTCTCTCTGTGTGTCTCTCATGAATAAAAAAATAAAAATTTAAAAAAAACCTCATAAGGTCAGATAATAATTCTAAGCATGTACATATTACTTGTGTTTTAATAAAAATAAATCCTTGTCAGATTTATAACAGATAGCCTTAACTGGTTTGAATAAAAACATAAATAGTTGAGTATCATTTTACACAGCACATGTTTGAAGATTTGAAACTGCAGCATGCTTTCTAGTTAAATTGAAAGGTCATAAGGAAGGAGAAAAGATTATATGATATCAGAGTGACAGCTCACCTTATGACAATAATTATAAACATCCTAGTTAATATGAATATAGCTGATCTATTAGCTCACTCTTAGCTACCTCTGATGTCCCTTTAGTAGCAGGTAGTATTAAAAATGTTGAATTAAACAGCTTAATTTACAATGAAGTGAAATGAATCTCAGTAGAATAAATCAATTGTTTCACCCATGAAGGATAATTATCTTTCTTTTCCTCAAAAAAAAAAAAAAAAAAAAAAAAAAAGACAACCATGACTGAGTTATGTCTTCTCACACTTGGAAAATAATGGAATCTATTTCTAGATAGATATTTATATTCCATCATTTAATTTTTCATATTTTCTCATAATTTAGCTGATTTTCTAAAAATATTGTCAATAAAATAGCAATTACTTTGCCAATTAATGTTGATGGTAGAAAGGTTTCTCATGCAGGTGAAAAATATCAATTATTAACTCAAACTCTGTAAATTCAAGAACTGCAATTATTACTATTATCTTTTTTCTAACTTTTAGAATTGCGAATTCTAAAGTTAATGATCCCACATTCCCCTCCCCTTTCTTTTCTTGAAAGCAGTTAGATACACATGAAAGAGAAGTTGAAATCACCTGCAGACATATCAAGTCAGTGCATAGTTTGGCTTCAATCATGGAGGGCAGAAATGAAACCTGTTACTATGGATGATATTTAACTATCACAGCTAAAGGCCCTGGTGGTTCAAATAGCTTATAGAGACTATAGCATCAAACTGGAGAGGTTTTTACTGAACAGCATGTAAGAATTTTAGCTAAATTGCTTTCATTAGTAAGAGGCTAAAAAAAAAAAAAAAAAAAAAAAAAAAAAGAAAAAAAAGCCTGCCTAATACTTTTAAAATAGTAGCAATGAAGTAAATTTTCATTAAAAGGTTTTTTAGTAAATATCCCTTTATTATTTTATGGATGTTTGGAACCTTCCGTCAGGGACTTCTATTCAATGTTGTTCACAAGGTCAGTAAAATGACTCTCCTATTACTGAATATAATTCAGTTCCAAGAACAATGATGCTTTCTTACAGATTCTGGCTTTGTAATTGCTTTCTGCTTCCTTTCTGGAACCATTTCACCTTCTCTGCAGAGATACACATTAAAGATTACTAATTTGGAGTGGGTTCATATCGTTTTTCCTAGAAGATTCTACATGTGTGCATGTGCATATATATATGCATACGTATGTGTATATACATATATATGTATATGGTCATATATACATATATGTGTATGCACACAAAAAGGAACTACTTATAGATATGTAAAAACAATGTTTTCTATAGAGAATGTTAATTAAATAACCATGTAAGAAAATAGGTTATTTTAATCAAAATAGTTAAGCCATTTTAGTATTCTATATTGTGAGCTGATGAGATGACCAACTGTATAGCTATAACATATGAGATATAATTTCTCCAGAGGTGCTGAAATGAGGATAATTGTGGCTTTTTAAAATTCTACCATTCTGTTACTTAAAATTTGGTGGACAAAAATAAAAAGAGATAAAAAGCCAACAACAAAATAGCAAAACAAAAATACTACCGAAAAATAAGATATATACAACAATGTCCTCCCTCCAACAGTTCATTTTTCGTTTTAGTTGGAAATGATTTTAAAGTTTTTATTGAAGACATAAATTAGTTAGACAATTTGAAAAATTGCATGCCATCACCTCTGCTATGGTTATAGCAAACTGATTGCATGTTGGTATGACTCTTACTGGATTCCCCGGATTTTCTCATCTCGGTATGGTTCTCTGCTCTTTTTCAAAATAAACCACTTGCAAACACTTCCCCAAGCACTGGAGTTTGAGTGTTGGGCCGAACAGTCTGAATCGGTAGTAATAAAAGCATCAGCAGGATTCATTTGCAGCCTCCTGCCGGGAGACACTTTACCTTAGCAGCTCAAATTATATTGAATCACAATGAATGAAGAAGTGGATCCCTGCCAGGGAATAGTTTGTAACTTGGAAAAGTAGATATAATTACATAATAATTCTGCCTTTGCAGAAGGTGGCTCTGCTTTAGAAGTACCTGATGTTATTTACAGCTGTGACTTGCAGCTCTGTTTAGTCATCGTGTTGGTATATCAATCAAACCCAAGAATTTTATGTTCTTTTTATTTCTACCTACTGCTAAACAAAAAATGTAGTGGCATCTATTTCACTCCTGCAATCTATCTAGGATCTCAGCATCTTAACTCCTAATACTCTGTTGCAGGTTTTACTTACTGATCACAGCTACCTTTGATACGGAGATATTTTCATAGTCTCTCATTCTCTTTCTCTTTTTCTGTTCATATATTTGCTTGCTCTAGGATTTACCTGCATGCTTTACTCGTATAAAGATTTATATATTTAACGGCAGGTATCCCATTGCAAGAAATAGCAAACGCTCCGTGGGAATGTTTCAACTGCATCCACAGAGTTCTTTAAGAACATGTCCACATTTTTTTTTTGGTTCTTTGCCTTTTGTTTTTCTCTTGATATTCCTAAAGTTAAAGACCATAGAGTATATGGTAATTCTAGAGTATATCTTTATTACTCTAGAATTGTCCTAGTATCTTAATGTGGCATAACATTATATTAATTAAGCTTAAAACAGTAAAAGGGATATATTTGAAAGAAGATCTTGCTCTATTCTAGACCTAAGAATTATAATTTTTAAAACTATGCATTTAGTTTTAACAACATAACAAACAACAGTTTACATATATACAATAGCAATCTCTGTGAACTTCAAAGACGAATTATGGACACACATATAAACATACATACTCATTTTTAAGTAAGAGTTCAAAGATACTTTGGAATACATATTTTAAAGGTTATTTATTTATTTATTTATTTATTTATTTATTTATTTATGAGAGACACAGAGAGATAGGCAGAAACACAGGAAGAGGGAGAAGCAGGCTCCCCACAGGGAGCCCCATGCAGGACTTGATCCCAAGACCCCAGAATCATGACCTGAGCCGAAGGCAGACACTTATCTTCTGAGCCACCCAGGGGCCCTGAGCCACCCACGGTGGACCCTTTCGAATATCTTGTGGATAGTACTTTAATGATAGTATAAGGGACAAAAGAATTGAATTATCATTTAATATTTAATGTGAAGCTTATTTCAGCTTCAGAAATGTTAACACTGAATTTGTCAATTAAAATAGTGTGCAGAATCTCTGCTAAAAGAAACAGATGTTAAAAGTGATATAATAGAGAGTAAAAACCAGCATATGCTGATGATAGAAGGAATAGAAAGAAAAATGACCTAAATAACAGCACTGAGAAATATTTGAATGGGTTAATATAGATGAATAGATGTGAATTGTTACAAATTAATAATGCTTCATTAAAAACAGCTTGCAAGGGATCCCTGAGTGGCGCAGTGGTTTGGTGCCTGCCTTTGGCCCAGGGTGTGATCCTGGAGACCCGGGATAGAATCCCACATCGGGCTCCCGGTGCATGGAGCCTTCTCCTCTCTCTGCCTGTGTCTCTGCCTCTCTCTCTCTCTCTCTCTCTCTCTCATTCTGTGACTATCATAAATAAAACAAACAAAAACAAAAAAAAAACAAAAAAAAAAACAAAAACAAAATAAAAACAGCTTGCAAGAGGAATGAGAGATTAAAAATGGTGATGGTCTATGGCCTCCTAGGTGTCAGGCCTGCCATTAGATGGCTTGCACATATTTTATCATTTAATACTTACAATAGAACTATGAAGTTGATGTTTTATAACAAAGTTCCTTTAGACAAAGAGAGGATAAGTAACTTTCCCCAGGTAAACATCTAAACAGAGATGATCTGTAAGTTATCTAATGCCTGGCTAATATGGAAGCCTACCACTCCATACATGCACAGTGGACATGCGTTCCATATATTTCATATATTTTCAGTGAGCTGGACAATCACATAACAGAACTGACTAGAGATGAGCAGATTGGTTATATAACTCCATTTCATTAAACTTCTCAAGTTTCTTACTGATAGTATGGGAATAGTTAAAACACTATTTCATAGCGTTATTCTGAAGTTTAAAGAGTTCATTTGCATCAAGTGGTCATTAAATGTTTCTTTTTCTCTATGTGAAATTATAAGAATAAGAAGACTAATGTTATTGATCCACCTTAGATATTTGCAACCTATTTTCCTGGTAATGTTTTATCCATTATTATTTATACATATAATGATTTGTGAGACTCTGAGACCTGAATCTTTGACATGCTCTGCAAATTTGTTGATTCATGGGATTCAAATATTCCTTGGGTTGGTCTCTTTCTCCTAGCCTAGAGCTCCTTCCCTGATATCTTGAGATTTAATCATGATGAATTTCCTTTCTGACCCATGCCTGACAAACTTTAATCCTGTATCTTGCTGCATGGAAATGAATTTCCCCACACTCTTCAAATTGGCACACTGACTTCTGATTCAAGATTCAGTTCAAGGATCCTTTTCTGTTGGAAACCTTCCCTGGCATTACTATCATCTCTACATTGTAGGAATATTCGTTCCTCAGAACAGTGGCTATCAAACATTCATATGCATAAAAATCATCTGAGTAGATCATTAAAAAATATATATTATCCGGTGCCATCCCCCAAGACTAATTCAAAAAGTATGAGATGAGGTCAAAGAATCTGCATTTTTAACTAATGATGCAAATGATTTTTATACAGTCCTAGGATCATACTTTGAAAAACCGTACATTAGGAGGAAATGTGAAATTTATATCAAGAATGACTTTAGAATAACTCAGTAGGCACTGTGTGTGGCATTAAAACTAGATTTACTGGGATCCCTGGGTGGCGCAGCGGTTTGGCGCCTGCCTTTGGCCCAGGGCGCGATCCTGGAGACCCGGGATCGAATCCCACATCGGGCTCCCGGTGCATGGAGCCTGCTTCTCCCTCTGCCTGTGTCTCTGCCCCTCTCTCTCTCTCTGTGACTATCATAAAAAATAAATAAATAAAAAAAAAAAATAAAATAAAACTAGATTTACTAAGAAATAAAATTAAGCATTCACCTTTTGAAACCTCTAAATGCCAGTTAAGTTTTCACCTTTCATCACATTTCTCCATATAATCCCCTCCCTATAGAGCAGTCAGAGAGATCTTTTAAAATATCAACTGGATCTCCTACTTAAAACCTTCTAATAGCTTTCTATGGCTACCAGAAAAAAAAAAAAATCCAAACCTCTTCCTCTGCTTACAAGGCATGTTTTACTCACTTTCTATCTTTCTAGCTATATTTCTTAGCATTATTTCCTACTTTAAAAGTATTGTCAACTGGATCTCTTTTTCATTGCTCAAAAACTTGTGCTCACCATAGGGATTTTTGTTCTTGTTATTTTCTGGGCAGAGATCACCCTTCTTTGCAGATAATTTCTCAGTCTCATAATTTCAGGTCTCTGCTCAAATCTTATCTCTTCAGAGAGGCTTTCCTGAATATCGTATCTCACGTGTGTCCCACCACTTCTAGCCCTTGCTCCTACTACACCACAGCATCTCCAGCACCCAGGACAGCAGCTGACACATAGGAAACCTAATGAACGCAAGAGGCACATAACAGAAACTCTACTCTTTGTTATCTATCTATAAGATATTCTATTGATTACAGAATTTTAAGGCTCAAACATTTAAATTTGTTTATTGAGATAAGCCTTAAACCAATTTGAAAAAGGAGGTCCCTTAGTTTGAATTACTCTCTGTTCAGCTTGAGCCAGCAAGTGAAGTCACATAAAAATACAGATAAGGGAGGTCAGGTGGGAAGGTGGACATTCACAAGACAGTCTCACCTTAAAATTAATTTATCATTAAAACAGCTACTTTCCTTATAAAATATGTGTATACCTGATTGCTTAAATGTTTTAAAACAATAAAATTCTAACAATTATTTTAAATATTCATGTATGTAAACATTTTTGTTACATTTTCTGATATAAATTATGTTTTTTTAAGATTATTTATTTATTTATTTGAGAGAGAGCATGGGTAGTGGGAGAGGAAGAAGCAGACTTCCTGCTGAGGAAGAAGCCTGATGTGGGGCTCTATTCCACGACCCCGGGGGTTCACAACCCCAGCCGAAGGCAGACACTTAACAAACTGAGCCACCAGGTGCCCCGAAATTATGTTTTTAATACAACAAAAATAGTAGGGTAGATTTTGAACAATCAAACTTTATCAAAACATATACCTTTGCTTAAATGCTGTTCAATAAAAATATCAATAGATTATAGTGGTGTTACTCCAATTCCATGCAAATTTGTTTTTGTTTCATTAATATCTGCCAAATGCTAGCAAATTTAATCTTACTCCTTTAATTTAAAGACTTGAAATTCCTTTAGTTCAAATTATAGCTTTAGTTTTTGTTATGCTTTGCTTTTTCTCTATAAAACTTAAATGACTCCTAGCATGAATTAAGCAAATGAACAATGATACGGAAGTCAGAATGGTATATCAATTGATGAGCTGTTTTGTGACCAGATACTTTCATGGAAGAGACTTTTGTTGGCTGAAAAAACAAAGCTTTTTGGCTGGTTCTTTAAAATATGGCTAATTTTCTCTATCACCATCTGGTTTGTAACTTCAGCCATAAGTGCAGAAATTATAAAGAGCTAAATTTAGACTACACCCATGACAGCAACACATTCAGAGATTCCTCCCATGAGGTAAATGTCTTGCTTTTATTACTCCCATTATGGTACACTTTTGTGAGTATTTTGGAAATTTTCCAGAGCCTATAACAGGCCTCAAGTTCACTTTTTTTTTTTTTTTATAGGCACAGCAGGGACAAAACTTTTCTTTTGTCATGGGGTTTTGACTTGAAATTACATCTCTTAAAAATATAATGTATGTGTTTGTATGGAAACTTATTATGGAGCTGTCTTACCATGTTAGGAAAAAACCTAGTAGAAAATGCAAAAAATTGAGCAGTGTCTTTCTTGAAATGTATTGTTAATTCAGATGGCAATGCTTGGATATCCAGAGTAGAACCTTAGAAAATCAGCACAGTAAACTATTGTTAAGTACACACATTATTCATCAAATGTATTGACAACTATAGAAATTTCCATGATGAAGAACAATATCAATAAATGCAGTTTACTCAGTTTTTTTGTGAGAATTAAGTCTTGATTAATCACAATGTTTATGGTTGAGTAATGTGTGTGGCTGAGTGTTGCCACTAGTTTTCTGTTGTTACTGTAATCTTTTTTATTGTTGTGCATTATAATGCACTAGAAAAAAAAACTTTTTTTTTGGTTTCCATCTTTATCATTCTAAGTTTGTTGCATATTTTTCCCATTGACTGTTTTCTTTAACCTGTTGAATATTTTATTTTTTTATCTTTTTAATAATAAATTTATTTTTTATTGGTGTTCAATTTACCAACATACAGAATAACACACAGTGCTCATCCCATCAAGTGCCCCCCTCAGTGCCCATCACACATTCACCCCCGCCCCCCCGCCCTCCTCCCCTTCCACCACCCCTAGTTCATTTCCCAGAGTTAGGAGTCTCTCATGTTCTGTCTCCTTTTCTGATATTTCCCACACATTTCTTCTCCCTTCCCTTATATTCCCTTTCACTATTATTTATATTCCCCAAATGAATGAGAACATACAATGTTTGTCCTTCTCCGATTGACTTACTTCACTCAACATAATACCCTCCAGTTCCATCCACGTTGAAGCAAATGGTGGGTATTTGTCGTTTCTAATGGCTAAGTAATATTCCATTGTATACATAGACCACATCTTCTTTATCCATTCATCTTTCAGTGGACACCGAGGCTCCTTCCACAGTTTGGCTACTGTGGACATTGCTGCTATAAACATTGGGGTGCAGGTGTCCTGGCGTTTCATTGCATCTGAATGAACCTCCACACAGTTTTCCACAGTGGTTGCACCATTTCACATTCCCACCAACAGTGTAAGAGGGTTCCCCTTCTCCACATCCTCTCCAACATTTGTTGTTTCCTGTCTTGATAATTATCATCACTCTCACTGGTGTGAGGTGGCATCTTGTTGTGGTTTTGATTTGTATTTCCCTGATGGCAAGTGATGCAGAGCATTTTCTCATGTGCATGTTGGCCATGTCCATGTCTTCCACTGTGAGATTTCTCTTCATGTCTTTCGCCCATTTCATGATTGGATTGTTTGTTTCTTTGCTGTTGAGTTTAATAAGTTCTTTATAGATCTTGGAAACTAGTCCTTTATCTGATAGGTCATTTGCAAATATCTTCTCCCAATCTGTAGGTTGTCTTTTAGTTTTGTTGACTGTATCCTTTGCTGTGCAAAAGCTTCTTATCTTAATGAAGTCTCAATAGTTCATTTTTGCTTTTGTTTCTTTTGCCTTCTTGGATGTATCTTGCAAGAAGTTACTGTGGCCAAGTTCAAAAAGGGTGTGGCCTGTGTTATCCTCTAGGATTTTGATGGAATCTTGTCTCACATTTAGATCTTTCAGCCATTTTGAGTTTATCTTTGTGTATGGTGCAAGAGAGTGGTCTAGTTTCATTCTTCTGCATGTGGATGTCCAATTTTCCCAGCACCATTGATGGAAGAGACTGTCTTTCCTCCAATGGATAGTCTTTCCTCCTTTATTGAATATTAGTTGACCATAAAGTTCAGGGTCCACTTCTGGATTCTCTATTCTGTTCCATTGATCTATGTGTCTGTTTTTGTGCCAGTACCACACTGTCTTGATGACCACAGCTTTGTAGTACAACCTGAAATCTGGCATTGTGATGCCCCCAGCTATGATTTTCTTTTTTAAAATTCCCCTGGCTATTCGGGGTCTTTTCTAAAGATTCCACACAAATCTTAAAATAATTTGTTCTAACTCTCTGAAGAAAGTCCATGGTATTTTGATAAGGATTGCATTAAACGTGTAAATTGCCCTCGGTAACATTGACATTTTCACAATATTAATTCTGCCAATCCATGAGCATGGAATATTTTTCCATCTCTTTGTGTCTTCCTCAATTTCTTTCAGAAGTGTTCTATAGTTTTTAGGGTATAGATCCTTTACCTCTTTGGTTAGGTTTATTCCTAGGTATCTTATGCTTTTGGGTGCAATTGCAAATGGGATTGACTCCTTAATTTCTCTTTCTTCAGTCTCATTGTTACTGTATAGAAATGCCATTGATTTCTGGACATTGATTTTGTATCCTGCCATGCTACCAAATTGCTGTATGAGTTCTAGCAATCTTGGGGTGGAGGCTTTCAGGTTTTCTATGTAGAGTATCATATCATCAGCGAAGAGGGAGAGTTTGACTTCCTCTGTGCCTATTTGAATGCCTTTAATGTCTTTTTGTTTGATTGCTGAAGCTAGGACTTCCAGTACTATGTTGAATAGCAGTGGTGAGAGTGGACATCCCTGTCTTGTTCCTGATCTTAGGGGAAAGGCTCCCAGTGCTTCCCCAGTGAGAATGATATTTGCTGTGGGCTTTTCGTAGATGGCTTTTAAGATGTTGAGGAATGTTCCCTCTATCCCTACACTCTGAAGAGTTTTGATCAGAAATGGAAGCTGTATTTTGCCAAATGCTTTCTCTGCATCTAATGAGAGGATCATATGGTTCTTGGTTTTTCTCTTGCTGATATGATGAATCACACTGATAGTTTTATGGGTTTTGAACCAGCCTTGTGTCCCGGGGATAAATCCTACGTGGTCATGGTGAATAATTTTCTTAATGTACTGATGGATCCTATTGGCTAGTATCTTGTTGAGAATTTTTGCATCCCTGTTCATTGGGGATATTGGTCTATAATTCTCCTTTTTGGTGAGGTCTTTGTCTGTTTTTGGAATTAAGGTGATGCTGGCCTCATAGAACGAATTTGGAAGGACTCCATCTCTTTCTATCTTCCCAAACAGCTTTAGTAGAATAGGTATGGTTTCTTCTTTAAACGTTTGATAGAATTCCCCTGGGAAGCCATCTGGCCCTGGACTCTTGTGTCTCTGGAGGTTTTTGATGACTGCTTCAATTTCCTCCCTGGTTATTGGCCTGTTCAGGTTTTCTATTTCTTCCTGTTCCAGTTTTGGTAGTTTGTGGCTTTCCAGGAATGTGTCCATTTCTTCTAGATTGCCTAATTTATTGGCGTAGAGCTGTTCAGAATATGTTTTTAAAATAGTTTGCATTTCCTTGGTGTTGGTAGTGATCTCTCCTTTCTCTTTCATGATTTTATTAATTTGAGTCTTCTCTCTCTTCTTTTTAATAAGGTTGGCTAATGGTTTATCTATCTTATTAATTCTTTCAAAGAACCAACTCCTGGTTTTGTTGATCTGTTCCACAGTCTTCTGGTCTCGATTTCATTGAGTTCTGCTCGAATCTTTATTAACTCTCTTCTTCTGCTGGGTGTAGGATCTATTTGCTGTTTTTTCTCTAGCTCCTTTATGTGTAAGGTGAGCTTTGTATTTGAGTTCTTTCCAGTTTTTGAATGGATGCTTGTATTGCGATTTATTTCCCCCTTAGGATTCCTTTTGCTGCATCCCAAAGATTTTGAACGGTTGTATCTTCATTCTCTTTAGTTTCCATGAATCTTTTTAATTCTTCCTTAATTTCCTGGTTGACCCTTCCATCTTTTACCAGGATGGTCCTTAACCTCCACGTGTTTGAAGTCCTTCCAAACTTCTTGTTGTGATTTAGTTCTAATTTCAAGGCATTATGGTCTGAGATATGCAGGGGATGATCCCAATTGTTTGGTATTGGTTCAGAACCGATTTGTGACCCAGTATGTGGTCTATTCTGGAGAAAGTTCCATGTGCACTTGAGAAGAATGTGTATTCAGTTGAGTTTGGATGTAAAGTTCTGTAGATATCTGTGAAATCCATCTAGTCCAGTGTATTATTTAAAGCTCTCGTTTCTTTGGAGATGTTGTGCTTAGAAGACCTATCGAGTATAGAAAGAGCTTGATTGAAGTCACCAAGTATAAGTGTATTACTATCTAAGTATTTCTTCACTTTGGTTATTAATTGATTTAAATATTTGGCAGCTCCCACATTTGGGGCATATATATTGAGGATTGTTAAGTCCTCTTGTTGGATAGATCCTTTAAGTATGAGATAGTGTCCCTCTTCATCTCTCACTACAGTCTTCAGGGTAAATTTTAGTTTATTTGATATAAGGATGGCTACCCCTGCTTTCTTTTGAGGACCATTTGAATGGTAAATGGTTCTCCAACCTTTTATTTTCAGGTTGTAGGTGTCCTTCTGTCTAAAATCAGTCTCTTGTAGACAGCAAATAGATGGGTCCTTTTTTATCCAGTCTGAAACCCTGAGTCTTTTGATGGGGTCATTAAGCCCGTTCACATTCAGAGTTACTACTGAAAGATATGAGTTTAGTGTCACCATGATATCTATTCAGTCCTTGTTTTTGTGGATTGTTCCACTGAACTTCTTCTTAAAGGGGAATGTTAAGAGTCCCCCTTAAAATTTCTTGCAGAGCTGGTTTGGAGGTCACATATTCTTTTAGTTCCTGCCTGTCTTGGAAGCCCTTTATCTCTCCTTCCATTTTGAATGAGAGCCTTGCTGGATAAAGTATTCTTCGTTGCATGTTCTTCTCCTTTAAGACCCTGAATATATCCTGCCAGTCCTTTCTGGCCTGCCAGGTGTCTGTGGAGACATCTGCTGTTACCCTAACACTCCTCCCCATAAATATCAGGGATTTTTTGTCTCTTGCTGCTTTAAGGATCTTCTCCTTATCTTTGGAATTTGCAAGCTTCACTATTAAATGTCGAGGTGTTGAACGGTTTTTACTGATTTTAGGGGGGATCTCTCTATTTCCTGGATCTGAATGCCTGTTTCCCTTCCCAGATTATGAAATTTTTCAGCTATGATTTGTTCAAATACATGTTCTGGCCTTCTGTCCCTTTCGGCACCCTCGGGAACCCCAGTAAAACGTAGGTTCTTCTTCCTCAGGCTGTCGTTTATTTCCCTTAATCTATCCTCATGGTCTTTTAATTGTTTGTCTCTTTTTTCCTCAGTTTCCCTCTTTGCCATCAACTTGTCTTCTATGTCACTCACTTGATCTTCCACCTCATTAACCCTCATCGTTGGGACTTCTAGTTTGGATTTCATCTCATTTAATTGATTTTTAATTTCTGCCTGATTAGGTCTAAATTCTGCATTCATGAAGTCTCGAGTCCTTTATGCTTTTTTCTAGAGCCACCAGTAGCTGTATAATAGTGCTTCTGATTTGGCTTTCTGACATTGAATTGTAATCCAGATTTTGTTACTCTGTAGGAGAGAGGACTGTTTCTGATTCTTTTTTTTTTTTTTTGAGGTGAGGTTTTCCTTCTAGTCATTTTGCTCAGTGCAGAGTGGCCAAAAACAAGTTGCATTGGGAAAAGGAGAAAAAGAGAGGAGAGAAAGAAAGAAAGAAAAGCGAAAAAAAAAAAAAAGAAGAAAAAAGAGAAGAAAAAGAGAAAGAAAAAGAAAGAAAGGGAAAAAAGGGTAGGGGAAGCAAACAAATCAAAAAGCAAAAAAAAAAAAAAAAAAAAAAAAACCAAAAGAAAACAAACAAACACGGGGGAGTATCTTCTGATTCTGTGTACTTTAAGTCCCTTGACTTCCCCTGGAACTGGTCCGTCTAGCTGGTCTTCTGGGGGAGGGGCCTGCTGTGCGGATTCTCAGGTGTTAGCACTTGGGGGAGCTGCTCTGCCCCTGCCTAGTGCAGGGCTCAGTGGGGGCTGTTCACCCCGCGAGGCCCCAGGAGGAACAACCGCAGTGGCGGGGCCAGCTCTGCAGCCCTGGAGTCAGCTCCCGCAGTAGCTCCGGGGCTCTCCGTCTGCAGGGCCTGGGGGCTCCGGGCGGGGCCGCTGATCTGCTCAGCTCGGGGCAGGAGCGTCCTCGCTGTCCTGGGCCCTCCCGGCCTCTGCCTGTCCCGGGGGAGGCCGGATCCTGGGCTGTGTCCCGGCGCCCTGTGCTCCAGAGCCTGCGCTGGTGGATTCGCTCCCGCCCCGCAGCCCCCTCCGCGGAGCCGCCGCCCGAGCCCCTCCGAGCTGTTCCAGGTCCCGCCGAGCGCTGCAGCCCTTAGGGAGCTCGGGGCATCTCCCGGGGCGCAGGTGCCTGTTAGTGTCCCCGGAGCCCGAGGGTTATCCCCGCCCTCCTGGGTCCTGCTCCACCTCCCTGCGGGCCCCTTTCCCCCGGGAAGGTTGGTGCAGCTCCTGCTCCTCCGGGACGGGGCTCTCCTGTCCTGGGGACACTCGCCCCGGCCTCAGCCCAGCTCCTCGCGGGCCCCTCCCCCTTGGAGGCCTTTTGTTTCTTTTTTCTTTTTTTTTTTTATTTAGTTATGATAGTCACAGAGAGATAGAGAGAGAGGCAGAGTGCACAGGCAGAGGGAGAAGCAGGCTCCATGCACCGGGAGCCCGATGTGGGATTCGATCCCGGGTCTCCAGGATCGCGCCCTGGGCCAAAGGCAGGCGCCAAACCCCTGCGCCACCCAGGGATCCCCCGGCCTTTTGTTTCTTTATTTCTTTTTCCCCGTCTTCCTTCTTGATAGAAGCGCGAACTCTTCTCACTGCAGCATTCCAGCTGGTCTCTCTTTAAATCTCAGGCCGAATTCGTAGATTTTCAGGATGATTTGAAGGTTATCTAGGTACTTTGGTGGGGACAGGTGACCTGGGGACCCTACTCTTCCGCCGTCTTGCTCCTCCTCTCCATATGATTGTTACATTCTTGCTTTTACAAATTTAGTTGAAGATAATGCATTTTTTCTTTTTATTTTTTTCGTTTATTTTTATTGAAGTTCGATTTGCCAACATATAGTATAACACCCAGTGTTCATCCCACAAGTGCTCTCCTCAGTGCCATCACCCAGTTACCCCATCCCCCTGCCCACCTTTCCTTCCGCAACACTGTTCATTTCCCAGAGTTAGGAGGCTCACATGGTTTGTCTCCCTCTCTAAGTTTTCATTGATACTATTTGCCTTTTTCAAATCAGAAGCTGCTACTTTCTGATTATATAATCTAGTATAATGGTTGAGTCATTTCATTTCTATAATCCTGTATTTTCTAATTTGGAAAACGAAGATAATAATTTCTGTCCCAGAATATCTTAGAGTGGTTTTGAGAAGTAAACAAGATTATTAGATTGATTCATATTAAATTGCCAGTGAATATGCCAGTGATGCTCGATTCTACATAGTATTAGATTCACCAGAGATATATTCAAATAATATTAATGTCCAGGTCCTGAAACAGACAACTTACATCAGAATTGGTAATGGTGCATCAAGGGCATAAGTATTCCTTAAAATTCCAAGGTGATTTTAATATGCAGCCTGGGTTAAGAACCACTGATGTATATAATCCATTTTTTAAATAGAATCTCATAGTTTCCACTTGCATAGGGCCAATCATCACGTGGACAAAATGACCTTCCATATGAAAGGATAAATAAAAGATTTTTTAAAAATAGGAAGAAAAAGTTTTTTAATGGCTGCAAAATGGAAATGTTTTTAAATGTATTCAAATTTAATTTTGTGCCATACAGCAGTCAAACATGGACCTTCCCCACCGAGTGGATGATAAAGCAGTGAACAGTGGTTGCTAGGGTATCATCAATACCACCTGATGTTTGACAAAATGAATGAGGGGATATTTTAATTATGTATGAGTCCTCCACCCCCAAAAGCAGCTATGGAAGTGTATGATCAGCATCTGAAATAAGATAAGTAAATAGGAAGGAGAACTCTTTTAGTCCAAATTTCAGGGCTCTTTAGGTGGGAGTTAAAGTCTCCCTTGCCTGAGACTACTTTTAGGGACTTTCAACATACAGAAAAGAATCTAAATGAAGCAGAAAAGTTAGGAGGGTAGGCAAAGTAATTAGGTATGAACCAGTTATTTTCAACAAAGTATTAAAAAGGCACTACTACTCTCACAGTCAAATTGCTTATAAAGAGAATATTTAACTTAACACATTAAAATAAATGCAACCATGGGGATCCCTGGGTGGCTCAGGGGTTTATCACCTGCCTTCGGCCCAGGGCATGATCCTGGAGTCCTGGGATTGAGTCCCATGTCGGGCTCCCTGCACGGAGCCTGCTTCTCCCTCTGCCTGTGTCTCTGCTGCCTCTCTCTCTCTCTCTCTCTCTCTCTCTCTCATGAATAAATAAATAATATATTTTTAAAAAACTTAAAAGAAATGCAACCAAGTGAATACCAAAATTTTATTTTCTCATAGGGATGCATATTTTATAAGATTATTGAGTTGAATGATGCACTAAATTCAAGACATTGCCCTGGGATTTCTCTATATCTTAAATATTGTTTTCAAGTTATTTTCATTTTCTACCTCCTTGTAAAATAATAATATAGTTGTACTTAATTTCTGGCACTAATTTATTAGTTTTAGATAGCTTCCCAAAAAGAAAATCATTCTGTGTAGCAATGTATTTCAAAAAAGTTGAGAAAGTGCTGTCAAACCAAAATTGCATTAGCACAGTTTTACATTCTTTGGCCATTTTTGCAAACCATTGTTTCCTGGAAATTCAGGATGAACCTCTAGAGAATTGATTTCTTTGTGAATAATGCATTATTTTCCATAGGTATGTAAGCATATATATCAGAGATATGTACCTACCAAGTTGTCTCTGTGGTTTATCAAATCAATCATGTTGGATATGAACTTATAATTTCAAGCTCCTAATTTTCTGATAAGACAAATATATTTTTTACAAACATTACATAGGAAACTTAACAATTTCATAGATATTCTATGTTTCTGCATTTAATTTTATTTTTAATTTTTTTTTTTTTCAGCCAAAGGCAGAGACTCAATTGCTGAACCACCCAGGCTTCCCTGCCTTTAACTAAACAAAAGATTCAAGACATTTTTTTTTTAAAGTATGTCGACATGTGAACATATATATTTAACAATTTATTTCAAGAATTTGGGTCCTATGTTTTCTGATCTAAGAAATAGGGATTATAGCAGTTCCTACGTCATAGAAATGTTGTGAAGATTAACACAGCTTGCTCTAAAACTCTATTGCTATATGGCTTCATTTTTTTTAAAACATAGTCTCATTTAAACGATAAGAATTGTGTCCTGCCTGATGCACCAAAATTTCCCAGGACACAGGCAGGAATAGGACTTAGATCTGTTTTACCAATTTTTGAAATATTCCCCTGTTTCAAACTGCCTCTACTTTTCCTCATGGTAAAATTATTTATAAATGGCTTAAAAAATGCTATTACAGAGTTAAGTGGAATAATTCTAAGGGGTAAGCTTGACGCAAATAGTTTTTAAAGACAAATTGTTAGTTGTATTTCTAAGATTGCAGTATACTTGATAAAATATTTTTAAAGGTATGTTTTCTTTAATCTCTGTCCAACACTTTGCATGCTCCAAAACTTACAACTAGGAGAGGACAAAAAACTTTGAATTAAGCATTTTCTTTTCACTATTTTAGAATTGCCTTTTTCTTGTTACACTAGTTAGATTAACTAATTTGCTAAATCAAGCAAGATCTATTTTAGGATACAGCAAAAAAAAATTAAGTGCATATAGTGTAAAAAATAAAAGAAATGTTAATTTATAATGCATGCTTGTTCTTTTTATTTCAATCTGGGAAAAATATGTTAGTAAAAAATACACTTACTAGCTCATTCAATAGGAAATTATTAAATGCCTGTTATATTTAATTACATAATTTTTTTTCTAGTAGGTATGAGTTTATTTTCATGTGTAATAGGAAAAAAACATAACTAGCACATAAGACGTGGCTGCAGGATACATCGTTCAGCATAACTCTAAAGTTCGAAATAAGTAAAAGTATGTTGAGTCAAAGAAAATACGAAGGAATAAGCGAACAGGAGGTCCTCAGTTACGACAAATATTGTGGAGGTGGTATGTGAATGCCTGGAGCTTGGGACTCACTGTCCAAGCTCTGGGCCAGAAATGGGGCTCAACAGGGAGACTCTCCCGGTGCTCGGAGCCCAGGGCCTCCCCACAGGGGTGCGTGGTGTGTCCAGACCACCCCAGGGAGGAAAGTATATTTTGCTTAATTTGTTTATGCCTTACAAAATGTCTTAGAAGTTACAAAGCAACAAAAGTGATTTTCCTTAAAAAGGAAGAAAAATCTTCTAGGTACGGCCTTGAGGGAGCAGTGGTCACAGGGTGGCCTGGGTTGGAGGGTCGAGGGAGACACAAGGGGATAAATAGGGAGGCTGAGGGGACACCCCAGCACTGTCCTGGAAGATGTGCGCATGTGTAGGGTTTGTGTGCACAGCCCCAGTCAAGGCTGTAGGAGGAACACGCACAGCTCCTGTACCCTGTTCCCCAGCATACAACTGGCACTTAATCAATGCTGAGTCACCATCGCACCGGGAGGAGCGCCAGATGGCAGGGCAGAGTGTGGTCCCTGATGTCCCTGGGTATCAGCAAGTACCACCCTCTCCTCCTGCTCCTGTCTGTCGTTCAGGTGCATACCTCGGTCTGGTCCCCATGTCAGCATGACATGTCCTCCAGGTGAGAAGTCCATGGCTGCCACCACGAGGTCACATTCTTGTACATTTATGAAACGTCCTATTAAGATCCCCACCTTGTAATTACATAATTTCTATAATAGGCAAAATAACCAACAATTCTCCTGAGACCTAAACATTAACCTTGAATTCTCCACTTTTTGATACCATTTCAGTACCAAATTACTTGACCATTATGTGTAATCATGTAAAGTCTCCTTACTGAAACATGTACGTGTGTATAAAAGTTGTGTATCTTCTGAAATAGACATGCATGATAATTTTCATGTTGATATTAAATCACTTTGCCTAAACTGTACCTTAATATTAATCACAATTATTAGTTAATTTGATTCATAACTTTTTTATTACTATGTCCTAGGTCTTGAATTAATTTCTTTTGCATTTAATTTTGATAAAAGTGATAGGAAGAGAGTGCTGTTAAATTTATTTTTTCAGAAGAAATAATGGAATTTCCAAAAGTGATTATAACTTACCCAAGCACCTAGTAAATAAATGCAATATCAGGACTCAAACGCATGCATGCCTTCTAATTTCAAACCCATCATTTCCTTTCTCTTGAACACTGCATCCCTAAAAGAAAATTAACATATGAAGGAAGAAGTATTTATCATAAATCTGTACTTGAAAGCAAGTCCAGAACAAAGCTCCTAGCCCAACAGAATCAAGACTAAACAAAGGTACCAATGTTTTCCACTGCCCACAGCCCTGCATTTTGTCCTATATTCTCTTGATCCTATATAGGATCAAGGAAAAATATAATCTTGTAAATAACATTTCTACAGAGAAACTCCTATGACCAGAGAGAGAGAGAGAGAGAGAGAGAGGAAAGACTATTTGAAACAATAAGTTTCCTTAAGGAATTTCACTAACAATTAAAAACTGTTTAGTAATTGATAATTTACAAATATCACTATTATCTATTAGTTGAATATGTAGATATTAGAGATGTCTCTTGAACTCTCAAGCCAGGGAAAATATTCTTTGGAAGATTTCAGTTTGAAGGGAAAGCTATAATTCACTATATACAATGCATGAATTTCAAGGTACATAGAACAAGTATTATAAAAAAAAAAGTTAACTCTAATTCTGGACTAATTCTAAAATTGTAGTATTCATTTATATATCTCTTAAGTCCTTCTATCAAATAGCCATCTCCACAAAATAGATACAACTAAGGCTATAGAAACATTCAAAATATATTTTCAAACATTGAATGTTTTTGCTACTTGGCCAAAGTGATGATATTTAGAGCAATAGCCATTATATTTCTTTACATTCTCTTTTCATGCTTTAGTGGAACTACTTGAAAGTTACATTTTAAGAAATCCAGAGAACATCAAGTTTTTAAATTTATTGCATATCAGAGACACTTGTACTATACCTAACACAGAGAATATTCTAGAATACTTTTACTGCAAACTTTTTTTTTTACCTTATCCATTATGAAGGTTACTTCTTAACAGATAAAATTTGAACTATTGGATGTTTCCTAAGTTTTCTTTTAAGTCCCTAAGTATTCCATATGTATCTTCCCTCCCTGAAGTTTACTTTCTTTCTAAAGGAAAGTTCTCGGGATCCCTGGGTGGCGCAGCGGTTTGGCACCTGCCTTTGGCCCAGGGCGCGATCCTGGACGACCGGGATCGAATCCCACGTCAGGCTCCCGGTGCATGGAGCCTGCTTCTCCCTCTGCCTGTGTCTCTGCCTCTCTCTCTCTGACTATCATGAATAAATAAATAAAATCTTTAAAAAAAAATAAATAAAGGAAAGTTCTCTTTTTTCTTTCTTTAATCTCAAAATATAGTATCAGAAGCTTACAGGTATGTATACATAAAGTACATAAAAAGATATTAGGAATCATTTTTTGATGATTTTATTTATTTATTTGAGAGAGAGAGAGAGAGAGAGAGAGATCATGAGCAGGAGGAGGGGCAGAAGAAGAGGAAGAAGCAGACTCCTTGTTGAAAAGAAGTATAAAATATTGAAAAGAGAATCTTTCTGCTTGACCTCCAAATGTCTGTATAGTTCAAAGTCTTAAGAAAGAAAGGAATTTGGTATAAAATAGAAATGGAGGTTAACTCTTGTCTATTAATTTATTACTAATTCACAGCATTTTAATAAGCACCTACTAAGTGCCAGGCAATGTGTTAGCTGCCCCTAAAGGGCCTTGTTCCTCCATGCCTCCCATGTTACCTTTCAGTTATTTGTCTCTTCTGTGTGCTCCCATGGTGCCCTGTGCATTTCACTACTAGAACTTATCACTAGGTATTGTAGCCATCTGTTTGTTTCTCTGTTTTCCCTCCATTGCTCTGTATATTCTTTTGCACTATCAAATATAATACCCTACCAATTACAATTTCTCAAATGTTTGTTGAATGAATGAGTGAAATGCAATATTTGCTTTATGAAGTAGCCCCAAGCTCACAAACCTTTGTATAATAAGATTCAAAACCCCAAAATAGTGGGTTTTGAAGCTTATTAGAGATTATATTATGAAAAAATTAACATTGTTTATATAGAGGAAATTGCATCTAGGTTGTAGCTAATTCATAATCAGCTACTTGCCAGAGCTGAAGAAAAGGGGTCAGTACTTTATGTATTGGTATGGAGGCTAGAAGGATAAGAGACTATGATATTTCTATAGAACAAGAGATGTGGTGTGTCTGCAGCATAGGACTAGTAGGCCAGGAAAGAGTATTGGGGCCACCTTATGAAGGGGCTTAGACCTTATGCTAAAAAAATCTGGCTCTTTTCTTGAAGGTAGCAAGATATCAGTGGAGGTTACCCAAGTTAGGTAAAGGATAATTCTGGTAGCACCTTAGAGGATTAATTAGTTAAAATTGACTATTGGGAAAAAAAATCAGTTTGAACTCTATACCCTATTATGCTTATATTCTAAATCAAACACCATTTGAAGAGGACAACCAAGGAGGTGACATTATTGGCCTATGCTCAGAGTCCCAATAATGAATTAGGCTACTAAAACCTAGCTTTATAACTTAGAGCATTTTAGAATTTAAATTAGACACTCCACCACAGCATTAAATGTCACAAACATGTTATTGTTTTAATGTATTGCATTAAGACATTTCAACTTCTAGCCTTGGTTGTTTGCTGCTTCTTCATTAAAAAAAAAAAAAATACAAAAACAACTTAGTATTAGGAAATGCTATTGGTTTTCCAGTTCAGTTAACCATCCATTATATAAAATTCCCTTTTCTGCACAATGCTCTCATCTCCAGCATCAAAAAACACATAGAACTACAGTTAGAAAATTTCATAATAGGTTGGCTTCCAGAATAAATTTCCTAATAACATGGTTTTCATGTGAAAGAGGTAATAATGAGAACTTGACATGTTCTAACAAGACTAAAATCAGATCAAAGCAGGCTACACTCTTCGTTTTAGGTTAATCTCAAAAAATTCTAGTGCTAAGAAAGGAGGGAAAAGTCTGGAGTTATTATCTAGCAGAATTATAGCTAACATTTAAAAAATGATATTTTCTTTAAACCTCTGAGTGGTTGGTATATTACCTATAGTGGCTGGACTATAGGAATAGGTATAAATGAGGTGTGTGTCCCTGGTACAAATTTGGAGTGCTCCATCTCTTTGACCCTCAGATAAAAAATTCAAAATCCACTTCATAGAGCTCTGATGGAAATGTGCACATTAAAACAAAACAAAACAAAACAAAACAAAACAAAACAAAACAAAACCATCCTCATTCATACATTTGGCAAAGATTAATGGAAGACTGATCGTGAGTGTTTATCAGAGTTCTATGGAGAATGTCCCATCATACTTTGATGCAAAGCATTGTCTAGTATTATGCTCTAACTTCTGGTTAAACTGGATATTTACTAGTGAATTCATTCAAGAGAGAATATGGAATAAACCCAGATTCAGACACAATAAAGATACCATTTGAGCTCTATAACTATGAGTCACTAGTTTACCACTAAAATTAAAAGGTAAAGTGTCAAAGTATTACATAAAATAAAATAAAAATACTGAAAATGAAGGTAAATAAACATATTAACCTGATAGCAAGGAGGAAAAATAGAATAGAAAGTCTTAGAAGATATTGAGGAAAACACTCATCATTTTTTATTGACTTTGAGTAAATGTGGGGAAAGAATTAAAATATTTAAATTATGATGGTAAAAATTTTAGGAGAAAATTCAAGTGCCTGTTATTTGCTCTAATAACCTAACTTTACAAGATAATTGTCCAAAGTTTCGTATAACTTTACTTGTGAAGATACCTCTTGGAAATATTAATGAAGCAGTAGTAATAATGAAATACCTCCTAGAAAGATGATTTGTTATTCAGTTAAGGACAGTCAAGCAATGTTCAAGTTGTTTAATTGTGATAGGAGCAGAAAGTGACAAAGATAGAAGAAACTTTGGTACATGGTACAATTTAAATATAGTATCTGAGAAATGACTGGGAAAGACCTTTTCCCCTGAAATTAGAACCAACTTACTTGCTTCACTTTCTTTTCCGTGTGTTTCCTCATAATGTTCTCCCTTGTTGAATTTAAATGACTGTGACATTCTTTTTCCTAACTTGGCATATTTTTCAAGGAGATGTTGTCTTGGGTATTAATAATTTTTAAATGTTTTAAAATATTGGTTTCAATTGGAAAAACAATTATATTATTGATCATTCATGGTTCATTTTCCTGGCAGACATTTCTTCTGCAAGCTGCTGTTGACCATAAAGATGAAATTGTGATTTTTGAATTATATTGTGCTTGCTTAATGTAGCATGTAAGCTTTCTTGGCTCAATGTGGGCTGCTTCACTAAAGTGTATAAACCTGGCTTCTTTTCATTCTCCAGCATGGGATGGTACACTGCATGCATAATTCAACTTGTTGAAACATCCTAGAAAATTTTTCTTTATTGTTAGAACTGTAGCAACAAGTAGAAATTAATTATTTGTTATAACACAAAGAACTTTTATGCTATATTCTCAATTTTGTTTTACACTGAGTCTTGATTTGCAAATATGAGTGAAAGATTGACTTTAAATATCCAGAGATGATTAGCTGCCAGCTCTAATCAAATTGAGAAGTAATTAGCAAATCAAAACTTGATTAGCTCTTTGCTTGATTTACTAAAATTATAGTTTATGCAGTTTAAATAATGGGGGAGGGGAGTTGTCTGTACTTCAGATACAGTAGAGTCTGCTATCTTGAGGAGGGAGAGGAGCTCACTACTTTAAGTACTTTCTAAATCTGACAATACTTTTTTGTTCCTTTGTAGCAATGCAAATGACACATTAGTATTTTCTTTTTTCTCTTTTGAGAATATAGCTTTGGGGCACCTGGGTGGCTCAGTGGTTGAGTGTCTGCCTTTAGCTAGGTCATGATCCTGGCGTACTGGGATCGAGGCCCACGTCGGGCTCCCTGCATGGAGCCTGCTTCTCCCTCTGCCTGTGTCTCTGCCTCTCTGTCTCAGAGTCACAGGCAGAGGGAGAAGCAGGCTCCACTCCATTCCGAGTCTCCAGGATCACACCCCGGACCGAAGATGGTGCTAAACCGCTGGGCCACCGGGGCTGCCCATATGTAACCTCTTAAGGATCATGTTTAACATATGTGGAGACATTGTTAAATAACGAATAAGTTAGGTTTATCCAAGATTTTTTCCCAATTTTTGGATAATAAAAGACTTGCAAGTTTTGCCAATACTTACACTAAATTATTGGATATTCCAGATTCAGGAAAAGACAAATAGTGAACCACTGTTTTGTCTTCTGGGGGTGGGGGGGCAGAACAGGATACCACAGTCTAGGTGGCTTATGCCCCAGATTTTCTTTGCTCGGGATTCTGGAGCCTGGTGGTCCAAGGTCAAGGCGCCGGTCAGCCCGCTGTCCCCTGGGGCCCCTCTTCTCGGATGGCGGACGGCTGCCTTCTCTGTGCGTGAGATGTTGGTGGGAGAAGCCCCTGGTGGTTCTTCCTCTTCTCATTAGGACACAAGTCCTGCTGGATCCGGGCCCCACCCCTACGGCTCCCTTGACCCTTATGACCTCTCTATGCCCTAGCTCAAGTTCTGTCACCCTGGGCGTCAAGGCTTCCAGATGTGAGTCACGAAGGACGCTTTTCGGCCCATAACAACAAATGATCAGTGTTTCTTTATCAAACAGACCTCCCCGGACAGGGAAATGATGCCAGAGACGGAGCGTCCGGCTGCGCAGGAGCCGCGGCTGCCCCAGCGGCTGCCGGGCGGGGGCGGAGCAGGAGCCGGTCCGAGGGTCTCCGGCCGCTCTGCAGACCGCGGCTCCGGCGGCCTCTCCGCAGTGGAGGTCTTGGTCACAGCTGATCCGGCTTCGCTCCTCTGCCCCCACCGCCCGCCTCAAGCTTTTGTCCAGAAGTAAACGTGACAGCTCTTGTCAAAATCGAGAGCAGAAGCCCGAGCCGTGTCTCGTTCTCCGACCCCCGTAGGTCTCCGCGTGACGTCGACGTCCCGACCCTTGCTCCGTCCGCGGCTCGTCGCCCGGCGGCCCCGCTGCTCCCGCTGCTCCCGCGGCCCGCTCCTGCCAGTCGAGGCCGGGAGGCTCAGGCCCAGGTGCCGCCTGACGCGTGCTCGGACCCTCCTCCGGCTTCCCGGAAACAACGGCACCATTACACGAGGATTTTCCTCACGACTTTTTTTTTTTTTTTTTTTTTTTTTTTTTTTTGAGCATTCTGTTGTTGGAGAGCCTTAATAACATTGACTGTGAAAAAGTTATTTCTGGGTTTTCAAAATACAGTTTATAAACACATTGTTCTCTTTTCCTCCCTACTAGGAAGTATTTCATGGAACACTCAGACATCATTTTTTAACCATTACTTATTTTGAAATTGTGATTTGTGGAACATTAAAATTATATCTAATTCTTATTTGATCTATAAGGATTTTCCTTCCATATCACGTATTTTTAGATTCTTTCAAGTTAGGCATTTGAAACATAAATCGATTTTAGAAATATGACAAAACTGTTTAAGCAGTTTAAGAGTAGCTGCATTTTAAATTGATTTCAAACAGCAGTCATTTGAAATCAAGTAATAAAATTATAGGAACATGTGCACCTAAGAAATATATTTTTCTAGAAAATATTTCAAAGACATTAGACTTCTGAGGCAAACACTATACATTTAAATAAATATTCTAGTTTTTCTTCTTACTTAATTTTCTATATACTTCCTGTTAGTAAGGAGGAAATGATAGGACTGTATTAGTCACTGAGGAATTTTCAGGTTATTATAAAGATGTATCTCCTTAGATAATTAGGCATTGTTTGAAATGCTTTTTATGCCAGAATTTTTTGTTAATATTCCTGCTGTAAAAATTCATCTTAGATATAAAAGTAAAATAATAAATAATTGTTAAGGTGAACTTTCAAAAAGCAAAAATAGAAAGTAAAGGATGCCTACACATTATGGATATAATGTTTCTGTTTTAAGAATGAGACACTACACAATGATATTTTAAATGAAAATATTCAGGAAGGAAAGAAAGCACAAGAAAAACTTTATTTTAAAAAGTTGAACATTTCAGGGAAAAAGAAAAGAAGTTCTATTAGAAAAATTAACTTCAAAATGGAACACCTTTTTTGACACAAGATGTCCTTCTTTTGGAGTCTCTTCAAGAATTGTGTTTGAACTTGATCTGTTTGCATGCGTTAGGAAAGTGAAATGTCTAGACCAGGTTCTGTATGTAATACATTTGTATGCAGACTTCCCTGAGCAATCAAGGCCCTCTAGTCTGGACTGAAACCCAGTGGAACATTCCCTGTCATTGCAGTAAGCACCTGAGATAAGAAGTATATTCAACGTCAAATTTAACTATTTGAGCCTTTGAATTTCCTTTTCCTTTAGAATATGATCTTTCGAATTAGCTTCCATAACAGGTAACGTCAAATCTTCTGTTTTGCAGGGGACTGAATGAGTGCTTAGCTTTACAATTGTTTACGGAGGTACCAACCCAGTTAAATGCCAGATAATTACTCCAGAATCAATCTTTATGTGTATCATATGTGGTTTATTCAGAATTATTTTGAAAATCCTCAAAACCTAATTAGTGTACTGGTAAGAAGTTACTGAATTAGATCAATGGTCAAACCTGCAGTGTGAGTGCAAAAACTAACTTCAAGTTTCTGACATGGTAATTTCTTTAAAAAAGAAATCTTCCATTGCAATAGAAGAGAATTATGAACTCAGTAGTTTGTCTTCAATTTTATTGCATTTCCCCAACCCAATTCCAGAAGATGCCACACCTCGCCCCCACCCCCCACCCTCAATCTAGTATCTCATCCTAACTATATACAATCATAGGAGGTGCTCATAACTAAATTAGCTAATTATAAAAGAAGAGGACTCTTCTAAGTATGGTATCTCAGCCAAGTGTATTTGCATATTAAGAAGTACTGTAAATAAACCATTAAAAAGTCTTGAAGACCCAAAGAAAGGACTGGCATTTTAGACACCATGACACCTAGTAAAAGGAGAGTTATTTGAAGTAGTAGTTGTTCTGGTTGCCCCTCAGAGCACAACATAGAGTTGTCTGTCATTAATTACACTTGAAGACCAGGCTGACTTAAAGTTAGGGTATACAGTATTATGATAACAATGTATTTCATATTAGCTGCTAGTATGTTTTGCTGATATTCATCAAACTTATTTTCTTAAGAGTTTATTTATTCATGAGAAACACACAGAGAGAGGCAGAAACATCGGCAGAGAGAAAAGGAGGCTCCCTGCCGGAAGCCTGATGTGGGACTTGATCCCAGGATCCTGGGAACACACTCTGAGCCAGAGGCAGACACTCAACTGTTGAGCCACCCAAGTGCCCCCACATCATTTAATCTATTTTTATCACTATTTAAAAGATAGCAATAATAAATTCTTGGAGTGTCTGTCTCTCTTTGGCTTATGGTAAAACACTAGGTGTGGTATAGGTTTCCTGTAGACATATAAGGTACAAGGTGTATTTGTATATAATATATCATTTGTTATATTTGTGACCATCAGGAAACCTCCATTCTAGGACTTTTTCTAACATTAGTTGGATTTGTGACCTTGGCCAATTTAACTGTTTAGCTGTTGGTGTCATTACCTGTAGTAGGAAGGGGATTGAATAGATCAGGAATAGCAAATGTCAGACAAGATGCCCAAAGCCTGCTCCTTACCACACACACATAGAAGACCGATTATCAGTCATGTTTTCTTTTTTACGCAAAGTTTAAAATATCCAAAATTGTGCCACGTGGCCATCGCTTTTCATTTGGCTTTAGTACAGTAAATAAAGCTTTTTTCCTAATATCTTGATAATCAAAAAAAAATAAATAAATAAAAATAAATAAAATTTAAAAAAATCTCAATAATCACAGTCTTCTTTACCAGCTCAAAATTTTTTATTCTTTGATTTTTGTGCCTAGGATGGTGTCTCATTCATAGTAGACCCCAACAAGTTGTTAAATATGTACATTTGTGAAATCAATTTGAAATTCTTAAAAATACTAAAATAAATTAAAACACCACCCTTATCATATCTCATCAATAAAACACACCTTCAAGCTCTTCTATTTTGGAAACTTGAGAAAATTTTGTGAAGTGAGTGTTTTTATTAATATTTTTTCCAATTGATTTTAAGAAAATGCCATTTAAAGATAATGTATATTCTATCTTCACACAGTACAAGAGGCAAAAAAATAGTTGAGATACGTTTTTATTTTATAAATATTTAGATTTTATTAAATATCTTCACTATTTCTGTGACCAACACTTTTTAAAAAAAATGAAAATGACAAAGTCAAGTAGGTCAGTGCATTACAGTCATTGCATTTCAACGACGATGATATTTCACAGGTCTACAAACACAAAAGAGAGGAGTTGAGTAGCTACTCAGCCTGCTGGTGTTCTTTTACTAATAAGTACTTACAGGGTGTGATCCAATCTACTTTTATGATTTCCCTAGTATCCCATATATGCTTTTTGCTTCATTTTTCTGTGTTTCTATTAATTCCATTTACTTATTGGTTTCATTTACAATTGAAATGATTTTCCCCCAGCCCATCAAGGAATTGTTTCACAGCTCTCTTGTCTGAACTTGAATACAGATTTTTGTCCGTGTTTCAATTGTGTAATTTTGGTAATTGACAGAGACAAAGCCAGTTCACAAAGTTAATTAAAATTTTCCATCTATTCACTTTCAATTAGTTTCATTGATATGACATATTTTTTCCTATTTAATGTCTCACCGTTATCACTAGGCAGTACACAGGTTATGCTAGTCTGTCAAATAAATAGCAATTATTAAAATAATCTTTAAGTAGACACTATTTTGATGTTTTAATTGTCCTCCTGTCTTTGAATAGCTGAGTGTTGTAATTAGTATTTACTTCATTTATGTAGCAATTTTAATTTGTTCTTGAAAGTCACCCCCCCCCCCCATTCTTATCTGGGAACCAGAAAAGATTTAATAAAATGCAAAATATGTAAGGAAGAGTAGTATAATATCTCTAATTACAGTGTGGAAGATAAAATATTTGTTTAAGTCTCTAGAGTCCTTAATTTAATACTGATTTTTATGCTACTCATTATTATTTTGAAATCATTTATGATAAAGGAGAGATAACTATGTTGAATTCTGTTTAAAACAAAAGTATATAGGGGTAATAGGACATTTTATAGATTAACTTGACTTATTTACTCTGAGGAAAATCTAATAATCATTGCAAGAGTATCCCAATACTGAAATTTCACTTGAATGGCTTAGTTTTAGTTTTATATCTGCACACAAACACACACACACACACACACACACTACAAAAGTAGTACTACTTTTTAAATAAATTAATTAAATAAATAAAAATATTTTAATTAATTAATTAAAAAGATTTTATTTATTTATTCATGAGACCAGAGAGAGAGAGAGAGGCAGAGACACAGGCAGAGGGAGAAGCAGGCTCCATGCAGGGAGCCTGACGTGGGACTCAAACCTGGGTCTCCAGGATCAGGCCCTGGGCTGAAGGTGGTGCTAAACCGCAGAGCCACCCGGGCTGCCCACAACTACTTTTTATTTAGAAGTTAACCAGACTATGTGGTGTTTTTCTTGTTTTTTTGTTTTTTGTTTGTTTTTGGTTTGTTCTGTTTTTAATATGACACCCTTCTCTGTGGAAATAGAAATCATCTAAAATAAAATGTGTGTATTTTAAGGCAATAATTTAGACAATAAATACATTACAAAAAGTGTTATTTGAATTTCAAGTACTTCACTGACTCCTAAGAGAAGAGATTAGCACCATTTTCTCTGTAACGGACACATCAACGTTAATCTTTCTGAGACCACTTCTGTTTCTTGAGAGTTTGTTCTGTTTAAAAGTAATTATATGTGCTCATCAGTTAGTGTAATATTTTTGTAGAGTCCTTTAAAAGGTCATTTTAAATTAATTATTTTATATGATAGAAAAGTTAGCAAGTAGCCATAAAATATGGCTAAGATATAAATGTCTTCTGAATTTTTATCTTGCATTCTGTTTCCCAGGAAATTTTAACTTCTATGTTTTGTGACCTGTAAAGAAAATATATCCTATAAACAAGTACCATTTAGTTATTATCATGTCTCAGAATCATACTGCTCTAGATGCCACTGCCTTGGGGTACCTTACTTAGTTACAAAAATCATATGATTAGTTAAGTAACCTTAGGCAAACCTTAGGAGAAACAGGATTTATTATAAGGCTATTGATCTCATAGAATTAAAGGAAAGGCTTAATAATGGACTTTACCAGGAAGTATCTTAGATTGTCAAGGATACCATGATTCCACTGTCTTGCATCCTGCTGTTGGTGTGAGTCAGTTGCAAGCTCACTCATGCTCTGTGTCTCATGGTTTGAATTCTTAAGTCACTGGCTCAAGGCAGTTATGCATTAGCTCGATTTGGTCAGGTACTGGTCAGTGTGGCCGGAAGAGGTTGTGTCACATTATGCAACAGAACAACCAGGCCTATGGGGAAGAGAATATATGGTAGAGGACCAGAGAGAAGTCAAGATAAAAAAAGAGCAATGGAGCAACAAAAGGCCATTAGATTCGTCACTGTAAGGTCTTTTCAGTCTTCCTTAAAGTTGTATCCTCTCTGAAATCTCTTTAGTTTGGATTTATTCTCTAAATCCAAGCAACTCTAATTCTATCTAATTAAATTCAACTTGTCATAATCTTCCCTGTGTAAATGTTAGTTCTTTTTCAAGGCTACTTGTTTTATTCCATCAAAAATTATTACTGTTCAGATAACCGGATATCCTGTATATGGGAAAAGGTTATTTTGAGCATTCAGCTCTTCCCTGCCCCAGGGTACAAGAGGTGACACTTTCTGAAATGTTTCCCTAGAATAAGTTCAGATCTGTGTATACACCCATTACACTGGCAGAAGTAGGGAGGAATACTTCTGTGACAAATGTTGCAAGTAGACAAAATCTATTTTTTGAACAGCCTTTAAAAATTGTGTTTGAAAAGACAAGCGAGTATATATAATAAGGTGGAATAATGTTATAATATGATGCTAAATTTAAAAAAAGCAGTTTCAAAACAACAGTTTCAAAAATATACAAAGGATGCTAATAATATGTGTGTGCATGACTATGTGTGAATGTGTAGGTGTTTCTATACATAAATTGTATTTTAGGATTGAAAATAAAACTTGGAAAGATCAATGCCAAAATATTAGATATGATTTCTCTAGATCAGTGGTTCCCGAAGTGTGGCTGCCAGTGGTTCTCTAAGTGTGGACATGCAGCATGCACGGCACCTGGGAACTTCTTAGAAATACAAGTTATATTCACTGAATCAGAAATTTGAGGAGAGGGACCCAGTAATCTGAGGCTAATAAGCCCACATGTCCTCAAGGTCATACTGTTGGGCACTAAAGTTTGAAAAACAGTACCTTAGTGTAGTTGGTATGAGTATAGGTGATTGAATTTCTTCCTACTGCTCAATGACTATATATATATATATATATATATATACATACATATATATATATATATTTGGATTTATAAAGCATCACACATGGTAATTTTCTAGAGAAGGATGCCTTCTGAACAGCCACATTGTATACTTTACCCTGAATCCCACTCTTGCAGCAGTGGTCTGCTTATTATGAAGTGCATTAAATGCTTCTTGATAGCTTTATTGAATTAAGTTTCAAAGTATCCCTCCATCTCTGCTTCTTCCAGATTCAAAGTAATGTATCAACTATGGTCCACCAAGTTCAAGGTTCCTAACTTAAACAACTTGTAGCAATCAAGTGGAAAATAATACATTTTAATACATTCTTATTGTATTGTTGTCATCAGGATTCAGATTCTTTAGTGACTACCAGGCTAAAAGTTAGCTCTGTGTCACAAGGCAAATATAAAGGTCCTAATATCAAAGAGATTACAGAGTGAGTAATGGGGGAAAGTGATAGAAAATGAAGTCAGAGAGGAAAGAAGTGGAAGATTATAACAGTTTTTCTCAAATGCCAATGTGGATATGAATAGCCTGGGGATTTTTTTTCAATGTAGAATTAAATTCAGAAAATCTGGGATGAGTCCTGAGATGTAAATGTTCAGCAATGCAATGTTGCTGGTCTGAAAAACACACACTGAGTAGCAAGGAACGTGGATATTAGAGGTCATTATGCAGATCATTGCCTTTACTGTGAGTGAGGATTTGAACAGAGGTGTGCTTTGATCTTCTTTCAGGCTCCTATGTTGACAGTAGACTTTCTTTGGCAGAATTGGAGGTAGGGAGACTTAATGAGGCTACTGAAATAGGCAGACTTCAGTGATAATGACCCAGACAGAGGCAGTAGCAGTGGAGGGGTAGGAAGTGGAATTAATCTAGGTATATCTTGAGTGGAACCTTCAGTATCAGTTGATGTCTCAGTTGTTTTTGAGTAAGAAGAACATAAAAGAACCTCAAGCTTTTTGACATGAGCAACAGGAACGTAGTGATCATTAACTTTTGAGAAAGGGAAGATTATTGGAGCAGTAGTTTTGTTAGGAGAAAGATCAGGAGGTTTTTTTTTTTTTTAATTTTTTTCAAATTCATTCATTAAGATACAGAGAGAAAGAGGCAGAGACACCAGCAGAGGGAGAAGCAGTCTCCTTGCCAGGAGCCCTATATGGGCCTTGATCCCACAGCCCCGGGATCATGCCCTGAGCTAAAGGTAGACGCTCAGTCACTGAGCCACCCAGGTGCTCCAAGATCAGGAGTTTTTTGGACATATAGATTCATGATATTTATTACATATATAGGAAAATGTTGAATATATCATTCTGAAATTGAGATATTGGTTCTTTACTGGAGACATAAATTTGGAAATAATCAGAATATAGATGGTTTTTAAATCACAGAGTCACTCAAAATACTGCAACACTCTAACTTTAGGTTTACTAGATGAGGTTAAAGCAGCAAACAATACTCAGAAACAGCAACCAGTAAATTTACAAGGAAAAATCAGAAGTCACCAGGCCCTAGAGCCAAGTGAAGAAAGTGTTTCAAATATTTAAAGGAGGAATCAATGTTGTCAAATGTTTCTGTATTTTAAGTAAGATGCAGACTGAGAATTGACCATTCAGTTCAGCAACCTGAAAGTCACTGATGATCTTAACAAGAACAGCTCAGTGGATTTGTTGGGAGCAAAAGCCTGATTTGAGTCAGCTTAAGAGAATGAGTGTGAATAAATTGAAGGTTGGATGAGCAGACAATTATTTTGAGTAGCTTTGCAGTCAACGGAAATAAAGAAACTGGCTGTTCATTGATGGGGAAGCTAGTCAGGAGAGGGATTTATCAAGAGGAGAGAAATAATATAGTTGTATACTTATAAGGAAGAGCCAATAGAAAGGAGAGATATGGCAATGCAGTGACAAAAGGTGCTGGTTACTGGAGTGACATCTTTGAGTAGAAGAGAGGGTGTGGGAACTAGTGCATTGGATGAATACCAGATTTAGAAATATGTATGGAGAGTTCATTTATTCTAACCACTTAACAGAAGGATAGGAAGGATGGATAGGCAAAAGGGTGAATAGATGTGCTGATGAGCGTTCTTTCTGAGTGTCCCTTTTTTTCTCAGTGAAATTAAGAAGCATGGTTATCCATGATGAAAGGGTAAAGCAAGTGATAGAGGTTTGATGAGTGAGTAGAAGGTCTGGAGAGTCATCTAGGCTGTGCAAAATGAACATCCTAGGGAAATACAAAAATTCTGGTTAGAAGTAAGGACTCAAAATTAGTGGCCATGGATTTAAAGTAATAGCAGACACCCTTTGGTTGTTCTTCTTTCCCAGGTTTATTTTTGTCACTCCTTTAAAATACCACATACTGCCTGTAAGGCTAGTTGATTTTTTCATGTCCATATTTCAAGTCTAATTGTGGTATTGGTGACCATGTATTTCCTAACTCTTATATTCTCTACATCATTGATCACAGTGCATTCTATCTCATTGTTAATTGATTGATGGCTTTGGTGATAAATAAAAGACAGCCATGGAATGTAGAGTTGGAAAAATATGAGACATCATTGAGTCTACCCACAGCACTTCATGTTAAGAAAAATTTAAGAACTAGGGAGATCCCTGGGTGGCGCAGCAGTTTGGCGCCTGCCTTTGGCCCAGGGCGCGATCCTGGTGACCCGGGATCGAATCCCTCGTCGGGCTCCCGGTGCATGGAGCCTGCTTCTCCCTCTGCCTATGTCTCTGCCTCTCTCTCTCTCTCTCTCTCTCTCTCTGTGACTATCATAAATAAATAAAAATTAAAAAAAAGAAAGAAAAATTTAAGAACTAAATCTATTAACAAACTTGCCTAAGGTCACACAGTTCAGAGTAGGAATCATAAAGTAGTGAGGAGACTTCTATGCTTTATTTTGGAATATCACATTTCATATTGGCTCCTTTGTTAAAACCACCAGTGTTAAAAAAAATAATAAAAAATAAAAAAATAAAACCACCAGTGTTCTTCTAATTACCTAAAATGAGAGGCAGAAATTCACTTTAATAATTCCTTAATCTGAGCCACCTCTATCTAATTGTCACCTTGTAATAAAAGCTATCACTGTTTAGTGTTGATTTCATTCTAGGTAGTACAAGAAACACATTACAAGAACAAGTTCATACACTTCCTACATCAATCCTATTGAATGGCAACTCTTCCACAGAAGGAGAATTTGAAACTTACCTAATGTAAATGACTCGCTTAAAATCACACAACTAGTAAAAACATCATGAATTAAAACTCAGAGCCATGCTCCCAACTCAAACTTTGAAATGCATCAGAATTGCCAGAAGAGTTATTAAAACACATTGTCAGGCTCCATTTCCTGAGTTTATTAGACAGTAGATCTGGGATGGAACCCACAAATTTGCCTTTCTAACAATTTCTCATGTAATGCTGTTGCTGCTGGTCCAGAGACCTCATTCTGAAAACTGCTACATCATCTCCCTTACAGCATTCTTTCCTCACAGCCTTATTTTATATATACAATTATATATTATATATATAACATACAAGTTATATATAAGTATACAATTATATATAATTATTTATCTTACTATATATATATATAATGCACATACACACACTCAATTTCTGAAATTTCCAGTCAGGAGGAAAAGAGTCAATTTCTGTTTCAGTGGTTCCTGATGAATCCTGCTTGAATTACTTGCCCAGCTTAGGCCTATTCATTGTGGAAAATATGGGTCTCTGATTTCTTTGCCTGGGTCTGTGCCCAACTCTGGGGAGTATAAATGACAGCCTCATCATAACTGTATTTAGTGAAAGTGACGGTTTCCTCAAGAAAGGTACTCTGGTGGGATCCCTGGGTGGTGCAGCGGTTTGGCGCCTGCCTTTGGCCCAGGGCGCGATCCTGGAGACCCGGGATCGAATCCCACATCGGGCTCCCGGTGCATGGAGCCTGCTTCTCCCTCTGCCTGTGTCTCTGCCTCTCTCTCTCTCACTGTGTGCCTATCATAAATAAAAAAATAAAAAAAAAAAAAAAAGAAAGGTACTCTGGCATACCAGAACATGCTTGATGCATTCATATCTCTTTCTTTATAATATTATAATTTATGCCTGGTAGCCAAAAACCAACTATATAATTTTTGAATTATTGTTTATCTAGTGTTCTCCTAGCATTATCTAAGCTTGAGGATGTATAATATGTGTTACTGATCATCTCATTCTTATATGAATATACTTTGCACAAAGAAAGGTTTAAGCAAAGTTTCTGAGATGAACTTGATTTAATTGAAAAGACAACAGCAAACCAGAAGATAATACAGAAACTCACTCAGATAGACACACAGACACACAGACACACACACACACACACACACACACACACACAGAAATCTACAAAGATGCAAGGGGAAAAATCATTTCAGGAATGCCTCTTATTACACATTTTCATTTTCTGGATTTCTTTAGTTCAGAATTATAGATAAAGGTCTCCATAAAATCATTTGTATTATAAATAATTACTAATAAATTCAGTGTACGTATTAAAGATAAAACCTGTGACAGATATTTTGACAGCATGGTCAAAGCATGGGCCCTCTAGGGCAGTACTGGGTTTGACATGTACTACGTCCCCCAGGATCTTGTGAAAATGCAGATTTTGAGTCAGTAAATCTGCATTGATTTAGTCATTGAGTCAGTAAATCTACCAGTAAATCTGGTAGGTTCTAAAATTTGGTATATCCGACAAGTTTGAAGATGCAACTGATGAGGCTCCTGTGTAGATCACAGTTCGAGGAACAATGGCTTAAACCGGTGCACAAAGTGAGAACCACATCTAGCTGTGGACGTATTTTGGTTAGCCAGCACAGGATTTCAACTTCTTTAAATGAATTTAAATGCCTTCTGATGGACTTGAATGCTCCCATTTATTCAGTCCTTACTATATTTCTTTAAAATTTATGACTTCCTGAATTTAAATGATCAACTTGCACTAGTGAATATTTATAGTTCAGATGCCTGTTCATTTTTTCCCCTCTGTTTATACTGAATGATTCCAGTGACTCATCTGAATGATTTCAGGAAAGGCCCTGGATGGGAGGTGCCTCCTCTGGGACTACAAATAGGTGACAGATTCTTGTATTCTTGGTTAAAGTGTTTGACTAGGTTTAGATCTTACTGTAAATCATTTCTGGTAGTCACTATTCTTCCTAAAAAGGATGGAATATATAGTAGAGGCTGGGGAGGCAGTGGGAAGAGAGAGGTGACGGCTTGCTGGATTTTAATTTTTATAGAACAGCAGTCTGCAACCTTTTAGACTTTCTCTTTAAGAACTTGCCATGTCCAGATCAAAGGAATTTATTAAGCTTTTAGCTCTCCTGTTTTTTATAGCTCAAAATGAACAAATTTTCGAGTACAAAAGAAATGCTTTAAAAGAGTTCTTTTAGTCTTTATTTGAAATCTCCTGCTCTCCTTCAGTTCACAGATATGGCATACACTGAATGGAGGAATCAGACTACTACACTTTGATCATTTCACTATCTTGTTTGATTAGTGTTTTCAAACTATGGAGTTTATCAGCAGGAGGCAGGTTGATCCCTGTGGCTTATAATGGGCAAAGTATGGGGGAAAAATAGGTTTTTAGAAATCGTTTAAGATCAATCAGTTTCCTCCTTCTTCAAGGTTTAAAAATAACATCATGGACAGATAGACTTTGACACAGAATAAGATCAGATATTTCCAAAGGGAAAACTGACCAGCATGTATGGTGCACTTTTTTCCCTCTTTCTCTCTGTAAAATTGTGACTTCTAGTCTGTAGATTATTACAAAGTATAATCAAAATCCTTTAAAAAAATAAAAAGGCAAGCGGTACAACTGCTCAATTTTAACTTTCATCTACTGAGCAAACATCACTTTCAGAATGAAGGTTAAAGTTATTAAATGAGCTTTTAACACTTCAACTCTTTGGGGGGAAGGTATTGAATTGTGTTGCATGCACCAGTTTTAACCATTGTGCACGTGGATTATTCCTTGTCCACATAGGGGTCATTAATGTGCAATTCCATAGTCTAACTCAGAAGTAGCTTTACCTCTTAGAGTAAATTAATACTGCAAAGAGGGCTTTCTTCTTTGATATTTTGGTGGTATCTTGAGTGACAATACTTTGAGGGTTATCAGCTAGTGACCTTTTAATATGGCAACATATCCGCTCAGGGAGACTTCCTTGCAGATCTGGGAAATGCTGTCTGATTGCGGATTTTTAAATTTGGAGGTAATTGAGATCATATGGGACTTTCCCGTGTAAATAAATTTAGCTAGCCTTCGATTTGAAATACAACAATGGGCACTGAGAAGTAAAATAAAATATGCTTAGTTAGACCAAATTCTCAAAAGGGATTGCATTGGGCATATCATTCTTCCCGATGTTCCCCCTCTGAGGTATTCAGGGGGAGCTAATGGCAACGGAGCCCATCTCAGCTGACTGGTTCCTACAGTGTTCTTATTACAAAATGGCTATGCTCTCTTCATAACCCCAGTTGTGTAAAGAAGAGAGAAATTCTAGATAAACTATTTCATCCTAAAAAGCAAAGGACTACTAGCTAAGGTGACCAAATAAGAATCTTAGGGAAGAAAAGTCTCAGGCATCTTTATAAAACAAAATGAAGATTATCCCAAAGCCTATCGAAGATATTTTTGGATTTTATAGGTATTCCAAAAGCATTTTTTTAAAGTTTTACCAAAATAGTCATTATTAATATTTAATTTTCATTTTGGAGACAGCAAATATAAATACATGTAATATACTATTGTCTTTTTTTTTCTTTTTTTTTTTTTTTTTTTTTTACTATTGTCTTTAAATGAAAACAAGATGCATTATATGCTATTATTTCTCTCTTGTAGTTAAATATAGAGTAGGTAACTTTGTTTTTGTTTATGTGTTTATTTATATCTACCTTAATGTTCAAAGGATTAATATATTTGACTTCTTTGGGGACAGGTCTTAGCTTGTTAGAATAAATCTGTACCAAATTTCTTTGTTAGTCATGTCTTCAAAAGAAGATTGCTAACTATATCACATGCAATACTTGAACAGATTAATACCCATCTATTAATTATTGATTTTTTAATAATGAAATTTTTTTTTACTTTCAAATGTGAAGAATATAGGTTATTTGGTGGTGGTGGTGGTGGTGGCATTGTTGGTGTTAGATATGTGAAGAATGGGATAATGATAAAAAAGTATTGCAGTGAAAATTGAAAGAAACATAATTTCAAGAAATTTCTATTAGGCAAGGATTAATCTCTTCTTCATCCTCACAAATGCTGCTTCACTCTCAATTACTGGGCAGCTGTCATAATCATTAAAATGGTCTTGTTGCCTCAAATATTCTCTCCCACTCTCTTTCCAATATATCCTCTGAATTGAGTCCAGCATTTTCTTCAGAAGGTACAAATCCTCTCATGCCACACCTCGCCTCAGATTTTTAAATAGCTCTCCAGCTGTTCCCAGCCCACCTTGCCTGCGTAATCTCCCTCCACTTCCACCATTCCTCCCAGATGGAGGATCTTCAGAGCCCTGCAAGTGATTTTTTTTCCTGCCTTTGCATATGCTGTCCTTTGCCTGAGGACTTTGTGTTCATTCTTCAAGAATCTGCCTAACCACCTTGCCATCTGGGAGGTGTTTGTTGACACCTTTTCTTCTCAATTCCCCTAAGGATCGTGAACACTCCTCCTCTCTGGTTCCACTGAGCATCCATTATAGCACTTACTATGGTATATTGTGATTGTTTAATTGCCTATTTCTCTAACTAAAATATGAATATTGTAAGACCCAGAGTACTCTATTTCTGGAGAATTTACACACATCTCCACCACCGAAGTACAAAACAGCAATAATTTCCTAGTTCTTTTGTTCCCACACCTGCAATCTTCTCTTCTTTTGGCACTCCATATTTTGGATGAAGGCATTAAGATATCCAGTTGCCCCAACTAGATATTTGTTATAATTCATGGGATAAACAATTCATGGGAGCAGTAAGTGTAGTGAGAATTGGTACAAGCTATGTATGGATTAGAATCTGGAGACTAACCCTGATTTATTCTAAGATCTTGGGCAATTCTATTAACCCCTCTATGTTCCTGAACATCTCCAACTCTACCATGGAAATAGCAATAGTAATTACCTCATAGGCCTACTGTAAAGATTATTTCACACTCCACTGAAGCTAAATAAATTTCACATGACTACACAACATGGAACTGACTCTTTAAATTTGGTCTCAGTTGCCTTGATGGTTTCTAGCAATCATAGTATATTTCCATTCTGTTCACTTTTTCAGTTAGGCGACCATGTTATACCTTTCCTTTCTCTACCTTCAACTCATCTCTCCCTATTCTTTTTCATCTGATGGTTCTGCTTCCCATTTTACTGAGAAAAAAAGAAGCAATCAGAATTGGGTTTTGTACATTGTGCCACCAATACTCCATGAACCTACTAAACTCCACTATGAACACCAACTTTTCTCCTCCTGCTACTAAGAGCAGTTACTGGTGAAAACTTACACCTCCATTTGAGTATAGATTCCATCATCTCTGGTCCTAGGCTGCTGGAGAGCCCCAGCAAAGTCTCATTCCTAGATCAGCAGTGTTTACCTCCCCCTGAATCTTTCCTATCAGCATAAAAGCCTGCATGCCATTTCTCTCTCTCTCTCCCTTTTTAAAAAAATCATTAGCCCTGCTTCCTTTATAGCTAAAGTTCCACTCTGCTCTCCATATGGTTACAACAAAGCTCCTCAAAGGCATTATCTATACTGTCTCTTGTTCCTGTGTTTGTATGCCAGCTTGAACTCACTGCAACCAACCTTCCACTGCCACTGCTCCGTTCAAACTGTTCCAGCCAGCATCAGTGGTGGATTCTGAGTTCTCATCTTAAGAAAGCAGAAGTATTTTACACAGTAGATCATTGATTCCTACTAGAAATATTTTATTCATTTTCTTGCTAGAACCCCAGCCTTCTGACTTCCCCTCCTTGTACATACTTGTACATAGAATGCTCCTTCTCAATCTTTTTGGGCAGTTCATCTTCAACTCCCCAAATTCTAGACTTTGGCTCAGACCTGGGGCCCTTCGAATTACTCTATACTTTCACTTAATCGAAAAAGCATGCTCTTAAGTATCATTCAGAAGCTAGGGAATCTTATATTTTACCTATAGTGAGAACCTCTCTTTGGAACTTCAGACTCACATATTCAGCCACCAACCTCCACGTTTGTGTCTCAAAGCATTTCCAAACTAACATGTCCAAAATCGAGGTCCTCCTTGTCCCATAGTGTGTTTCTTTTACATCCTTTGCTTTCCAAGAAGTGGTGATTCCATCCTTTCTGTTTCCTAGGCCAAAAAATTCAGAGATATTCTTTATACCTCTTTCAACCACAACCCACTACAGATGCATCAACAAAATTCCTAATGTTTTTATGTTGTTCTACACTCAGAATCAATCCAATGCACACTTCTCTCCTGCACAATTGCTGTGGTACAAAGTATCACCACTTCTGGCCTTTCTAACAGCCTCCCTACTTTACTGCCAAATCCCTGGAATTGTGAAGAGTGTCTGATGGTCATTAGTGTCCCATTCAATATTTGTGAATCATTAAATGAAGTAAGAGCTACTATCTTCAATAATCTGATATTAAACACAAGTACTTTCTATTCAAATTCTGCACAGCAACATCTGACATTTTTGTGAGTGCTCTGTATTTGTAAAAATCTTCACCCTATTATGAATAGAATGGCCATTTCAAAAAGTTTTAAAATATTTAACTCTCTGATTTTTCTAAATATGATTTAATTTTTGATAATTCTAAAAACATTAAAATGTAATGACTTAGAGTCATTATTGATACTGTCATACAGAAATGTGTACAGGGACGCCTGGGTGGCTTAGTGATTGGGAATCTACCTTTGGCTCAGGGTGTGATCCCAGGGTCCAGGATCGAGTCCCGCGCTGGGCTCCCTGCAGGGAGCCTGCTTCTCCCTCTGCCTATGTCTCTGCCTCTCCCTCTCCCTCTTTCTGTGTCTCTCATGAATAAATAAATAAAATATTTTTAAAAAGTGTACAACTTTGCTCTTAATCTATATTGGTCCTTTATTATATTTTATATTGGAAGCTAGTTTCTATTTGAAATAGATCTCTAATAACAGTTAATTTTGTTTTTAATTTGCTTCTTTCTAATGAAAATGAATGGCAAAAAATTAACTCTGATATTTAGGTTGTGCTACCCATTACTTTACTGCCAATAGTTATTAATGAAAATAGAAGGACTGTTTTGCCAAGTGATTTTGTTTCACTGAAGTCTTTTGTATTTTCAAAAGCCTCCTTTAAAAAAAAAGAACATTTAAAGGCAACATTAATTATAATAAAATATTGAATCAGTTTACCTAAAATGTTTCATTCCAATATGTAATCATTACAAAAATTATTACTGAGACTTTTTTCTACTTACAGCACATTCACCTCCAACTAGCCACATCATAAGTGCTCAATAGCCACTGGTGGCTACAGGTTGCCATATAGGCCAGTGTAGCTCGAGGTAAAATAGATGTAAGACTCACATACCAAGAGATCACCTAGGACACTTCAGCCAAATCCACATCTTCCTCCTTGAATTTTCGTTCTATGGGGCACAGTCAGTACCTGGGGAATATTCTGATTTTAGGACTGTTACCCTTCTAATCTTCTTGCCCCAAAGGCCTTACATCTACTCCTGGCAGACAGAAAAGCAGTGAGGGGAAAAGAATTTGTAATCTGTCAGACCCACTTACCATCTAAGAAATCTTGACTTTCTAAATATTACCTCACCTGAAAAATGGGATTCATAACATTACATTCCTCATAGGATTGCAGTGGGAATTAAATGATGTCATGAAGGACGAGATAAACATAGCACCTTTGTCGATGATTATTGCTCAATAAATGTTTACTGGTATTATTATCCTTCCTTTTATATTTCAAGGTGAACATAACCTAATTATATATTATATATTAACGCTATTGGTTCATAGTAGACCCTTAACAAAGTTTCGCTTATGGGAGGTACCTACAAATTAAATGTCAAGTAGTTTTTATAACAGATTTTAGATGCGTTAGTATTTTAAGAATCTTAAAAAATCATCACTTATATGATAATGGTGGACAGTAGTGGAGGTGATTTTTCCCCCCTCTATGACTTCCTTTTCTTCCTGCTTCTAATAGTATCAGAAAATGACAACAATACAAGTACTAAGCTTTACTATTACCTGCTCTAAAAAGGGGAAAGGCTGATCATGTTTTTCTAGTGCCTAATATTTAATTTGGTTTTATTAAATTCTAAGAAACATGGTGTTTAAGCATAAATAAATTAAATTATTGCTTTTTAAAAATAAACAAAGTGGTTTATAACTTATCTATTTGAGTGTCAATGCACGTGACATGTGGTATATATACTTCTGAGTCTTTGCAGTGCCTCTGGCAGTTCTCATTGTTGTAATAGTCAAATACCTTTATTTCTTCAGGAAGAAATGGATGGGGATTTGATAGATGATAGATTCTCTCTCTCTCTCTCTCTTTCTCTCTCTCTTGCTTTATATACATACACACACACACACATATATATATGACAAATAGGTAGAAAAATATCATATGTATATGATAGACTTGATTCAACTTTTCCCTGATAGGAAAATTCAATTTTCCTTTGTATTGTTTTAAAAACAAATAATTTCACCTGATAAAATGTAAAATTGGTTAACGCATTCCCTATCTTATCCATTAAAGGGCTTGTTGACTTCATACTTGCTTACTGTACCCATTCCCACCCTCAACATAATTTCCATCATTTTATCTTGACATTTTTAGTATTCTCCTTGTGCTAAGGAAAGTTTCTTTCTTCAATAATTGATAAGATAAAGAAACCTAAGACTTCACTACTAGTTCATTTTTTTACTTAGATGGTTGTGCAGCCATCATTTGCAGCAGAAAGCACATTCTTTCCCCAAGGCCAAAACAATTACCTCTGACATCATAAAGAAGTTAAACTGGCACATGTGAAAATGCTTGATGCATTTTCACTCAATGAAAAGAGCAATAAAGGTTAAAGGTCTTTTTGTAAGTGGTATTGGGAGATACTGGCCATAAAGAATATGCAGCTATAATGCACATGCATGTATGTGTACAACAATTTTCCTTGCATTCTTGAAATCTGATCAATGGTTAGTCAAAAAAAGCAATTATGATTGTCACAGAGAGAGTGATATGTGATTTTTGCCCTGAAAAATCTCAACACCATGTGAATGCCTAAGTCTTTCAGAGCATTTTCAAAGAACAGATGTGTAATCATCAGTAACATGTAAAAGAGATATGATGTCATAAAAGGACAGGATCTCTTTTTTTCTGGTCACCCTAGTGCCAAGCCTAAGGATAATAAAAATACAATCAGTATACAAACAACAGAATGTTTAAAAAGCAGCATCTACTGAATATTACAGCATTAAACGTAGCTCACAAGGAACAGGCTACTTTTTCTAATATGTAGATTACTTTTTTGTTTGTTTGTTTTGGGTTAAAATCTCTACCATTATGATGAAGGAGAAGCAGCATAACATGGAGATACTGCACTGGGACATAAGAGTTCTGGGCTTTCTTCTCAACCACACTATTCCCTATGATCTCAATTTACTCACATCCTCTCCTTGAGTTTCAATTTCCTCATCTATAACATGAAAGAATTACAACAAATGTTTTCTAAGGTCTTTTCTAGCACAAACAGTTCTGTTCTACTGCTACAATTCTATTGCTACATTACAAGCCTATTTTTGGCCCCAGTGAGAGAATGCACAATAAATGATCAGTACTCTTCATGAAAAATCAGGTTCTTGTTCACATATGAATTACTTTTTCCAATTAAAAATGAATCTATATTATTTTATTATTCAGGAGAGAATAACTGGAAATAAATCATACAGTAACTCACAGGTTCTTTTTATTCAATTAACAAGTAGGAAGAATGCCTTAGATTTCCTTGCTTTTTCCCATTTCAGGTATCTATCATAGGTACAACCCTTGTTCTAAGGTTCCTACTCAGTGTTCATTAGGAATGGTTGCCAAATTCCTGTGTTTCCTGCTGATGATGTTTCACTAACCCATTCGTTTCACTCTCTAGGCTCTATCCATCCACACCCTTCCATCATTCCTTCATAGTTTGGCCCAGTGCCAAGGCAGTCAAACTCAATTTCTCAGTAATTGGCATACATAAAAGCCCCATGAGTATAAGTTGATAACAAAGAAAGTTCAACATGAATAGTTCACATTAAAAAAAAAGTTAGATATGATAGCATATGTGATCTGAAGTTGTGTGGGAATGCTAACTCTGAGACAGAGACATACAATAAAAAGAAGAGAGATGAGGAAGCTGTTTATCAGGAGAGCAGAGACCTGAATAGAGCTGCTGTTGTGAATAGAGCAGTGACTATGCTATGATCACCTTTATTTTGGGCCCTGTTCTTCCTTCATTCTTATTCTATTCTTGCCCTTTGCTTTATTTCTGAGTTTTTTTTTTTTTTTAAATTGAGAGAGAGGAAGAAAACAAGAGATTGAGAGAGAGGATGGGTGGGGGAGGAGGCAGAGTGGGAATGAGAAGCAGACTCCCCACTGAGCAGGGAGCCTGATGCTGGGCTTGATCCCAGGACTGTGAGCTGAATCAGATGCCCAACTGAATGAGCCAATCAGGTGCCCCTGCTCTTGCCCTTTGTAAGCTAAGTTGATTGTGCCCCTTTTTGTCCATGGACAGATCCCCATTCCTTCTCTGTCTTGCAGCCCGACAAAGAAAAGACAAAGTGTGATGTGTTTTTATTTTTGTTTTTGTTTTTGTTTTTTTTTTTTTGTTTTGTTTTTGTTTTGGTGGTAGAGCAAATCACTGATCTTTTTGCCCCAACAGTCCCATTTAGGCTAAACAGCTAGAAGGTTTGGACTTTCTTAGCCAAAATGGGCATTAAAGTGCTTTGTTGAACAAAAGATTGCCAGTTCCTGGAACTGGAAAATGATTCTCTCATAAAAAGAAGAATCTGCCACTGTCAGTGTTTCCATTAACTTGCAGTTTTTCTTCTCTACATTTATGATAAATCTCCTATCACTTGGAGTTACAAGAATGACTCTCTGTAGCTTGCAACTACAAAGATCAATTAAAATAATAAATATTTGTTGTTTGATTTCAAAGCTTATGTATCTTGAGGTGGGGGTGGGAGAGAAATGGACAGCATGTGATTTCTTCCTGTAATAATTCTCACTGCTTGATCAAGATACAACAGCAGAAAACCTATTTCCTAACAAAATATTAATTTAATCATTGATTCCTTATGGTTGACTACTGCTCTTCTATTTTCCAGACAGTTACTTCTATTTCAAGTTTATATATGGTAAATAGTTGGCAAGTGACTGAATGAGAAATGGACCCTAGATGATCAAACTAGCCCTCTTGCCCCAGTACCCCACTGTGTTCATGCAAGTGTATTTTCTGACATCATTTCCTACCTTTCCCTTCTCCTCTTCTAAATTTATACTAGCCACACTGGCTATTTTCCTACTCCTTGAATGTATCAAGTGGTTTACTTCCTTAAGACCTTTGCAGTTGCTGTCCCCTATACATAGAAAATCTTCCCTCAGATCTATACAGGATTCATTCTTCATGTATTCAAGACTCCAATCAAAATGTATCTCCTCATATATACATTCTTTGATCATTCATTCTAAATCAATACCTTTGTTACTCTCGATGTCCTAATACTTTCTTTTTGTTTCATAATGCTTAGCACTACCTGATATTATCTTACATATTGATTGTTTTTCTCTTACTATTTTAAAAATATACTGTCCAGAAAGTAAGCTTCATCAATGCAGAAATTTTGTCTCATCTGGTTGATTCAGTATCTACAAAACCCTACTATAGTATTTGTCATATAGTAGATGTTCAATAAACATTTATTGAATGAATGAAGCAAAAAATTAGTATTGGAAAATAAGTTGAAAATCTCATAGAGTTCATTAAAAAGAAGTCAAGAGAAAAATGTACAGGCAAGTAAAATCCTCATGACTCTAAAATTTACTTCTAGTTTTTCTTAACGATGTGAGCAAAAGACTCCCTGTCAGATAACACTGATTCTTAGTACCAGGTCAAAATAAGCCTTTGCTCTCTAGTTATATAAACAACAATAACTCTTAAAGTGACATATCAGTGAAGTCAATATTCCTATGAAGGAGAAAAAATAAAATACTCCCTTGAGTTTCTGATAATTTTTATGAATCAAAAATATTACAATTGAAATGTTTATTTATCCAATAATTTATTTGATTTTTAAATATGTGATATTATTTATGCCTTAAGCATAAAAAAAGTTAGAAAGGACCTCTCTTTTTTTTTGACACATTAACAGTTATGGTTATATATATAAAGACTTGTTTAAGCAATCTTAGTGTTGGATTATTTAGAATATGCACAGATTTTTCTTTTTTATTTAATCTTTAAATTGAATCTTTTAATTGAATTAAATTTATTTAATCTTTAAATTGAATATTTAATTGAATCTTTAAATTGATCTTGATTTTGCAAGTAAACACTAATGGCAGTTTGAAAGCCTGGTAAAAGCAGAAGGAGAATAGAGTGTATAATACCTTATGTTTCTGTTTCTCCCTCTACTGACTATAAGAACTGTGCTAATGCAGTATTTCTTGCCTGCCTGTTTATCAAACCATGTTAGGGTCAGGCTTTCTGGGACTAAACTGGTAGCCTTTGAGCATAAAGAGTGTCAGGTAAATGGATGTAAATTGTCTATCTCCTGACCTGAGGGCTCAGACACAGCATCAAGGGACAAGTGTTCCACAAACCCAGCCCATTAACCAAGAAAGCCCTCTGCCTGTGTATAGGGACAGAAGGTCACCAGCAGCATGCAAGTAAAAACCTCACTGTCACTTAGTCACAATTTCTCTTCCAAGTATAAAGGAATGCACTCTGAGCCAACATTATTCAGCTTGCAAATTCTGCTTGCTGAGTTCTAAGACATTGACTATCCACCTAAAGGCCTGATTAAGAAGGAAAAATAGGGTAGTCTCTAGGAGCATACTAATTTCAAGTTTATGTGAGTGTTCCCATAGATAAATTCACCAAGGTTACAATGTGCTTGGTTGGCAATTTATCTAGATTACTGAGAAGAGAGTGCTGTAAAAATAAAAGAAAAAGAAAGAAAGAAAAAAACAAACAAACAAAAAACCTTCCCCCAAAGCTAAACTAATCGTTCCCATCCCTTAGGTATGAAGAAGATGTACCTAAAGAAACTCCAATCCCAAAAGAACTATTGTATGATAGAGATATCAGTACTGCTTTCTCTACCTAAGATTTTTTTTTTAATTTTATTTATTTTATTCATGAGAGACAGAAAGAGAGAGAGGCAGAGACACAAGCAGAGGGAGAAAGCAGGCTCCATGCAGGGAGCCTGACGTGGAACTCGATCCCGGGTCTCCAGGATCACACCCTGGGCCAAAGGCAGCGCTAAACCGCTGAGCCACCCAGGCTGCCCCTCTACCTAAGATTTTAATAGTGGCAGGGAGGAGGAGGTGGAAGCAAGGGAAGGTGGGAAGAGAAAGAGAGAAAGGGAGGAAAAAATAAAGAAAGGGAGAGAGAAAGGGGGAAAAATACACTTCCTAACTATAGGTTACTAGCTCATTTAAATCCAAATCAATTTTGCCAAACCCTGTACTTTTTTTTAGTTGAATGGAATATGAGAAACAGAATACTAAATCAGAAATGCTCAGTATTATAGTTGAATTAAGACTTTTATGCTAGAATTTTCATTGAAAGACTTAATCTGGCAAACCTAGTAATAAAAAGATTCTGCGATGAATGAGAAATGGACCCTAGATGATCAAACTAGCCCTCTTGCCCCAGTACCCCACTGTGTTCAAGCCAAGACCCTATATTTTCTGACATCATTTCCTACCTTTCCCTTCTCCTCTTCTAAATTTATACTAGCCACACTGGCTATTTTCCTACTCTTTGAATGTATCAAGTGGTTTACTTCCTCAAGACCTTTGCAGTTGCTGTCCCCTATACATGGAAAATCTTCCCTCAGACCTATACAGGTCGACCTAAGAGTCATTCAAGTAGTTTATATATGGGCAATCTTCAGTATTCTCTGTTTCTTAGAGACATTTGTTTATTTAATGAACTCCTGATGAGAGCTGGTCACTACTATGTCCAGTTGGGAATATAACAGTCAAAGAAAAGGATTCCAGAAAGGATTCCAGCACTCTGGGGGATTACATTTTAGTAGGGAGACAGATATTAATAAAAATATAGGACACATAAAAATATACCAAATTAATGTAAACACACACAAATGTAAATAAAAGTAAATATTTTTTAAAAAACAACATACTCTATCATGTTTGAAGAAAATATGATGAAGAAAAGTCCTCCTTGCTATGAAAAGCATATACTTCATCTGAAGGGTCAAGGAAGGCTTTTTAACCTTTAAAGAAGTGGTATTCCATGGTAATTATGTGACGACAATGGAGGTGTTAGCTAACCCTATTTTGGTAATCGCTCTGCAGTGTAGACGTGTATCACATCATCATGTTGTACACCTTAAAATTACACAGTGTTAAAAGTCTCATATTTCAAAGCTAGAAGAAAAAAAATAAAAGATGTGATAGTTGAAGAGAGAGTAGAAGGGTATAGAAGAGATAAGCAGAAAGGCACAGAAGCAGCCAGTAGGTGAAAGAAAGTTAGCCAACATCAGAAAGGGGCCTTGTAGCCCAAAGAAAGAAGTCCTAAGGATAGTTGAGAGTGGAGGGGTGGACAATGTTGCATCACTCAGAGCTTTTTCTGTCCCATTACCCACAAAAGACTTGAGGAGGAATATAAAGTAGAATATGGATTTCAAAATGTCTGTGACATTCTAAGGGAATAATAACCTCAAGTGCCTAAAGCAAATGATTTTTTTTAAATAAAAAAACAGTGGTTAGCCAATAATACTTTAGAACCAAATGTTCTGATTTTTTAGAATTGTTACCTTACTGGAATTAGAAATGCACACACTCAAATGATTTATGAAAATTGTCATTGATGAGTAAACATTTTATAAAATAACTAAATATTTTAATTACTACACTCAAGATAGTATTTTATAATTTGAGAACCCTATATTGTATTTTGGGGTTGAATAGTCTTGTAGACATTATTACTTTTATTTTATGTTTTGATTGTCTAAAGAATGAATTACTAGGTTTTAAATTTGAGCTATGACACTATTGGCTAAATAGAAATCTCTAATGTACCTTGCAAAGAAATCATCAGGAATATAAGTAAACCAGAGAAGAAATATTGCTATAGAAATGTCTGGACCCAAGAGAGTATTTTTCTCTTATATTTAATTTCGCTTCTTTGCTGTAACTTCTTGGCTTTTCAAATATGAAAATGAGATTATTTAGTAGATGAAGATAAATCATTAAGTTTGTGATGAACAAGGTTCTCAGCAATAAATATGTCCAAGTATGATACCACCAGGGTTTTTAATAGTACTTTGTTGAATGATTTGTATTATTTGCCTGAAAAGTTCATCATGAAATCTTTTAAACACATTAATATCCTTTCTGGTGAGAAGCAGCTCTACTTTGTGTCACTCATGTGAATAGAATTATGAGCATCATAAGGGACAGTTTTTATTTATTCATTTATTTTAATTTTTGACAGTTTTTATTTAAATACTGAATTTCTGTTTATAAAAGATGCTTGCATTTTATGCCTGTAGTAAACAATTGTGTTTTGGGCCTCATTTTTACTTAGACCATTCTTAAGCTTTGTCCGGAGTATAGCAAAAGTATAGATATCTAGACAGCTGATTTTATTTGCACTTTACTAAATATTTGCTAATATTTTGTTAATGTTTAGCCAATTATTTCACTCTTAACTCCCTCTTCACAAAAATAATGATGAAGTATTCATGTACCAGTTTCCCCTTATACTGTTAGGCATATAAAATGTTAACTTATAATTTAAAGAGTTAGATTGGACTGTTTTGAGTTTCCATTCTTAAGGTTATATTTAGCTCTTCTACCTTAGAATATAGAAATCTTACTTGATATTTTATAGAATTTGGGGACTTCATTTAGTTTTTCAAATCTCAAACTTCTACTAGCCATAAAATCCATGCTTAATTTTACATATAGATATTTTAAATTCTTTGAAAAATACTTTTTTATAAAACCTATCATTTTAAACAAGAACGTTAAATGTAGAAAAAAATAGTGTATGTAAATGTTACCATGTGTTACTATGAATTAGAGAGCTAATTTTTAGATGCCAAGTGATACATGTATGTACTGTTACATCTATCTTGTTTTCATGCACATACATTTAACATGCAGATAGAATTCTATACTTTATACCTCTCTCCTGGTATCTTATTTTGTGCTTTGTATAGAATAGTTGTCTAAAAACAATTTTTATTGGTGGGGATGAAGATAAATAAATGGACATATCAGGCTGTCAGTTAGCAAAAGATTTCACAAGAAGTGTTGGAGAAAAATCATCCATACTGAAGATGCTGTTCATAAATCATAAAGGATATGACTTTGTGACCAAAATGATATCTAAACTTTTTCATTAGAGCTTTAGAGTCAAGGGACTTAGAAAAAAAAAAACACAAGTAAAAAAAAAAAAAACAACACAAGTAATTTCTTATTGTGTGTGTGTGTTTTGATGTTGTAACTATGGCAGGGTGAAGGGGGAATTGGAAGGGAGAAGAAATAACTTGCATGGCTTGATTGTGGAATAAAAAAATCCCTGCATATTTTAACTACTATTAGATTTTCAGCATGTATGGGCTAATTAGTGAAACTGTCCATTTTTAAAAGGATGCCATATCATTTGGCTTTTGGCAATTATTTGCACTGAAATAGCCTAGCCAAGAATCTCCTGGCCAATCATGGCTATTGTCACCACAGTAGATACCTGTCAAGATACCTTGACAACTTCCTGATTCCCAATGATAGATCTGTTGCATTAAGTTTCCAAGCCCAAGTATTGAAAGCAGCCTATTAATTCCATGGAGCCTCTGTCCTTTAAAATAAACAGGCTTACATTCCTTTTAAAATCAATTAGTTTTACACTATAGAAATCTAGACTCTGAATGTGTAATGCTCATCTTGTATACTTCCCTACTAAACCCCAATAGAAAGCTTGAATTCTGTTTGGCATAAAGTTCCTGCCTCCTGCTTTTGATAATAAGATCACCCTGGGAACCTATGTCTATTATTTTAAAACATTATCCTGTTTTGAAATTAAAAGTTTGAATGCTCTTCTTTTTCTTTAACCTGTATTAAATTATACAGATGTTCATTTAAAAATATGATTTTGATTGTTGTAACATAGGGCAGAATAGTGAGATTTAGAAGTCAGCTTAATATCATCCAAAATGACTTCTCAGTTACACAGGACTTTCCATCTTGATGTCACACTGACCACTGGAAACAATTTCCTCTTATCAAGTTGATATTTGGTTTCATCCTATAGAATTAAGTTACATTTATTATAGTCTATTCATAAAGAACATATGTTATTCATCTTCCACTTGATAATCCTCCCACTATATGAAAACTGCTTTTCCTTTTCAAGCATCTTATCTCTCCAAGTTAGGCATTCCCAGTTGCTATAACATTTCCTTGTCATCCTGTTCATCATTTGAACAACACACTCCTTCACCTTTTTTTTAAATCACTTAAAAGTATGGCATCCTAGATTATATAAGCTTTGAGGTATTGCCTACACAATGGACAGTAACATGGGACTCTCACTACCCACGTCTGTAGAGGAAACTTATGACAATGTAGCCTAAAATTGAATCAACTTTTTCAGTTTTATGACAGTTTTCATATGTTTTGACTTTACTACTGATTAACATCCCTATGTTAAATGCTTTCCATGCATAGCATATACTTATATAGTTGCAGGTTTTTGATTTTGTTCTTAACCAAAGGAATGATTTTTACCCATTTTGGGATGGTCATCTGACTAGATTCAACCAAATACTTGATAAGACAGGAAGATTAATATGTTTTTAAGCTTCATTTTTTTTCATTACAACTTACAACATTATGTCATTCATAGCATTTATCTAGGTGCTCTCTCTACAATGTCATTTAAGTCTCCAGATGCAACGAGAAGTGATTAGTGTAAGGATATGAGTCACAGAGTAAAGAAGCTATTTTACATGAACATGATTGGAGGAACAGCCTCAAATTATACAATTAAATATTTTCTGAGAGTTTATTATTTTACTATATTGAGATAAACTTAGAATAGAATAAAAAATAATGAAAACTGGATGCCCGGTGGCTCAGCAGTTGAGCATCTGCCTTCAGCCCAGGGCATGATCCTGGAGACCCAGGATCGAGTCCCACATCAGGCTCCCTGCAAGGAGCCTGCTTCTCCCTCTGCCTATGTCTCTGCCTCTCTCTGTGTGTCTCTCATGAATAAATAAATAAAACTTTAAAAAATTTTTTTTTAAATCATGAAAAGTAACTCAGTGAATCTTCCTAGTCTTAAGAGATTTACATGTTTAATACAGATGATAGGAAAATGTATACATAAAATAAGAAAATATTTTTTAACAAATGCATAGAGCAAATTCAAAAGGGTAAAATTTATAATTGAATGGTGAAGTATGGGAACTAAGGAGATACTCTGAAATGGGATATGAGTAGCTTCGTAAAGCATTGTTGAATAGTTTATGTTTGCATATCTTGGAAGAATTGCTTAGGGACAAGTCTTCCAAAATTGTGGCATGGGGAGATGCTGATATTTCTGATGCTAGATATAGACAAGCAGAATATAATTAATCATATTTCTGATAATTATGGAGGGAATCCATGAATTTTATGACAGCTCTGCCACCTGACCTCTAGATTCTTTCTACCTTTGGTATCCTATGACTCAGAAAATAAAGAATTAAAAAAATCAAAAAACAATCATTACTTTCTACACCTACACCTGTGCCTGACATAACTAAAGACATCAGAAACATAAAGTCTTACTTCACAAAAACTTACCTAAAATGCAATATTATGTTAAAAAAATGTTTTGCTATACTACATGAAACTGAGCAGTGAGAAATTAGGTTTCTGAGAAATCCATGTGTCGGAATTGTGTTGGATTAGTTTCCTTTGAGAGGTGGAAATTGAGTTGTGCTTTGAATGGAGAGAATGGGAGTGAGATTAATGTTCCAGGGAGGACTTTCAGTGGTCAGTGAGCCATGGAGACAAAAAGCAACAGGAGAATGAAGGAGATTGAAAAGGTCATTTTCATTTGCATATCACCCTCATTCAGGACCTAATTCAGTCTCTAAGATGCTTGACTATCTCAGAAGTTGTAAGGGTCCTCAGTTATTTCTAGAGTAATGACTTTCAACTAGTACTGGATGAACAAGCATTAAGTCCTGATTTCACACTGATTGCTAACTTGCCATCATACTTTTAATCTTTCATTGATAGCAATCTTTGGAGTCCTTACTCTTTAGTCATCTTACACACCATGTCAGATCAGTCTTTTAAAAATATTGCTCCGTTTAAAAATCCATAATGATGGCCATAGTCCATGCCTGTTCCGTCTAACCTGAGAGTAAAATTCATTCATGATAGCATTGCTAATAAGACTACACTAAAGTACCATGTACTAGGAACTGAGCCAAATATCTTCATTACAGTATCTTATTTAATCTTCGTAAAAATCCTGTGAAACTGGCAACTTAACTTTAAAGATTTATCTATTTATTTGAGAGAGAGAGAGAGAGAGTGCAAGCACAAACATTGGGAGAAGGGCAGAAGGAGAGACTCTTTAAGCAAATGCCCTGCTGAACAGGGAGCCCAATGTGGGGCTTGATCTCACAACCCATGAGATCAGGTCCTGAGGAGAAATCAAGAATTGGCAGCTCAATAACCAAGCCATCCAGGCAGCCCTGGCAACTTAATATTAATGCACACAGTCTACCATTTCATTGTGTGATGTCTGTATTCATTTAAATGAGCATCATTCAATTGCTCATTCAAAACATATTTATTAAATGTATATGACATGTTAGACACCAGTATAGGTCTCAACCGGGGACAATTTTGCCTCTTGGAGACATTTAGCAATGTCTGGAGTCATTATTGTCCCCTGTGAGGAGTAGCTATGGCCATTTTTTGTGTAGAGTCAGTGATCTCACTAAGTCTGCCATGCATAGAGCATGCCCCCACAATAAAGAATCATCTGGCACCACATGTTAGTAATGCTGATGTTGAAGAGCTCTGATGTAAGGTTAAGAGATACAATGCCTAGCAAGTCAGCCATATCACTGTCATTGTAGAGCTGTGCCATTAGTTTGGGAGGCAGATATAAAGTCAATAACCACCAAATAAAATACATCGGTATTAAATGTGTTAAATCACCAGAAGATAATATATGGGGCACTAAAAAAGAATAAAACTGGAGGGGTTAGTTTCAATTCTATTGGAGAGAAATGTTAGGAAAAACTCTTTGAGAAAACAATATTTAAACTGGAATCTAATGGAGAAGTAAAAGTTCACAGGGCTAAACATGTGCAGATGTGAAGAGGGAGAGAGTATTACACACTCGAAGAGTAGGAGAAAAGCCAGTGGGAATGGGCCAGAGTGAACTGGGTGAGTGATGAGGTTGGTCTCTTATTGTCTTATGTATATAAGTCTTTTCTCTCTAATAAGATTGCAGACTCCCATAAAGGGAACATGACAAATACAGTGTTTATTTTCTATCCCACAGAGCACTTTGAACAATATTGGGACATAATAGGTACACAATAACTTCTTGCTAACTTGACTTATGCATTTTTCCTAGGAATCCAATTTCTAGATTGTATTATGCTTGTTTCCACTTTGGGGGACCAGTAGTGCCTTTGACAATCTTTCCGATTAATTCAGGGATTGCTTCCAATCGCAGACTCAGCCTGAGCTCTGCCATTTGTCAGGCAGTCACCGTGTCTGCAGGCCGCCTGGGGCTGTGCTGAGCTTTTTATGTAACCACCACTAGTAAATCACTCCTCAGCTGGTCTTCTTTTGGAATTTGAATAAAAACCATAGATTTTGTTGTTCTTCTTGAAGAATTCTTTGCTAAGCATCATTTTCCTCTCTATTGAGTATTTAAATTGTTTAAATAGTAGGGCAAATAGTCACTTTGCTATATGAAGAATTCAGATGATTTATAAGACACTGAATTATCACAATCCATTTAATGCCAGGAGTAAGCTAACAAAAATTCTCATAAAACATTTTAAAATATAGTAAAGAGAAGAAAAACCCTTTGGAATGTGAGATATTCTTTGGAAAACACTTAAATTATTATTAACACAAGAGAGTGAATTTTTAAAAAGCCCTTTAAGACACAGGGAAATGTTCTGTAAAGAATACTTTTGATTAATTTTGAATACTATGTGAACTTGTATTATATTTTATAAAATGAAGTGAGAGTATCAATTTAGATCAGAGAAATTACAAAATTCTTCATACTTCTTAGAAATGATGATGAATATCTACTTTTTTATAACTGCAAATAAAAATTAGAATCATGTCGGGCTGAATTATAATGTTGATTAAGCATCTTCTAGAGAACAGATAAAAGACTGAATTTTACAATTCCACAAAAGAAATATCCTGTTTCTACTGTAATAGAAAAAGCAGAACACGCTCTATCAACAACCAGATATCCTATGCATAATTGGTCTCCAGCAACTTACGAATGTTGTTTAGTATTTTGTTAGGTTACGTCCTTCAGTGTTTCTTTGTATATTTAACATATAGTTAGTGCTCTATGTTCTCCATAAATGTTTATTGAATGACATGATTAAAAAGTAACATTAAAGACATGATTGTGTGATACACGCTGCAAATAAATTAATAAGTGTGTATATGTATGTGTGCGTGTGTATGTATGTATGTATGTGTATGTATTCGGTCACATTTTTTTCTTATCATTTTAGTGGAATTTTGCTTTAGGCAATATTCAAATTTAGAGAAATTCAAAAATATCTCTCTAATTAGCACTTCGCTCTTTCTCCATTCTTTTGATTCATGAATTGCTTGCTTTCTGCAGTTAGCCTGATATTCTTACAAAGCTGCAAAAATGGTGCAATCAAACTTATCCAAAGGTCAGGTCAAGCTCATGTTCCTTTGGCCTCTTGCCACCCAGGGGATAAGGTTCCTAACAGAGGACTGTGTAATCACTTCAGAGTATACTGGTTTTTGAAAGAGTGAAAAGGAACAAAATATATTTAAAAATCATGGTCCTTTATTGGTGTGCATACTGTTAATGAAATTTTCATCAGACAGTAAATGAGAAGAACCTGAAGTCTTGTTTATGTTAACAGAGCTCTTTTAGATGCCTGTAAATAAATGCTCAGCATGTCATGAACAATTCTACTGCCTTACACAAGAATAGGCTTTGTCATATTGGGACCTCCATTTAAGCAGTGATTTTCATGACTGGCCACTATCAATAAAAATTTTACATTAATAACAAAATGTATGGAAGAGAAAATACATCATGAAATGACAGTACCATATAGGGTCCAGAGGCAGGTGTGAAATTTATAGTTCATTAAGCATGCTGATTACATTCAGCATTAAATTAATATACAGAGATAAGAAGACTATCAGTTTTTGCAAGTATATTTTGGAAAGCACTTGCTACCTAATCTTTAAGCTTAAGTGCTGCAGGTGAAGTTGAAGAATTTCCCATCTATAACAAAATTTAATGAACATATTGAATTGGAGTGCAGAGTTCGTGGCATACCTTAAATATGCAGCTTTCCCTAAACGATAATCATCTTTAAGTCATATATACATGAATGAGAGGCGGTGTGTGATTCAAGATAATTAGAGTGGCATAGCATGTGACAGCTGAAAGTGACCTTAGAAATCATCTAAAACTGCCTGCTTCATTTTGCAGGTGATGAAACTGACACCAGTGGAGTCGAGTGATTTCCCAAATTGCCATGATGTATTTCTGAAAGTTTCTTTCCACTATTTTCCCCTTCTACCAGCTCATTTAGCTTCTTATGATCACAGAGGAACATTTAAAGTATCATACTTTTGCTGTAGAATTCCAAGCTAAATTTGATGCATTGCTTCTCACTAATTATTTCATAATTTCCAGGTTAAAATCATTGCAATAACATAAGTTTATGCAAATATATGTTTTATTTCATATAGATAGCTTGCTTTGGAAGTAGAGAAAAATGTGCTACAGGGCTTTAACATGCATTTTGCAATGTGTGGGAGATAGGCATTTTTATTTAGCTGTTGATCTGTTGCTTTTAGCCATGAAGCAAAGAATGCGCTTTGGTTTGCTTTTCTTGCAGCTTCATTCCTCATGTGTCTCGGAGTGACACAAATAGACAGGCTGACAACAGATTTATTACCTAAAGCTCAGCTGAAAAATTAAATGATACAGCTAAAAGTCATAGTGTGCCTGAGCACCCGCTTGCCATTACAGGAATAAGTGAGCACTAAAACAGCCAGAATAATAAAGTGGTAAAATATTTGGTATAAAAAGAGATTGGAAATAAATCACTGATATGATCAGTCTTGACTGGTTGACCAAAACAGGGAAATAATTCTTTAAAAATCTACTCATCTCATCTTTAAATTTTTGCCTTTCTAAATAGATAGAGGAAAATCTAGTCCTCTTCAGTAATCTATTAGGTTATCTCCCCACATTTTTACATTGGGATAGAATTCTTTCATAGAAATTGTTCATTCCTCAGATTATCTGCTGAGTATTATAGAAAGCTAGTTCCTGCAGAGTGCTGTATGAAAGTGGTCACCAACTAAAGTTAGAGTCTAGACAAATGTTTGATTTACATATTTTCAGACAACACTGCATATATTGTATACATAATTCAACATAGCTGAAAGTAACTTATATAGTAAAAATTACAATGCTCCATTTCTTGTCTTTCTTATTTAATGTCTTATAATAATTTCTGAAATGAGACTGACTCCGAAGCTTCCTTTCTAAGTAAGAGGCAAATAAATTATCATTCTGTATTTAATACAGAGAGAGTCCTCAATTCCACTTTATTAAAGGGATTTTTGCCTATCTTTTTTATATTGTTTCAAGACGACCATTTAATGACTCTTCTGCTCTTTATTTTTTAATTTCCACAATCATGGTAGAATCATAAAAAATAAAATTATTTTTGAGTCTAGGAGATTTTGGTGGTTGTGAATAACATGCCCCCAGGTAAAACTAATCTCATTCCTTATTGAATATGTGCCAAGATTTTCTTCTCTTTATGACTAAGTAAAGAAGTTATTTCAAAAGAGCGGAGGGGTTTATTGTCCCAGTGTACTTAAGCTGTGTGGATAAAATAATGTGAACAGAATAAAAATATTTTTCCTGTGAGTGCCCCTTAGATAATAAGTATATATGCTCACAGAAGTATATTTTAGAAGGAATTACATCCTAAATCGTTTAAATTTTCTGTTGTTTTTTGCAGGCGTGGGGGGGGGCGGGGAAGGTCAAGGAATGGCAGGTGGGAAAAGTATTTTTGACAGTTCACTACTCCATCTAAAAGCCTCAAAGTGGGCAGCCCCGGTGGCTCAGCGGTTTAGCGCCGCCTTCAGCCCAGGGTGTGACCCTGGAGACCCAGAATCAAATCCCATGTTGGGCTCCCTGCGTTGAGCCTGCTTCTCCCTCTACCTATGTCTGTGCCCCCCACCCCCCGTGTGTGTGTGTCTCTCATAAATAAATAAATAAAATCTTTTAAAAAAAAGCCTCAAGGTTCCCTAATGTGTTTATTCAAAATTATTCTAACATGATATTGTTCTTTATGGTTGTCTGATTTGCTTATATGATGCTCTTCCTGTTTTAGGTTGGAAGCAGAATGAATGCAACAGAGCTGTGTGCATCCTTTTTGATGAATAGAACATTTAGTGGAAATCTAATAACTTCAAATATAAAATATTGATCTTGCTCTACTTATTCTCATGAATTCTTTTAACACTATAACATCTTCTATTTTCATGATTACATGAAAAGCAAAATATAAGTTAAAGTTTGCTCTCCAAATTATGATTGTTTTATCCTTTGTAAGGCTGAAGGTCAATTTTTTTTTTTTTTACTGAACAATTATAGTAATATTTAACATGACAAAATGCTCCGATTGCTAGGATAATAATGAACCGAACTGGTACCAGTAGAAAAACTATCTCTTTATACTTTCAACTGTATAGTTGATTCCCTTAGGTTCATAGAAAATAGTGGAAATGTTAGTAGAATCCAGATATCTTCATTTATTGTGTTTTCTTTTTCTCTTTCAAGGTGTTAGAGAATAGAGAATAAATCCTTTAAATAAGTACTCACTGGAACTATTCAATATGTGATCTCAGAGAGCTACCCTCCTCAGCAACCCCTAGAAATAATTTCTCCCTAATATAACTGGAACAATATGATACATGAGTTCACACCCATTGGCAGGCCAGCCCTAACATTTGCAAGGTGGGAAATGAGAACAAATGGAAGCTCATATACCACAGGATTTAATATTTAAAGGTTGCAAATCATGCTAATAATCTGTAAATTAAAACTCGTTCAAATCTCCTACCTTGACAAATACATCTCCCTCATGACCTGGAAGAACTGGTTTGAATTGAGTATTCTCGGATTACTCTGAATCTCCTCACTTAACATGCTGATGCAGGTAGAGCTGACTCTTGATCCTTATCTACTCACCTTTCCTCCCAGACTTTTATGTAAGAGGGGTCTTTGCTTGCAAGAATGGACATCCCAGATCGTAGGTCAACTCTGCATCTTTGCCACTGAAGACAAATGCCTATTAGTTTGGCAGTGGGCAAAGCAGAGAGACTCAGTTGTGTTCTGAAATGTCTCAGATACATCTAGACATCTAGTTCTAGGGTCTGTATACTTGGGACATAGTTTGGAGTCTTGACATTCAAAAAGTTCCCTAACAAGCAGCATCAGTAAAACCTGGGATCTTGATAGAAATATGGATAACTTCAGCTGTACCTCAGAATTATCAGAATCTGCATTTTAGAGGATCCCTATGATTCCAGTGTGCATCCGTGCCTGAGACCCATTGGTCTAAAAGACAGCAGTGTGTTTTTCACAAACAGCAGTCCCCTCACCTCTCAGACTTTTCTCCCTGTGAGAATACCAACTTCTAAATCTAGGCTGTAAGAAACATAAAAACATGTCTTATGCACCAGTGTCACCACTGGCTCGGGTTTGTTTGTTTGTTTGTTTGTTTGACTAAAATCACTGTCCTAAAAACGTGTATTCTAATAGAATAATTTAAATACATTGTGCAATTCAAACATCGAATCTCTTACTGATAAGAAATAATGATTGTAATAAGGGCCTCAATTTACACAATCAAATGATTTTGTTTGGCTATAGAGATTTAAATATAAATATCTTGTTATTTGTTTTCTATTTAGAGGCCTGAGCTAAAGTTCTGTTCTAATACATACATTTTGTTGCATGAAGTATACAACCAGCTGTTGATGATAGCCTGAATTCCAGCGGCATAAATTCATAGACTACAACACCGCTTCTTCTGTTTAGCATCTAATATATCTTTAACATGGAATACTACACTTAAAGTTTTGTCATTAGTGCTTTGATTGCTGTTTTAGCTTTACCTCCGGTCTTCCTTTACTTTCTGCTGACATTAGTCATGTATTTATTTAAAGAAAAATCAACATGATGTCCATATTTGTCATCTCAGTTGCCTTGCAAGTACTTTTTAAATGACAACAATGGTTGGTATCCTTAAAATGTTAATGATTGTTTAAATTAATTATTTAGAAATGTAGTTTCAAAGTGTATCTTTAATGCATGTAATGACTGACACTTGTCTTTTGGCTGACACTATTTTTGATGATGAATATTGATTTTTATATCAAGAAGAATAAATATTAGAGGACTAGCAATGTTTGGCCTTAAAAATTGTTTATGGATTATAGTAATTAAGTATGTAAAATACTTAGTATCTATACATCACTTCTGTCCATCTTATACAAACAAGGGTGATACCAACATGTTAGTTTAGAAAATTTTAATTTACTGTCAAATATCTATAAATGTAATATTTATTTCAAATAACTTTTAACTGAATTAAAATAGTATTACATGTCAAAAAATTTTTAAATGAAAAAAATTTTATATTTACTGGGTTAACTAAATAGTAATCTCATTAATTAGGATTACCTATCTATAGACTAGTACATTCAAAATGATTTACAATTAGAAAACAATGCAGTTATAAGTCAAATATAATTAATCCAGCCAATGTTTATTTTAATGGTTTTATTCATTATTATTAATAATCTTATTTACCTTTATATGTTAGGACACAGAAACAGTAAATGAAAGATCATAGAGACAAAAAATGGTCAAACATATTTAATAAAAAATGTGTAAAGGTAGAGATAGGTTCACTTTAGTAGCCTGTCTACTTGGATTCTGTTGTAAATTTTTTATATAAAATGTTAAAAATTTGAGAGATACATGACTGGTTCAGTCAATAGAGCATGTGACTATCAATCTCTGGGTTGTAAGTTTGAGCCACATGTTGGATATAGGATTACTTAAAAATAAAAATATTAAAAAAATGTGTAAAGAGAAAAATATGAATAATTCATTTAAGAATGGGAAAATTACTAGAAATAATATAATTAATATAATTTAAGAGGAAATAAAGGGTATTTGGAATTTTTACTTTTTTTTTTTTTAAGATTTTATTTATTCATGAGAGACACAGAGAGAAGGTAGAGACATAGGTAGAAGGGGAAGCTGGCTCCTCTTAGGGAGCCCAATGTGGGATTCAATCCCTGAACTCCAGGATCACGCCCTGAGCTGAAAGCAGAGCTTAATGGCTGAGCCATCCGGGAGTCTCAAAACTTTACTTTCTTAGAAGGAAGTATGTATACAATTTTGTGACTGATTAACAAGCAACATTGTATGTACTTTATTTTCTTCTCTTTATTGGAAGAGGAAAATATTTCAAGCAAAAAAGATCAATGTGTCAGTGTGAGACTGAGAATGAAATGGGTGGATGGTTTAGATATGTAACTCTGCAATTTCACCTTCAGACATCTAGAGTTTCTTAGCTTGATTTTACAAAATGCTAACAGTTTTGAAACACAGGAGCTCATCCAAAACTCAATAATAAAACAAGACATTTAAAAATATATAAAAGATTTGGACAATCACCTCACCAAAGAAGATGGCAGAAAGGCAAGTGAATGGAGGTTTCACATCATTTGTCAATAGTGAAATGCAAATTAAAACAATAGTGAAATGCCATGAAATACTTATGGTAGTATCTAAAATTAAAAAGGTTGGTCACGCTAGGTGTTGGTGAAGATGTTAGGAAACTGAAATTCTCATAAACTACTGCTGGTAGTGAAAAATTCTATAATCACTTTGGTGAACCAAAGTGGAAGGTTTGAGGACACCTGGGTGGCTCAGTGTTGAGCATCTGCCTTTGGCTCAGGGCATGATCCTGGGATCTGGGATCGAGTCCCCCACATCGGGCTCCCTCGATGGAGCCTGCTTTTCCCTCTGCCTGTGTCTCTACCTCTCTCTGTGCCTCTCATGACTAAATAAATAAAATCATTTAAAAAAAACACCAAAGTGGAAGGTTTTAAAAATTAGACATATTTTGTTTCATATGACCCAAGGTTTCTGATCCTAGGCAAATACTCAAGAGAAATGAAAATACATGTTTATGATGAGACTTGAATGTAAATGGTCATAGCAATTTATTTTTAACTGTCCCAAACTGGAAACAACCTAAAGGTCCATCAACAGGTGAATGGATAATCAAATTGTGGTGTACCCATATATTGAAATACTATACAATAATGCAAAGGAAAAAAATTGTCAGTACATGCAACAACATGGGTAAACCTAAAAGTCACTAAGTTGAGTGAAAGAAATAATCCTAAAAAAAAAAGAGCACATATTATATGATTCTTTCTATAAAATTCTAGAAAATGCAAGCTAACTATAATGACAGATAAGATGTGCCTGGGGATGGAGGAAGGGATAGAGAAAGATGTAAGGAGGATGGTATCAGACTATATACTTTAAGTATGGGCAGTTAATTGTATGTAAGTTTTTAAAAGATTTTATTCATTTTAGAGAGACAGAGCATGAGCATGGAGAGGGACAGGGGACAGAGGTACAAGCAGACTCCCTATGGAGCAGGGAGCCTGACAGCCCACTCAACAGGGGGTTCAATAATAGGACCCAAGATCATGACCTGAGCTGAAGTCAGATGTTTAACCAACTGAACCATCCAGGCATCCCTATTGTATGTAATAAAAATTACATAATAATACCTCAAGTTATCTTGGAAAATATTACAAAGGTAGCATAATGAACAGCTTGGCACCAATGCAAGAACAATGCAAGAAAGACTATAGCTCAGCTTTCTATATTATATGTAGTATATGCGTATAGGAGCACCTGGGTGGGGGCACCTGGGTGGCAGAGTCGTTTAAGCTTTCGACTCAGTTTCCACTCAGGTCATGAGCTCAAGGTCCTGGGATGGAAGCCCATGTCAGGCTGCCCCACCAGGCTCCATGCCCAGCATGGAGTCTGCTTGAGATTCTCTCTCCCTTTACCCCTTCCCTTCATGCTATCTCTCTCTCTCTCTCAAATAAATAAATAAATAAATAAATAAATAAATAAATAAATAATAAATATTAAAATTATATATGTATGTATGTATTTGTGTATATATGTATATGTATGTATATTTACAAAATGAGGTTGGGGTGGAAGCATCATAGAGAACAGATGAGATGAAGTAGTTCAGAACAGTAGACTGGAACAGAGGCTATTAAGAATTATTGAGGGGGAATCCCTGGGTGGCTCAGTGGTTTGGCGCCTGCCTTTGGCCCAGGGCCGGGTCCTGGAGTCCCGGGATTGAGTCCCCCGTCAGGCTCCTGGCATGGAGCCTGCTTCTCCCTCTATCTGTGTCGCTGCCTCTCTCTCTCTCTCTATCATGAACAAATAAATAAATCTTTTTAAAAAAGGAACTATTGAGGAACTGTGGTGCCTGGGTGGCTCAGTTGGTTAAGCATCCAACTCTTGATTTGGCTCAGGTCATGATCTCAGGGTTGGGATATGGAGCCTGCATAACTATCCAAGCTTATCAGAGAGTCTGCTTGAGATTCTCTCTCTTCCTCTGTGGACTGCCCCTCCCCAGCTTTCTCTAGCTCTCTAAAATAATAAGTAAATGCATACATGCATATATACATAAAATCTTTTTTTTTTAATTAACTTTTATTGGTGTTCAATTTACCAACATACAGAAAAACACCCAGTGCTCATCCCGTCAAGTGTCCACCTCAGTGCCCGTCACCCATTCCCCTCCACCCCCCGCCCTCCTCCCCTTCCACCACCCCTAGTTCGTTTCCCAGAGTTAGGAGTCTTTATGTTCTGTCTCCCTTCCTGATATTTCCGAACATTTCTTTTCCCTTCCTTTATATTCCCTTTCGCTATTATTCATATTCCCCAAATGAATGAGAACATACACTGTTTGTCCTTCTCCGATTGACTTATTTCACTCAGCGTAATACCCTCCAGTTCCATCCACGTTGAAGCAAATGGTGGGTATTTGTCGTTTCTAATTGCTGAGTAATATTCCATTGTATACATAAACCACATCTTCTTTATCCATCATCTTTCGATGGACACCGAGGCTCCTTCCACAGTTTGGCTATTGTGGCCATTGCTGATAGAAACATCGGGGTGCAGATGTCCCGACGTTTCATTGCATCTGAATCTTTGGGGTAAATCCCCAACAGTGCAATTGCTGGGTCGTAGGGCAGGTCTATTTTTAACTCTTTGAGGAACCTCCACACAGTTTTCCAGAGTGGCTGCACCAGTTCACATTCCCACCAACAGTGTAAGAGGGTTCCCTTTTCTCCGCATCCTCTCCAACATTTGTTGTTTCCTGCCTTGTTAATTTTCCCCATTCTCACTGGTGTGAGGTGGTATCTCATTGTGGTTTTGATTTGTATTTCCCTGATGGCAAGTGATGCAGAGCATTTTCTCATGTGCTTGTTGGCCATGTCCATGTCTTCCTCTGTGAGATTTCTCTTCATGTCTTTTGCCCATTTCATGTAAAATCTTTTTTTTTTAAAGAGTTATTGAGAAACAGATTAAGTAGGTACAGAAAGACAGGTTGAAGCCAGATCGGAAAACAATATGGATTTTCCATTGCAAATGAGGAATTGCTGGTTGTGACATGTTTAGAGCTGCTTCTAGGAATTTCCAAGGTCCATGATTTAAATTTGATAAAAAAGAATAAAGATACTGGAAATAAGCAGATTATTTATGAAGCAATTGTAAAAGTGTAGGAAGAGCTGATAAAATCCACCTGTGCTTAAAGGCAGAATCTATGGAGAAAAAGAGAAGCCAAGAATGTCTGAGATCCTATGCTGACAGTCACTGCAGAATGATGAGAAATGCAATATGCAGTTGACTAGGGCTAAGTTGCTTCATGATTTTCTACTATAAGAAGAAATAAAGGAAATAGGTGGTGCTTTCTCAGGATCGGGACTAATAAATTAGTGATGGATAGAATCAGCAGAATGACTCTACCTCTAGAACAAAACTCAGTGATTTATCTGCCTGGGAGATTCAGACTGAAAAAGGAAGCCAGTGAAGCTCGTGTGTGTGAAGGAGTATCTGTAAGCAAAGAATGAAACACACATTTTTAGACCAAAGATTTCCATGAGATGTAGTTGATGGAGTTCTGAAAGCTAAGTGAAGACCTAATAAAATATTATAATAAAGGCACAAGTATTCAAACTGATTAATGCAATTAAAACAGGAAAAAAAGAACACAAGTAGAGGGATGAAAAATATTGATAGAGCAGAAATAAATGTCATGATGATCCTGGCTGATAAAAAGAAGAAAAATTGAATGTAAAAACCAACGTGTTGCTTTCTAGCAGCCAAGATAAAAAGAAAAGCAATGTGTCATATGGTTCCTGTTGTCTATTACGAATTCACTTGGTTTTTAGGATAGAAAAACTAGTGGGACACTATTCTTGTTGGCTGATTTTTACTAAAAACTGGACTGTTCTATTTATGCAGAGGAATGACTATCCAATAAGGCAGTTAGAAAAAGGTGTCTTCTCCCTGGAAAGCAGGTACAAACTGCTGGTGTGACAAGAAGATGATGGTTTGGAAGAAGAAAAGACAAACCTTCTCTAGATTCCACCCAGCCAGCAGCCAGGGCTATGTCTTGGCTGATTAGGTACAGGCTGAATTTTAGCCCTACTCCTTTTTATGCAGTGCACATTTTTACACGAACTAGCAATTTTGCATATATTAAGATCATTTGAGCCATAGTTTTGTGAAATCTTGATTTTATGATACTAAAGGGTAATGAAGCCACTAAAGAAAAAAAGTTAGGAAGTCAGGTACCCAATTGTAGAAAATATTGAGAAAAAGAGTGAGCATATTACACATTTTAGGGTATATTTAAATATTTTAACCTCATTTTCCCCTGTTAATTAGGTCTACTGGAAGTGGTGATTTTAATTCTCCTTTTGCTTTATTGATTTTGTTTTGAAGTTTGGTCTGGTGAAATAATAAATTTAAGTATCACTTGATCTAAGGCATCCTATTTATGCATAGTGAGTGAATTCATTGCCAGGTATTTCCTGTCTCAATAGATTGATTTCTTTAATTACCAGATAAATATTTAGTGTATAGCCCTACTTCAACATTTATTCCAATTCAGATCCATCCTTCAGAGATAAGATCATTAGTTTATTTGATGACGCAGATGGAACGGATACCTTTACCTCTGTCCCCCTGCCTAACCCTCACTGGTTGTTCTAAACTCCATAGAAAAATTGCAAAGAAAAAAAGATAGTATTTGAGAAATAGGTATAAGGAGAGGGATGACTGACTTTGGGTTGTTTTGTAAAATTCTGGAAATATTTTTAATATCTCCTTGAAACTTTTAGTATTTTTTCTTAAGCTATTCGATCTGTCTTCAGACCAAAGTATAGTATATCTTGGTAATTGTCTATTATGACAAAAACAGTAATTTAAATAGAATATACACAAAAAAATAGTGTGTGCTATGGATTGAATTCTCCCCACCCTCACCCCCAATCGCTTCTCGGCTCTGGCTAAGATCAGTTGTGAGTTCTCCCTTCCATCATGTGTTAGATCTCTAATATGTAATATTACCATATTTGGAGATAGGGCCTTTAAAGAGGTAATTAAGGTTAAGTGAGGTTATAGGGGTAGGGCCCTAATCCAATAGTTCTGGTGTCTTTATAAGAAGGCGAGACACCAGGAGTGTGAGTGCAAAAAAAAAAAAAAAAAAAAAAAAAAGTTTTGTAGGGACATAATGAGAAGGGGGCACCTGCAAGCCAAGAAGAGGAGACTCAGGAGAAGCCAGTCCTGACAATAACTTGATTTAGGACTTCTAGTCTCCAGAACCATAAGAAAATAAATGTACATTGTTTCAACCATCCAGTTTGTGGTATTTTGTCATGGCAGTCCTAGTAGACTAATATAGTGTGTATATTTTTCAATATTTGATATAAAATATCAAGAGGCACTAACATAGTAATTAATTTTAATTTTTAATTTTACATATGCATTTCTTCATTTGTTCATTTAATTGAATATTTATTAAGCACCTACTGTGTTCCAGGCACTTAGTAGGCCCTGGGAATCCAAAAATGAGTGGCATGACTTCCGTCCTCACTAAGGCAGTGGAATGTGTAATCTTTTTCCCACTTATTTCAATTGTACATATCCTGAGTGACACGGGATGAGAACAAATTTATCCTAAAGTGAAAATTGTCCCTCTCCTTGAGCTTCTTGTTCAGGATGTAGGCCCCTGAAGTCTAGTGCTTTTGTTTTTTGAATATTGCTTTATTCCCAGAATTTAGTACCTGATTATAGTAGCCCAACCTTCCCTCAAAAATTACCAACTAATGACAAATATTTATTGTTTCATACCAATGAATGTGAAAAGATATAGTAAGAGAGTTATATTCTTTGTTATTACATTTATTTGCAAGTTTCTATCATTTTTGTATTAATGTTTCACTTCAGCTGATAAAAAAATATGAGAAGCTATGTATGTATATGTTATTTGCCCTGCCATTGTAGAGTCAAGAAGACTATATGAATATAGTCTTATATTCATATATAATATATATATTCATATATATATATATTCATATATATTCATATATATATATTCATATATATATAGGAAGTTAAAGAGTTTTCTTAGGTCAGGATTGTAATCTTAGTTTTGATGCTGGGTCCTCTATCTGTATCACTTTCTCTATCTCTTTTTATTTCTGTCTTTTATATAAAATTCTAAACTTTTATATTGTGAATAATAATAATATTAGTAAACACTCTTGTTTCATGATTCATTCCCCTTTTGTTGCCATTTCTTTGTTTTGAAGTCTAAGCATATATTTTTGGGAAAAACATACACTACAAATTAAATGAGCTCAAACAATATTTTTCTCTTCATGATATAGAAACATTTTGCATCCTTGTTTAAATTTTTCTGCTAGAATTTATTTCAGGCTTCCATCATACCTTGCCTAAACTATTATAAAGCCCTCTTAATTGGTCTAATTTTCTTTTTACTATATACTGATGGCAAACTTACTATCTTAGGGTACAAAGCCTTTACTCAACAAAAAAGAATTGTAATAAATAAAGATTCTAGCACCTGCTAAATACAGTTCAGTTAACTGACATAATGTTTATTTATGGCCCTTCATTTTCTTTTTTGGCTCTGATCTTCTTTGCAATGTCCTCATTTACTTTAAGAGCTGAAAGTGGAGGGGTATAACACTCTACGTTCAAATATTTCTATTTCTTTGTGCTGTTACTGAAGTTTGAAGTGTGCTCCTACTTCATTTCTGCTTATTGAGATCCTACTTATCTTTCAAATTTAAACTCTCTAACACTCCTTCTAAGAGGGTTCTCCCACCCACCATAGTGGAAATAAATTACCCCTCACCTTTGATCTGATCCATGCTGGTTTATCTCTCCTATAACCATTCCACACCATATTGCATTATAAATTGTGTTCTCCTTTGTGAACTTAAATTTTTCAAATATCCTCCTTGTTTCTGTGGAATAATAGTAGGAAATGGATTATATATGTTTGGTAAATCGACTTCAAGTCATAAAACAATTTTATTTTCAAAAACAGTATTGCACATATAGGTGCTTTTTGTTTTAGGTATGTTTTATGACAACATAATAGAAACATATAATTCTCTTTTTAGTATTGAAGTTCCTAGTAATTGATATTTATGCATGAAATACTTTTTTTTGTGGATCCAGGCATTCTTTTGCCTCTTGATATTTATTAGAAGTCAAATATATTTACTCTTGAAGTTATCTTTCAGTTTATTTTAAGTGTGCCATTCTCCTAAGGTATTATTGACAAGGATTACAATATCTTGAGCATGTCTGTATGGAATCATAGGGTCACATATGTACCAGGCCACCAGGGTGACCTATAAAATCTAGATGATGCATGAAAAATGTTTCACCTCATTTTAAAAATTTAAGAGATAGATTTGGAGCTATAGGTTCTTATCTTTGTAAAATATTTTAAAAAACAGAGCAATATAATTAACATCTTTGTGACTATAATACAAGCTAGAGGTTCAAAACACTAATTAAACTTGAGAGAGCTCTATATATTGCCACAATCCCTACTTCATTGTCTAAGTTTCTGATTGCAGGTATGAGGCAGTTCCAGTTAGCTACTCTGCCCATAATAGGAATGATATTGCAGCTAGATTATATCTGTCATAGATAAAAGCAATATATTTTGCTTCTTGTAATTCATTCATTGTTTTCTAGATCCATAATCCCCTTGAGACTGTCATGAATCCACATAATGTTCCCAAATGCTAGATATTGCATTTGTCTATGTGATTTAACTGGTAGACGTATATAATCACATGCAGCTAGATAACCTCACAATGACTGTGTGGCTGGGAATCCTGAAAAAATGCCGGTTATCCCAGCTGAGGTAGACATACAATATAATCAAAGTAACCCAATTCCAGTATTCCCCTAATTTAATTGCACATATGCTTAAGATCTTCACAATGGTAAAACAAATGACCTATTTTTGCCGCGAATAAAGATAAAGAAAGAATAATTATGTTTTTGTGGTGTCTCTTTACTTCTTTAGTGAGGATGATAAACTGCATAATTCTTGGTGTAGTACAGCAATTACTCGTTTATATGGCAGTAGGTAGATATCAACATGGCCTTTCCTTTCCCTAACAGTGTGAAAAGCAGGGAGAATAGGACATTGAATTGGTTAGAAGCACATGGGTAGATGCAAATTTGTGGTTATATTCTATTTCTTGACTTGCCAGTGTATTCCTCTTATTCACTATATAGTAGTTTATAACAGGTGTGTGTACATAATTTTGGATAGTTAAAATATTATATTTAAAACTTATATAAGAGGAAAAAACAGGCAGACCATTATTTCTTTGTGTCCTCCATTCTACAGTAGTCACTGAACTTAGCATGCATGTTTTGCTTGGGGACTGGGGAGACGAGGAGGGCTGCTTCTACCCAATTATTTGAGTTTTTGCATTGCTTTTTTACTGATTCAATGACAACTCAAAGTAAGATCAACTATAGACATATTCGACTCATCATTCTCACCGATCATACCTTGGGAATCTCCTAGCCTAGTTATCTACTATAAAACTTAGTGGCTTAAAGCAATAGCCATTTGATTATGGCTCATGATTATGAAGATCAAGAATTTAGACAGGTCACTAATGGGGAATTCTGTTTTATGGCATCCATGGAGATCAGTCACTGATGTTCAGCTGGTAGAGGAGCTGATCTGCAAGACAATCCAAGGAAGTTTCGCTCTCAGCAGACATATCTGGTGTCACTGGCCTCTGTTGCATATGTGTCCTTGGGTAGTCAGACTCATGTGAAGGTTCAGGCTTCCAAGAGCAAGTGTTCTAGAGACCAAGATGGAAGATACATGGCCTTTCTGGCCTCTGAAGTCATGTGACTTCTCCCCTTCTGTGTTCCATTAGGCAAAGTGGCCACACATTTGCCCAGATTCGGAGAATTAGGGCACAGATCCACCTCTCAATGGGAAGAGTGTCAAAGAGTTTGCGGCCGTGTTTTTAAGCCTCCATAGCCATACATTTCCAGCATTCCATTCTGTGCCATCATTTTATGACTCCCACATATTCATCTGATTTCCAGTCATTTCTCTTAAAGATCCCTGCATATCAGGTCCTAAACTGGTGAATTCTCCTAGGATCCATCGTGAAGTTTTGGATAAAGGTGCCCTCTACTTTCATTTGTTCATTCTTTTTTCTTTGTATGTTGTCACCCCTCACACCTCTTTCATCTGTGTGAATTAGTTTGCTGTACAAGACCAGATACATATCTTTACATCTCTCATTTGGTATAGCTGTTGCTGGGGAAAGAAGAGAATCCTGGCCAATGCTTACTTTGTTTTGGAAAGTATGGGGTTGTGATGCCTGCCACTTTAGCAAATGTGCTTTTATACTTGAAATTCCTCTCCAGCCTCTCAGCCACTGCTTACCTTATATTTTCATTGTTTTTCTCCCATTTCCAGACCCTCCCCCCCAGTCCCCTGCATGCCAAAGCTGCTAGCAACTCTGGGTTGCAGTCAGAAATGAAGCTAATTTACTCTGCACCATTCCGTTTTTCCTTTCTCCCTTTCTTTTCTCATCTTTGTACTGCTGACTCCTTCTATTAGGCTATTCTTGTTCAGACTCGATCATACTCACTTTATTTTTATCTGGTCCACAACCAAAGGATTAAAAATTATTAATATTGTATCAAATACACATCCCCATATTTTCATGACCTGTCTAAAACAATTATGAACTCATGGTCAATCAGGTTTCATCTTTTCAACACCTAGATTATTGTTGGTTTGTTTTGGGAGCAAACTGTGATATTTTAATTCTATCATTTCCTCTTTATCCATGAGCTTAAATACTTCTATAAAGAGAAATTTAATTTCACCACTGATTTATATCCCTGAGGTACTGTTCATATAAGAAAGATAGGATAAACACTTTATTCCTTTTTTGTTTGTTTTTGACAATCTTAAAAATAACTAGTTGGTTTCCTGGCATCTTCCAAAAATTAACAAAGAAGTTTGTTTATGTTTTTGCTTCTTTGTTTTGAGGATCAGTGTGTGTTCCTAAATTTAAGCATATTTGACATGTCTTAATCACTAAGGTAATTATTCAAAACCTCCCATATTTGACCAGTGAGTGTCTCTTCAGTTCTTTTGACTAAAATCAGCAGACGTTTATGGCTTTCTACCTTTCTGGACTGTACATTTTTTGCTCCCTAAAAGCTATTTATTCAATAAATCCTATTTTCTTTTAATTAAAATGTATTTAGAAACCTAACTTATAGTACTAGGGATACTCATTGCCCCTAGATTTCCATTGTTCCTGGGTCTTTTCAGCGGCAAAACACACATACACAAATAAATGCACACACACACACACACACATAAACACATAAATACCACAAATCTATTTTTAAGACAAAATACATTGTCTTTATATTGATACTTCTGACTCAAATTTTGGGCTAGAGGGATTTTACCTACTGGTACTAATCTTATATCTCCTTCTCTGTTGCCAAAAATGAGATGCAGTTTTTATTTAAGTCAACAAAAAGGAGGAAGGGAGGAGATAAGAAACTTTTGTCAGGGAGAACTTTCCTCGAATCCCAAAGAGCTAAATGCCATTCAGATGATTTACAGGATTAGCCTTAAGAAAAGTGAAAATTCAGGACTTCTCTGACTATTCTAGCCTTTTCTCCACCCTGCTTCTTGATGATTAATATTCTTTTAATGAGATCAGTGTTCCACTGCCTAGATATAAAAGAGTGATAAGTACACAACTAGTATATATAACAAAATGTCAAAAGTCTATTCATATTAGGAGAATAATCAGTTTATCAAAACAAGGGCAAATAACTATCAACTTTTTTTATGCTTTCATTTTTGCTTTGTTTGGTTTTGTTTATTTGGTTTAAAGTTTTTCCTGTTCTCAAATGAGGTGAAGTACCACATCTGTAGGTGAGGTAGGCTCCTACTTAAGGAGTGGTATGGAAGAGATTGGAGAGTTTGAGAATTCTGAACTCAAAACTCTGACCCTCAGTTCCTGAGGCATTTTGCTGCCAATTACACATAAAATCTAGCTATAAGGGGCCTACACAGTAAAGAGAAAGAGCTGACTGAAATAAAAGATAATGATTTATATGGTTGAAAAGAAGCATTGAGTAATAATAAATAAGCTTTGCAAGACTCAAAGATTTTTTCAAAATCTGTCCCTATTCATATGCAGCAGAACATGGACAACCTAGACTCCCTATCTCTCACCTCAATGCAGTCTTACACTATGCAATATAGTAAGAACATTGTCATTCAAAATGTATTACATTATATTACATTATATTACATAGTAAGTATGGTGAAGGAGAAAATGATTGATGTATATATTGATATATATCAATAACAAATATGAGTAGGGTGGGGATTTCATTTGGGGAAAGTGTCATATTCTTTTCTTCAGATGAGAGGTAAGTTGGAGGTGGGAGTCAAGCAAATTTAAATATTAAATACAAGATCTATTTGTATGGCTGTTAAGTGATATATTTACACTACTCTTTTTTTTTTTTCTTTTTCCTTTTCTACTCTAATTGCAAAGTTAAAGTTTATATCACTGGTCCCTTACCTACTTTATGCTTGGGGAATTTTTTTCCCTGCAAAATAAAATAAGTCAGTATTAGATAAATTAGAAAGGTGCCTAAACTATTTTATATCAACTTATCTAGAGTACTTAGGTGTGCTTTTATTTTAGTGTTCTCTAAGCTGATACAAAAGGACAGGGGACATACAAACCTGTACATCATACTGTACATCATTGTACAGTCAAAAATTGGCAAGCTCTTATTTTCATCTTTTGTTTCCTTAGAGTTAAGTGCAATGCTTGATACATAGCAGGTATCTATCTTTATTATTCAGGAAACTTCTTGAGTGCCTACCAACTGCTGAGCTCTGTATGAGGAAATGGGTTCCTGATAGTGAGCAGAGAAGACAAAGCTGCGAATAAAAGGTTGTCACTTCCATATGAGGTCATAAAGACTACAATAAATATCGCATAGTTTCTGTGCCCTTACTATGTGCCAGACTCTGTTCTGTGTGCTTTATATATATATATATATATTCATTTATATTTGTATTATAATCCTATGAATCAGGTATTGTTGTTATCATCCCATAATAGAGATGAGGAATTTAAGGCACAGAGACACAGCATATCCTCCTCAAGTTCACATCAGTAAGTGATGAGGGCTGGTATTCTAAACCTGGTGTTAAATACTTCTAGTAAGAAAATGTGCTACATGAACAGGACAAAAGATGCTACATAAGCAATTTTAATTTTAAAACATTGGTGGAGCACCTGGGTGCTTCCATACTCAGCACAAAGTCTGCTGACTTTCTCTCTCCCTCTGCCTCTCACCTCCACCTGTGTGCATCCTCTCTCTCTCAAATAAATAAATCTTTTAAGATAAATAAATAAATAAATAAATAAATAAATAAATAATAAGTACAATTGATCATCTTGCAAAAATTTAATTTTCACATTTCCATTCTTTCCATGATGATTCCTCAATTTGTTTCCATATACAAGGGGTCAGCTCCGATTATCGGCTCTGAGCCCTTTGTTATATGACTTCTTACACTCCACATGTTGAGATATTTAACTAGATCTTGTTCTACAGAATCTCCTGCCATTTACAGTCTTAGTTCATTAGATATATAACAGTATGAGAAGTCTAGTACCTAACCCCTCAAACTTCACATTTGAAAAGTCTAAGAAAAAAGAATCTAATTTAACCCTGAAAAATGTATTCTATCATTACATATGGATTTTTCCCCTCAGATTTTATTTTGGTTATTTATAGTGAATCCCTTCTCACATAATTTGCTCATTGTGTCATAAAAATCTAGAAGTGTCCATGAAATATGTATAATTAGTATGACCTCAGATTTATGTCTTAAAAAATGTTGTTTAGAACTATATTCACACAAATAAGGTCCTTTTATAGATCCTTTGTCATTTTTTTTCTTTAGTAAATCTAATAATATGATTAGAGTTGCTTAGATAATCTTCTACTCCAAGGTTTTATTCATTTCTGATTCATTGTGTCTATTATTAAACCCAGCTGTTGATGTTTTTGAACAAACTGATTTCTGAATTAACTCTACATTGTATTCTGTAATAACCCCACTTCAGTATTATCATGGGTTGCTCCCAATTTTCTTTTAGATAATTAAAGCCTCTCTTTATTTCTATCCAAGTTGCCTGTTTTATTTCCCAGAACACAAGGATGTGATTTCATTCATGTTGCTCTAGGGGTCTAAAGTTGATAATCATTTTTCTACATCTGCCCTCATCAGTGTCTGCTTTCAATATACGTTGCCATATCCTTATCCCTTGGTTTTCTCTCATTAGTATTCACATTCCCACTGATATATTGTGTTTTTCTGCCACAAGCCATTCCTTTTAGTTTTCCTATAAAGGCAGTACCTTTGCATCAGAATTGTCCTAATTTCCCTCGCAGATTAGATATGTCCTTATATTGACTTGTTTACAATGAGTATTTACATATGGATGCACGGGCTTCAGAATTGATGACATCTATTACTGAAATATGAAAAATATATACATTTCTCAATATCTGGATCAGCAATTCACAAGTTGGTATAGGGAGAGAAGAAAATCTAGGTCATCACAAAAAATCCTCGCTTATTTCTTTCATTGTCATGATGAAAAGTTGAAACGTATTAAAATTTATATATTATTTGTTAAGTCAGAACAAAGTTAAAGTGGTTTATTTTTTTTAATTTTATGTTTTTATTCATGAGAGACAGAGAGAGAGGGAGAGACGCAGTGTGGGACTGAACCCTGGGACTCCAGGATCACACCCTGAACCTAAGGCAAATGCCTTAACCACTGAGCCACTTAGGTGTTCCTGTAAAAGTGGTTTAGATAATTGTCATATCCAATGCATCCTAGGGGGTATTCATTTATAAAATGTCACAGTTATAATTATGTATATACATATTTGAATGTATACTTATACAAGTACAGGTATATTTTATATGATTTACAGGTTTATTTATATACTTTATATGAATATATAATTACTATATGATTCTTTACCAGATATTTACCCCCAAGACAACAAAATGACAATTTAAAGACTTTGTGGAATTGCTAATTCTTGGTAGCTGTGATTTAGAATTAATGTGTCCAGTGAATTATCTTAGATTTTATACATTGCCTCCTTTAGAGTACCATTTTTCTCTTCTCCAGGAAAACTATGTCATTACATAGTTTTATTGTAAAATAATAATTGAAAAGTATAGTTGATGTAGTTATGGTATTTCCATGAAGGTGAAAGTCATTTTCCTTATTATATATCTGTATCACTGTTAATTAATATCTTTCTTACCTAATTATTTTACCTGAGGAATAACATCTAGGCTAAAGTTCATATACACAGAAAACAGGAAGCCACATTTTGAGATTATACAGATGAATTTAACATTATGTAGTTATATAAAAACACCATATTTTTATCTCTTGGAGATACCTAAACATCTGTACTTTCCCACGATTCTTCTAAAGCAAAAGTACAACTTCCTTTAGCTTACTTAGTATTTTTTAAAACAATTTATCAGTATGGTTTGCCTTTTAAAGAATAAGGTTTCCTTCATTCTTATTTTAAGTTTTCTAAGCTTCATGCACTTAAAAAGAATTAGAACTAAAATATCAGTAATCTAGATTTTCCTCTTTCTTGTCAATATTCCCCACTCATGTGACATATAGCATAAGAATCACCATAATCAGATAGAGTAGGAGAATGAGATTATAGTTATTTTCTGCTTTTAGAATTTCAGATATTTGAAGATGTGAGCAGAGGTTGGGTACTGATATCTGATGTCTACAAATTTCCTGTATACTACCTGGGGCGTCATACATTTTCTTCTACAAATATCTCAAATGTCTTTAGTACATAGAAAGATAGAAATACAAAGATAAAGTTAACTTTTACAGCCATAATGACAATTCAGGGTGAAAATACAATCTTTGCTGTTTTTCTTAATATTATTGAGGATGCAAATAAATAGACTTAGTATTTTCAGAAGAAGATTGAGTATATGGATTGGCCCAACAAACACACAGGCTGCATGTAAAGAAATAGAAAAATAAGGTTGAATGTGTGGAACAATTTAAATCATTAGAATTCTTGTGCAGTGTTCTACTACTGTTCTTTCTGGCCTTTGGATTCTAGCCTTTTGCCTCTCGCCATTATCAATTTTCATCTAAAACAATCTATCTAAAACAATCTTTCAATATGTGTTACCCAATGATATTTCTTTTAGTCAATGAGATCTAGAAAATAAGTTATAACACCCATTCATAAGCTTTAGTAAAAAATTTGGTCTCCACATGGTTGAAGCCTTTCAAAGAGTATTATAACATTGCCAAACATGTGATATTTTTAAACTCAATTTTGTCTTTTTTAGTTTATAATCTCCACCAATGACTCCAGTTCTCACTATCCAAGACCAAGAATTAAGTTGATGAGTGACAGCCACTTGTTCTGAACTAAATGGCAATCAATATTTTCACCTGTTCCTAAACATATTTTTTAGTTTAAATTTGAACCAAAGAAATTGTTTTTGACAATTTCTTTTGGCATTCAAGCAGGTTAAAATTCTCTCTCCTCTTCTGTAAATGTCAGTGAAAAATGTCAACTTTGAACCAATGACACTATATTACACTCTTTGTGTGTTTTGCTGCTTTACATACAAGGTTTTTCTTATAGTTTATTTCTCCCTAAGAGGCGGCACTTTGTTAATATGGCTGTGTACAATTTCCTGACAAGTGCTGAACCTACGCTAACAAAAAATGGTTCTTATTTATGATGTGTCAAATTACTGTTCTGAGAGTAGACCTTTTAGGTTGCATTCAGCCTTTAATTTTACTGAATTTAAATGGCATAAAATGCCTTTTAGTTGGGCCTTGGCTGGCATATTATATATCTCATTTCAATGAAAAACATTCACATGCAAATACGGTTTGTTTGGAGTGAGGACAAATGCGACTATCATGACTGATGAAGGCTTTTGATCACAGTTCTACCAACTGAAACCTTGAAAAAAGAAGAGGCTATTTGGACTGGCATCTGCAATCCCATGAATTATTTAGTTCACATTATTCATAAATCTCTTTGAAGAGGAGGTTTTATGAGGTTTTAAGGAGGAGTAGTCATAGCTGCATTGCCAGCTCCAGTGTATGCTGTAAGTGCCTGCCTGCCTAGGAACGTATCCTTTAAGGTGTTCCATAGCCTGTAAAGTGTGTCACCTGAGGATTCTAGCAAGTTAATCTCTAAGAAATGGAATCTGATGCCCACCTCTTCCTTGCTCCATCCACCACTGAGTCTAATTATTTTAGGAAAAATGGAGTAAGCATAAAAGCCGTTCACACAGATTGTGAGTAGAGGTGGATAGATTACACCAACAGAACAGGTATTATCTAACCCAGCTCCATAGCAGAGCAAGCTAAAAGCTCTCCTTCCTTCAACACCATGACCCCTCTGTCCTCCCTACCTGTGCAATGATGCAGCTGCCTGGAAGGACCACTTTCCTCTCTTGGTCCAGACTTCCAACCAACTTTGTTCAGCTGGTGAAATAATTTTTCTAAGGTGTAATCCCACTGCTAATGACAAAACCTAGTTTTACATTCAGTTTCTTTGGAATTACTTCTTTACATATTTGTTTCCTTTTCTAAAAGATCTTGTATGAATCACACTCTTTGTTCCAGAGCAACATCATCCCTGGAATTTATAGGGCATGTTTAATAGATGGCTGTTAGATTATCTTGACTTGAATTACCTTTCAAAGGTATGCCCTAAATGGAACAATGGATATGTCTTATATTGTTTCCAGTTTTTATTAAGGACTGTAACTTCAAAATCATTTCCCAATTTGATACCATGGGAAGTTTAATACTGGTTGCACTTTAGGAAAAATATCCTATTGGGGGTCTTCCATTGGCTTTCAGCTGGCACAGGGGAGTGACTCATGTTCAGAATGAGTTTCAGAGTATGAATCACAACACATAATTTCCACATTTAAATTTTTAAGTAGTGCTTTAGAGTTTCAAAATTAATGGACAGTTTCAGTTTATACTGCTGAATAGTTCTTTCCCTCTATTTACAGTGCACAGTATTTGATAGTCAATGCTGGGAAGGAAGTCAGATCAGATAACCTTTAATGGTACCTTCTAACTGTGAGATTCTCTGATTTTCTGAAATCATCCCAGGTGGGATTTTAGGCTTACCAGTAGATTCAAACAACCTGAATAAATTTACTTATAGTTTATTTAATGAGAACTGATTTTATTTTTTCTCTAAAATATATTTTCCTGTAAAATGTTAGGACTTCTCTACATGTTTATTAATATGTACATAGAAAATAGTTTGTGAAATTATGAAAAATAGCAGTACAACACAAACAATTTCTTTCTTGGTTAGTTGGATTATTGTTCCATAGATAAGAGGAACCAGTACCTAGGTAGTGAAAGTCAGAGTGTAGGACAGGAAAAGCCCCAGTGTTAGGAGTTGGAAGATTGGAACCTTCTCGATTCCTTTCTTGAGTAGCTGGGTTGTGCTGAGAAAATCTGTTCTATCCCTCAAGCCTTAATTTCCACATACAATTTGGAATTAACAGTGTCTGACCTCAGAGTTTCTTTGTGAAAACTGTACAGCAATAGGGAAACTTTAAAAAAGTATTTACTTACTTTTTTAACTCTGACATTCATTAATATCAACCTCATAAAATTGAGTAAAACATTGTCAGGGAAACGAACTTAAGAATTCAATTTCATTTAGTGAAGTTTTTGTTCTTGTAGGTTTCTTATCTTTTCAAATTTGCATCCTAAACCAGTTTGGTATGTTTGAATATATCTTTCATTCAATGTGATTACTTAAAAAGTCAGTACTGAAATTGTTTTTTTTTTTTTCATTGTGAATGTGGCTATCACAGACTTCAAAGTAGAATGTACCAGCTTTAAAAAACAGTAATAATAATGACATCTCTTTTAACAGATATTTTATTAAAATATGAGCTGTTCCATATTATGATTATTTTACAAGTTGATATTTAAAATTTAATTATTAGCAGTATTTGGCATATCAAATGAATATGTTTACCAGTTGAGATTATTTTACAAGCCAAAACCAGCAGCTAACTTACCTGAGGCACTGTACGAAGTAATCGTCCCGCCTGCACTCAGTAGCAATCTGACATTCTGACAAAATGAGAATTCAGAGGATATTTCTGTACGCTTGCATTCATCATAAAATATCCTGTCCCTTTCTTGAATGACAAAGCTTATTCTAAACGCATCATTTGGCTAAATCTTCAAACTGCCCGAACTAATGTAAAAATTAAAAAATAATACTGTTTTTTGTAAGTAGATCTTAATGTATATTTTATTACTTTGTAACTTTTTGCTAGTCTTTCTCCTAACATATTTGCACTATTCTAGATATGAAAGACAGTTCATGACATTCTAAGATATTTGTAACCTGATTGCTTCCACCTGTGAAATACAGCATGGCTTATTTAGTACATTGTAATTATGTATTTTGTAATTACAAGAGTTTTCATCTCGCTGCAACACTTTCTGGCATGTTGTCATCATATTTTCAGAACGAACATTCTTTGAAGTAGCTTAGTCCCAAGATATTCTTTTGGGCAGAATTAATGATAAACTTCTAAAGCAAGTTTCCACAAAGCTGGTGTGCAGAAGATGCTGCATGTACACCAAACAGACTTTCTGAAATTGAACCTAGATCAATGTCACCTATTGACATTTTACCAATTGAGACAGACTATATTGGGAAGTTCCTTTCTTCCAAGTATTGAAATAATGTGAGTGATAATACTCCATTCAGAGAATATTTAACTAAAAGTAGTCCAGCCTATTTTTTAATTACTATACATATTTATTGACTATATTTGATACAGAAATCTGGGTCATGTTGATTTTTTAATGTTGGTTTTTAAATTAATTTTATGTAATACTTCTAAAATTAATCAAAAATTCATCTTTAAAAATATCTAATTCCCCTCAGGTGAGCCAGATTATGATGTATTTAATTTACTTTTTTTGTGTGTGTGTCTTAAAAAATAGTGAGACCTTCATCATATCTCTGAGAAATGTCATCAATATTGTTCTTGTTTTGTAGGTTTCACATCAAGATGTAGTCGTAGTATATCCTCAATTGCTCAGCTTTGTTATCATGCTTTAAATAAAAGTTAATCAAATCTCCCAAACTACAATCTATACCCTAAAATTCATGTTATGATTAACATTACTACTTCAATCAAAGAAAAATAGTAATATTTTTTTGACCCAGAGAGCTACATAGCAGGTAACGAAAATTTTCTGGAAAATGAATTATATAAAAAAATCACCAACTATATGAATATAAAATAAAAATGTTAAATAGAAGGCAAAGGCAAAGAAGCAAGAAAAGAAGCTGCTAAGGTTCTCCATTAGACCCACTGCACTCACATATCAACAGCCTAGTATTTACTCACCTAACTACAACTGATTCAGTAATCTGATTTAATCTCCTGTCACTTATAAAGGCTGTAAGAAAAAAAAAATAGCATCTGTGAGTCAGAAAGTCTTGATTATATGACGTAACAGTGAAAACTGCTAGAGATTAAAGAATTTGAAAGTGACATTTCTAAATGATCACACTCCCTGCATTTGGTTTATGGAAGTGATGTACTATAAATAGGCACATAAAGAGGCCTTAAATTAGCATGCCTTAAATACTGAATGTATGTTAAGTGTGTGTATTCTGGGTCTGAGCTCTTTTCCTGAGGATACTTAATTTTAGGGAATCATGATCCTACCTGAAGTATACCTCAGGATTAGACAAGAGAGGAAACAGTAGCTGTGACAGTATTCTGGAAGTTACCTTTCGCCTTACAGGAACTCCTTATTGGGGTGACATGGGGCGATAACACCAAGTATTTCTTGATCATATGCTCGTGCATGGAGGGGCTTGACTTTTCCAGCTATGCTAAAATGATTATCTTTGGATCCCCTGGGAATTGAGCAAGTTACCTGAACTGTGCTGGAGCAGATTAGATAGATTCCTTTGAATTATTCCTAACCATATCTTCCATTTGCACAGCTTTTCCAGAATTAACCCATTATCTAGTGATTAAGACCTAGGGAACAATGAGTCTGAGTTCTTCATAACTCTTTGCTGGAATGCTATAGGCAAATCAGCACATGGTTCTGAATTGCACATCCCTCTCTATACATCTTCCAAACAATGTCTTATGAAAATATTTGACTATTTTTGTCAAATATCTTTTCTGTTTCTGTCCCTTGACCCATCTCTTGTCACTGCTCTCCTTGAGCTGAAACTATAAACCACTGAATCAGTATAAAGGCCCAGGTGGTACCGATCCTCTCTGCCTTCACATCCATGAAGACCAGTCATCCATTACAACAATTGCGAAACTGTTATAAGTCAATGAATGTGTTGACTAGACGATACTCTGTTTCTCTAATTGACAACCATTCTTAACATTAATCCAGAGTCCAGCAGTTATTCTTCCTAGATGGAAATAAAAGTATAATAATTGCCAGTGGTATAATAAGAAATGAATAAACTCTTATATGTGCATATGATCACACAAAAGTATCACATAATATTTTATTCTGGGTACATACACCTGCACTCATATACACACATATTGTCAATAGAGAATGGTTATGTCATATAATATTCCCATAGCACCTTCTGCCTTAGAATGTAAATGTAAATGTCATACTATTGATGGTTGTATATGACAATTAGAGAACATTAGTGGCTCAGAAAGGATTCAAACAAGCATCTATAGTTGTTTTACAATTTTACCATTATGGTTTATGAGCATAAAATAATCATTTACTTTGCATATGTTTAAATTAGTAAAATAGGATACATTTTAAGTTAAATTATTGAATAATAAATTCTAAGTAGAGTAGTAATTTAATAGGAAAAAAACCTGAAAATAAATTTATCCCTTAGAGTGAATCACTGAGGAGCTGGGGAATACTGTGAGACTAATCTCCAAGAACCTACTTTGTTCCAGTTGTAGATTTAGGTTATTATAAAATAGCTTCCTGGTTTGGTAACATAGACATAAAATATAACTTCAAAGGATAGCTATGTACTTTATTTATTGAGAACCTTTTATTCTGGTGGTGCCTCAAAGCTTTCATAATAATATATGACTGATACATCTAAGGGTTTGCATTTATTTTATAGTCTCTTCTAGAGGCATGAGTTTGAGTCTAATTTTTTACAAAGCCTTGAAAACTTATCCTTATTCCTATCACAGTGAAAGTCATAAGCCTACAGGGAAGTATGGAATATAGCATAAGAAAAAGAGATTTATAAATTAGTAGTGACTCATGAAGTTTAAAGAGATTTTTGAGAGCAAAAGAAATATAGAATAAGAGAGTGTAAATATTTTATAGGTAAACTATCATTGCTAGAGGCATGGAAACAGAGAGAAAAAATACAAAATAACAGTTATTTTGATGTGTATAATTAACTTAATATTTATAGACTGAGGAAACATGGAAAAGAAATAATTACATAGATTCCTTTATTCTCAAAATATGCATGGATAAAGTAGTTACAAGTTCAAAATAAGCCTCTGTAGAAGTGAAATGGATATTTCATAGAGGAAATTAATGTGTTCTACATGTTAAAGACTACATTTCATAAACCAAAATTATTTCAATGGAGCCTGTTAGCCTTACACATACCATAAATAATTTATTCACATGATAAACTGACCACATTTAATATAAAAAATAAATAGGCAATATTGTGCTGTTTTATATACACTATTATATTTAATCATATTATAAGAAAAGTGGAAAAAAAAGAAAAGTGGTATTGAGAAATGGTAATATTTAAAACAGAAATAAGCCCAGATATTTAACTATTTTAAAGATTTTTAAAGACTTTTTAATTACCAGAATTTTTTAAAAAATATTTGTTTATTTATTCAGAAAGAGAGAGAGGTAGAGACATAGGCAGAGGGAGAAGCAGGCTCCACGCAGGGAGCCTGACGTGGGACTCGATCCCGTATCTCCGGGATCACACCCCAGGCTGCAGGCGGCGCTAAACCGCTGCGCCACCGGGGCTGCCCTAATCATCAGAAATTTTAATCATGAACAAAAATAAAGAGAAAATATAATAAGGAAGATACATCCCAAGATTAATTTGAAAATAATCCAGGCAGATCATTTTTATAAATGTTTAATTTTATAAAAAGATAATGACTTAAAAACATGATCAAATAGTATAATCCCATCTCAATATTATGAATAATTTCTTAACATCATAAAATATCCAGTGCTTAGATCAGGATCCAAAGTAGTTTGTACATGGCAGTTATTTTGGTATGTCCCTGAGATTCCCTTTTCAATTTTTTTCTTCTTCTTTTTTTTTTTTTTTTTTTTTTTGCCATGGAATATATTTGCTAAAGGAGCCAAATGCCAAAATTGCTTGTATGTGGCTTCCCATATTCAAGATTTGACTAATTGCATCGATTTGATGGGTTTTTGTTTCGTTTTGTTTTTTTGTTTTGTTTTTGTCCCCTGTTTTTCTTGGACATTGGAAGTTCAGCGTAGAGGCATAATCCCATCCAAATTTGATTATTTTGACAACAAAACAAAACAAACAAACAAACAAAAAACCACCTTTCTTAAATGGCATTGTGTCCTTCCATGGGAAAGGTATATAACATTTGGTAATCTCCCTTTTAACAATGATAGCACAAATGGTGGTAGCTGCCTACATATAAGAACTTGTTAGGGACCATAGAATGGTGATTTTCAAATTCTATCACTTCCTCTTCATTCACTGTCTGGTTTATTTGTATGAAGGGAAATTTCCACCCATCAAATATTTGGTTACTTTGCAGTATAACTTCTTTAGCAGATATATCTTTCTCAAGCTTTTTTTTTTTTTTTTTAACTATTTCCTACTATAAAATTTGTGTGGTTGAGAAAGAAAGAAAAAACTTGTGAAGGAAATTAGATTCTGTCACACGTTTTCAAGTCTTCAAATTCTAATGAGCCTTAGAGGAAAATTCTAATGTTTAGACCATGTTAGTTGATAGCTAAGAAAGATGTTATTTAAAATAAATCTCAAGTGATTAGTGAAAGAACGTGTTTAGTTTTGTGTTGTATTTTGTATTGACTATCACTACTACATTGCTATACTGTATCTAATGACTGCATTTTGATGTAGCAGATTTTAACATATATGTGTTAATCCAGCCTGGCGTTTTTGTTGTAAATTTGTGAATAGTTTTGTGACCTAGGAAAAGTAATTTATCCTCTCTGGATCTCAGTTTTGTAATATTTTAGATCTCTTGGTTTTCACTGTATTTCTTCTGGAAAGCAGTGGCAGTGTGTTCTCTTTTATTTTTACAATTTGAACATATATATGAGTAACTTTTTAATGTTTAAAAAATTATATTGCATAGTATCAATCAGTGGCAATTAATTTTGTTTATTTTGTTTTGTTCCATTGCAGATAAATTTGGGGCAAGGGAAACATCTAATATATCTGAATATGAAGTCATAGATGTTAGTAACCTCTTTCTCCTTAGAAAGTCTAAACACTTTTTTAAGCTCATGGATTCCCTATTAAGAAACAATGATCCTTTATCTATAAATTTGCTTATGAAAGGAAGAATACCAAACACTAGGTTAAAATATAAAAATATTTCCAAAAAAACTCTACATAATCTTGAAATGAAAAGATCCACACTACTTTAGCATTAGCTCTCTGTGAATAAATACCAGTAATATCCTTGCTATCTATTTACTAAATGCTTTGTTGCTAATTTTTCAGCAAACATTTCTACATGTCACCACAAATTCAATATATTCAATACTATTTAGCATTATAGATAATAATAAAATATATCACCCTTTTGTTACGACAGTAAATCTTAAAATAAGAAGTAGGGATTAAAAGAATATGTGACTAGGTGATGTCAATTTTGAAGTAAGTAAAATTTATCTAATCTCCCCTGAGTAGGCCCTCATACCCTATTTATAGTTCTTGAACTTCATTTTAAGAAACACTGTCTTAGATTCACAAAATACTTTGCAAAATTATTAGGGATATCTTTCAGATAGAAAATAAAGTGATTCAGTGTAACTCAGTTATTACCATATCCAACTATTTGTATTCTTACTTTTTTATCATTTATATTGGAGGTTCTAGAGATGAATCTTATTAATATAATGCCTAATATTCACTAACTATTCAGCAATCATATATAAATAGCTGTGATAGTTCTAGTAACATTCCCACTTTTCTTCAAAAGCTATATACCCAAGTTTTCACATTATTAATATAATAGTAGTTACAAATTCAATATTTAACTAATCATCTCTGCAAAAATAGTATGAACAACTATAATGTTATACTTACAAATTGCTGCTTTTAGTATAAATGTGAGAAATGTTGATGTCATATCTAAAACTTCTCTCTGGTCAAAAGTACCTTCATTTTCTTTCTTTTTATTTTAACTATGAAAGTTAAAATTGCATTTTTAAGATAATTTACAGTCACTTTTGGGTGGTGTGCAATGTGCACTTTACAATTGACTTATAATTGGGCTATGCTGACAATGGAAAATCTTATAAGTATTGAACATGACATTTATGGCAGTGCTGCTGTCATCTTGGCTTCTTTTATTGAATATGCAGAGAATTATAATTGGGCTAACAAGCCTGGTAGCCTGGACTCTTTCCAATTATATTAACCAGCCTAGTCGAGTATTAGCTGCCTGAACACACAGAAACAGGCATATAGCTTTTGTTTTCCTTTCTATTCTATGTTGGTTTTTACCCAATATTTAGGAATACAATCATCTGCTCTCATGTAATGTTTGAGAACTCTCAATAATTTACCTCCACTAAGAAAAGTAAAGATTATCCTTTTCTATTTTTATTTATCTTTTTATTTAATTCAATACAAATCTTTGTGAATATTGGCTGTACCTGTTACATATTAAATTCCAATTATGGTCTCAAATATTTCTAAAGGTATTTGATAATTTTTCTTTCAATTCATGCTAAAGATTTTCGGTGATAAATTTGAATTTGAAGCAAAATTTCTCTTCATATGAACAAATAAACACTGGTGCATTGAAATATTTTCTTTGGAATTGAGGCAAATAACATTTTGCATATTCTAACAATGTGTTTCTGCTTTGTTCAGTCTTAAAAATAATACAAAAGAGGAAAATAATTCTTAGTGATTAGAATTTTGAAATTTACCAAACTTCTACAAGAAACTAAAAACTGAATTTTAATTAAGCAACGTATAGTAAGAAAAGTTAAATGCAGCAGTTTAAAAGAATCAAGGGAGTTTGTAATGTACCATTTATTTGAAACACTGGATTCTATTGTTTTCTTTACCTTTTTTCTCTTTTTCTGGTTTCTTCTTATTTTAGAGCATTCAGTAGACTTGTGCATTTCTTCTCCAAAGAATCCCAATTCTTCCATCTGCAATATTTAAAGTCTTCATCTTTGTCAGTTTTTTTTTTTTTTGCCTTTTCTGAATAGAATTATGAAAACAACCCACAGATCTCCCCTACAGAAACAAAACGCCACTATAATACATAAGGGACACGACATAGGGTGTGCGTTGCAGTATTGTTAGTAGCAGAAAAAATACTTTACAAAGCACCTGATTGTTTATCAATAGGGAAATAGTCTCACATTCATACTGCCTATGGGAAAATATGTAACTGTTAGTGAATAGAAGGCCATGCATCAACCTGGATATTCCAGGTGAAGGAAAACAGACTGCAAAGTAATGTGTATGATCCTGTTTGGGGAAACAACACGCACAGAATATGTATGTCATTGGCTTTTATAAGAATTGCAATATTTATTTTCCACCAATAAAAAACTGTTTAGAGATATCTAATTATGCCTTGCATCTACTAGTCTTCCTTTGAACAAGAAACTCTCCTGTATGACTCTTCTAATTTCCTCATTAAGTTTTACTTCTGCCCCAAATAGTGTTTGCCACTAGATAAAAATAGATCAAAATTTCTACCTCCTAAAGGGAATAATGCCATTCAAAGTAATGGAGTTTTCTAGTTTTATATCTATGTGGTCAACCAAATATCAAAGTGCTAAATTACAAGTATCAAATAGCCAAATTCTAACGAATCATGCGATTTTGATTTGGCTCTGTAGATTTGATATTTGCAGTTCAGTTGGCAACTCAGGGCCTTAAATTCCAACCTTAGATCACAGATTTTGAAATCAGACATAGCTAGGATCGAATCCCAAATTTGCTTCTTTCAGCTGTGTCATAGTCAGCAAGTAATTCGACTTTTCTAAGTCCCAGTTACTATATATGTGAGACAATGATAAAACTTACTTTTTTTTCTCCAAATTTTTATTTAAATTCTAGGTAATCAACACATAGTGCAATATTTGTTATTGCAAGAGTAGAAATCAGCGACTCATTACTAACATACAGGACCGAGTGTTCATCATAACAAGTGCCCTCCTTAATACCTATCGCCCATCTATTCCATCCCCCACCCACCTCCCTTCATTAACCCTCAGCTTGTTCTCTATCTTTAAGAATCTCATATGATTTTTTCCCTTTTTCTTTTCCCCCCTCCCATCTGTTCATCAGTTTCTTAAATTCCATGTATGATTGAATCATATGTTATTTGTCTTTCTCTGACTTATTTCACTTAGCATAGTACACTCCAGCTCCATCCACATCATTGGGAATGGCAAAATTTCATTCTTTTTGATGGCTGAGTAATATTCCATTGTATATATATACTACTTTTTTATCCATTCAGCAGTCAATGGACATTTGGGATTTTTCCATAGCTTAGCTGTTGTTTATAATGTTGCCAAAAAAAGTCATGGTGCATGTATGCCTACAAATCTGTATTTTTTTATCCTTTGGGTAAATAACTAGTAGCACAATTGCTAGATTATAGGGCAGTTCTATTTTTAACTTTTTAACTAACCTCCATACTGTTTCAGAGTGGTTGTACCAGTTTGCACTCCCACCAACAATGCAAGAGGATTCTCCTTTCTCTGCATCCTTACCAACACCTGTTGTTTTCTGGATTGTTAATATTAGCCATTCTGACAGGTGGTAGGTGTTAGGTGATATCTCATTGTAGTTTTGATTTATATTTCCCTGATGATGAGTGATGTTGAGCATCTTTTCATGTGTCTATTAGCCATCTTTATGTCCTCTTTGGTAAAAATGTCTATTCATGTTTTCTGCCCATTTGTTAATTGGATTATTTGTTTTTTGGATGTTGAGTTTGATACATTTTTTAATAGATTTTTAGATGCTAACCCTTTATCAGATGTGTCATTTGTAATCTTCTCCCATTCCAAAAGTTGTCTTTTAGTTTTGTTGATGATTTTCTTCATTCTGCAGAAGATTTTTATCCTAATGATGTCCAAATAGTTCGTTCAATTTTGCTTTTATTTCCCTTGTCTCCGGTGATATATCTACTAAGAAGTTGCTATGGCTGAGGTCAAAAAGGTTGCTGCCTGTATTCTCCTCCAGGGTTTTCATGGTTTCCTAACTCACATTTAGGTCTTTCATCCATTTTGAATTTATTTTTGTGTGTAATGTATGAAAGTGGTCTAGTTTCATTCTTCTGCATATTGCTGTCCAGTTTTGCCAACACCATTTGTTGAAGAGATTTTTTTCCATTGGGATTACTTCCTGCTTTGTCAAAGATTAGTTGACCATAGAGTAGTGGGTCCATTTCTGGGTTTTCTGTTTTGTTCTATTGATCAATGTGTTTTTGTGCCGGTATAATACTGTCTTGATGACTATAGCTTGTAATATGACTTGAAGTCTGGAATCATGATGCCCCAACTTTCCTTTTCTCTTTCAGGATTGCTTTGGCTTTTGGTCTTTTATTATTTTTTTTTTCCTTGTGGTTCCAGACAAATTTTAGGATTATTTTTTCTAGCTCTGTGAAAAATGCTGGTGGAATTTTGATACAGATTGCATTAAATGTGTACATGGATTTGGGTAGGAGAGACATTTGAACAATGTTTGTTCTTCCAATCCATGAGCATGGAATGATTTTCATTTCATTGTGTCGTTTTCAATGTCTTTCCTAAGTATTCTAGTTTTCAGAGTACATAACTTCTTAAAGTTGTCATTATTAAGTAGCAGATGTGTGGAAAATACTCAACCTCAGGTTCTGGCATTTAGTAAGCACTCAATAATTGTCAGGAAACTTCTGGGTTAGATATTAATTGTTAAGTAATATAAAACATATTTAAATTATATGCGAGTATTTCTTTAATTGAATTAACTAAAGTTAAGATGGACATAGAGAAAGAAAAGATTTACAATCCTTAAGTAATTTATGTAGTCCTTATGGTGTTTGGGATTTGCACTGTGTGTCTCCTATCTATTTTACTCTTTCTTATTCAAAGACTTTAATCATATACTAACAAAATATAACCAAATGTCATTTTCTTAATTATAGATTCTATTCATCTAAAGTATGTTGATTAAGTAATCAGAAATATTAACTTTTTAGACTTTAACTAATAGTAAAAGTTTTAGAACTTTTATTTTAATTTTATTCTAAAATCTTTTTAGACTTTAGCTAATAGTAATAACATATCTCTTTTTCCTACTAGACACTCTGTCTAATATCTAATGTTTATTTTCTTCTTCTTGTGCAATCTTTCCTTGGAACCAGCGGCTGCTTCAAAGAATAAAGTTAAAGGTGAGCTCCTATCCATTCTGCATGACTCATCATGATTCATTTTTCTACTCAAACATCTAAGCCATCTTAATTGATGGAGCCAATTCTGTTGTAATAATGCTAGTTCAGTGTGCTGATGTTAGTCGTAAATTCCTACAGATATATATTATTTCAAGTATTTGGTTTCTGGTATACATCTATATTTGCATGTTTGTAAGTTTGTTTTCTTGTTTTACTTCTCACTTTATTCCAAGTGGAATATGATGCTTTTGTGCACCAACATTGTGCACAGACATATGCCTGTGATCTTAGTTTCCTTGATAAGATTGTGAATTGGAAAAAAAAATAGCATAAAATAAAGATGATAGAAAGTCTTGAAAGTAAAGAAGCCTTCATAGAATTATGTGAAAAGAAAAAAAAATCCTCTAAAAATGAATATTATATACAATACATTTCTATTTGACTTTTCTTCCATTTCCTAGTTGCATACGTTTGTATTTGCTGGAATCCTGGGAATATAATTTCATAAGAGAGGATGTGCTTGTGTAATGCCAGAATATCTCCCTTAAAGGAAAAAAGACTTTTGGCTCAATATGTTGTAATGGCTTTGAAAAATATTCAAAATATATAGATACTTTGTCATAGGTTTATAGTTTATATGATGTGATTTTTATGCTCTCAAGAGCAATCTGCATATTTATTTTTTCTCCTTTTTGCATAGCAAATATATGTATTTTTTATCCTTCATTTATCTTTCAAATATTTTTCATTTATAGAGCAAAACTGCATTTACCTTATTGGACATATACCTATTATTTTTAATTTCCTCATCTACAAAATATAAACAATAAAGCCTTTAAAAGGTGGTTGTGAAGATTGAATCAGGTGAAGTATGTAAAACAGTTGGGAGACTTCCTGCTGCTACTCTCATTTTATTTTATTTTATTTTTAAAGATTCATTCATTCATTCATTCATTCATGAGAGACACAGAGGCAGAGACACAGGCAGAGGGAGGAGCAGGCTTCCTGCGAGGAGCCACATGTCTGGGACTTGATCCTGGGACTCCAGGGTCATGACCTGAGCCCAAGGCAGACGCTCAACCCCTGAGTCCCCCAGGCATCCTGCTACTCACCTGTTAAACTACGCTGGCTTCCCTTGCTGTTCACAAGCATACCTCCTCGTGGAGAGTTTTCGGACTCCGCAGTGTTTAGTACGCCCAGCCTACTATCACTGCATGTGCTCCCGAGGAACAAGTCGGGAGTTTTGTCTCCTTCACCATTTCGGATATTCAAATCTACCAAGAGGCTCCCCTTCTCTGTTATTCAGCTCCCTTGAGCCCTGCAGGAATGCAGGTTCTAGTATTTTTGTTGTTGCTGTTGTTTAATATTTTATTTATTTATTTATGAGAGACACAGAGAGAGAGAAAAAAAGAGAGAAAAAGAGAGACACACAGAGAGAGAGAGGCAGAGACACAGGCAGAGGGAGAAGCAGGCTCCAGGCAGGGAGCCCGACCTGGGACTCGATCCCGGGTCTCCAGGACCATGCCCTGGGCTGAAGGCAGCACTAAACCACTGCGCCACCCGGGCTGCCCAGGTTCTAGTTTTATGGCCAGTTTTAGCATTATGACAGATTCATCTCTGAAGTGTTAATAGCTCCCTATTTATAAATCTTAGCATAGAGTGCATCTACTATTTTCTCGCAATATGTTTTAACAGACCACTGAAAATCTAAAAGACAGGGTGGCAGAATTGCTGTTACCCTTCGTTTTTTTCCCCCCTTCACCCCTGTACCCTGTATGTTGGTCAAGTAAATGTCCTAATAGGAGTAGCCAATCCCTGCCACAGTCGTTTTCTGTCCGGTTGTGAACAAAAGAAAGACATTCACAGAGCACTTAAGAAATTTCTTGATAATGAATACACATTTATGAGTATATACAAGCATAACGTATATAACAAAAGCTCAAAAGTACAGCTTTAGGAGTGAAGAATCAAGAACAATGTATAGTAATGTGTGAATTGTAGTGTATAGAACTTGACTATAAGGGGAGTTAGGGGGATCCCTGAGTGGCTCAGTGGTTGAGTGTCTGCCTTCGGCCCAGGGCGTGATCCTGGAGTACCGGGATCGAGTCCCACATCGGGCTCCCTGCATGGAGTCTGCTTCTCCCTCTGCCTATGTCACTGCCTCTCTCTGTGTCTCTCATGAATAAATAAATAAAATCTTTAAAAAAAGGGGAGCTAGGGAAAGAAATACGTATTGAGGTTAAAATCTGCCTCAAAGAATGCTTTCCCTGGGAGTGGGGCTGCTTAATCTGATCTTGAAAGATGGATAGGGTATACGGAGAAAAGAGTAGTACATAGAAAAAAGAATTTGGAGACATATATAAACATATGAAAGCAGAAATGAATACAGTCCATTTCAGGATTGTGAGAGCTCCTTTTGAGTGAGAACCTATGTTTTTATGAGAGCAGAGGAAAATAAATTTGATGACATAACAGGCAATTGTGTGATCATAAGTCATTACTGTATTTGATTACATAAAACCTGTTCTAATATTCACATCTATGTTAAGTTGATAATCCTTAAAAACAATAGATGTTTCAATGTACAAATAAACAGATTACAAAGTATGAATTTACAGAAACCAACTTTTAATTGGAAGATCACAGCTATAAATTATATTACAAGTGTCTGTCAAATCATGTCAGGATTCAAGCTTGCTAGGATTTTGCAAGGCAAACATATTTCCTTGCCCGATTTAGCACTTCCTGTAAAGACATTCCTACTCTCCCACACTTATCCATTTTATTTGATCTCCTTTCCTCACTGTATACAAGACTGCAGGGGGCTTATGAACATAGTTTACCCTATGTCCCCCTCCTTTTTCTTCTGCACCTACACAGTGTTATTAGATACAAAAAAGAAGACCCCTTCTAAAATGAACTGTGCCTCAAGTAGAAATTAAAGTTTTATTTCTGATGATGGCTTGAGGCAGATGTATATTGTGTAAAGACAACAGAGAGAACTACTCAGTGCTTTTATTGCCCATACAGGAAAGGAAAAAATACGTGAGATAGAAGAAAATAAAATGAAAGGTAAAATAAGAGCAGATGGTTGTTTAAAAATAGTTCATTTCTCCTGACCTAAACAAAGCACATCCCAGGGAACCAAGCGGAGTTAGGAAAAAGATCACATCTCATTCACTTATCCTTATGGGATCATCTAAATTCAGAGAGCCTCGGTATACTGGAAAGAACAATGAATTTTTTTTTTTTTTTTTAAGGAGAAACCATAGGTAAATGAGATGTTAAATTCCTGGTAGCATATTAAAACAGACTCTTAAAACAGCAATTTATGGGTGTTTATTTAAACAGAGTTCATTAGGAGTCAGCAGTTATTAGTAATGGCATAGAAAATTACCCTAATTTTCTCCCACTCCTTTAAAAAATATTATTGGTTATTATACCAGTATCTGGGGGCAATAGTATAAACAACATATCTGATTATCGTCAAATCATGTAGCAACTAACCCTTTCCTTATCTGTGTAGAAACTGTCATTCTGAAGATCACTAATTCTTCTTTAGTGGTTAGATCCAATGGTAGCTTACTGATCTTCATATTATTCATTTTTTCTTGCGAAATATATATTAATTTTTTTGCTTTTCTATTCCCCTTAGTTTTAGTGGAGCCGCATAGACCTCATTTTCTTTTTAACTCCTCTTTGCCTTTCTTTCTTCTATCTTGTTCTGGAATAGAGGTTGCATTTAGACTCTATCTTTGATCCCCGAAAAGATCACTTCTTGCAGTACTGATCCAGCTGTCTATAGCCCCTGAGAGAGATGAACTTCACCTCCTACAAAATAAAGGAAGCAGCAATTTTCTAGATGGTTGCATAGTCAATATCCCTTAGCACTGTTGATTCTTTTAAGAGAAAAACAAATGATCCAATCAAATTGCTCTCCTGAAAAAAAAATTGGTAAAGAAGGAAGGAGAGGATAGGAAAACTGAAAGGGGCAAAAAAAAGGAAGAAAAATGAGAATCAGTTTTGTTATAGTTTGTGGCCATGAACTTTATGGGTAGACTGAATAAGAAGATGAATTAAGTCTGGGGGAAAAGAGAGAGAGAGAGAGAGAGAGAGAGAGAGAGAGAGAGAAACATGAATGTACCAAGACTAAGAGTGAAGAGTGCCCTCATGGTATCTATGTCCCTTGTTTTTATATAAGGCTTATATACCTTTTGGGCTTATGACACAGCTCTCTTTTAATTAAGCTTTCTAGATAGGCTTCTCTTGCTTGCAATCAAAAGAAAACAGATTAATATAATCACCTTCTTCTTCTAAAGTGTTCTTAGTTGTTTTTAGTTAACACTTTTTCTAAACTTGATTTATTAACCTTCTATCTGACGTTTCCATTACCCTACTGAATATTTCTACTTGAATATCAAAACTGAAACTCTTTTTTTTCCCCCCAAAATCTGAACCCTTGGGGTTTATACTATGTCCTCTCATAGACAACTATTTGCCTTATTTCCTAGAAGGTTTGAAACATGTGTAATTCTTCCAACCTAATGGCCCCCATGACCAATCAATTATCAAAAGTTCCTAATTTTATGGAGATAAAATTATTGTCCTAATTGTGTCCTAAATTTATTATGGGGATAGTAGCTTTTGTACATATCCTTATTCTTCAAATTACTCATTCTTCAGAGCTGTTCTGGAGTAGTTTCCAACTTGCTTACTTCAATTCTCAACATTGTACAATCCATCCTGTATTTATATATCACAATAAATTCATATGTCAGCAGTCTACAATCTAACATGCATTCATTTTATCCTACACTCATATTTCAGTACCATGCTTTGACGCTTAGAGACAGAAAACAGGTACCATGGAGTGTTCCTAAGATTTCTTTGCATGAAATTATTTTATTTCACTGTATTGTAAACTTACTAAATGTATCATGTGATCAATATTGTTCCGTAATATTACCCAATTTCTAAATAGTTTTAATCTGCTAAATATATTTTTGTCTTCAATCTGATTTTTAGGTTTTATTTTTTATTTTATATTCAGAATTTGGCAACTATAATGGGGATAACATTTTATGCCATTTCTCATGATTACCTTTAATCCTATAATCATTATTCAGTGTCCAAATAAAAATTAACATAATTATTTTGACTTTGCATAAGAATTAAAAGATAATGAAGGGCACTCAGCAATCCAAATTGAGAAATATATGTGGTCTAGAATCAGCATTTCAATTTACTGTATGTAAGTGCTAGTCATACATAATCTTATTAAATACATGATTTATTCAGGTGTAAACATAAAGTCTGCTGTTCAATCAAAATATAACATTTAATATCCCAGGTTTCCTATCATATTACACCTTTTGAGGGTGAATTGAAAGACGCTTAAGAGGTCGAAATTAAGACATTATTTCAAACTATAGACTGTCTTAAGTGAAGCACCTATATTTCAGTTTGTACTATATAATATACACTATATATTAAGAACTTCCTTTTTGTATTCAGGCATAGTTCCAATCCTGATTTTTCAACTTATCTGATTTGAGCACCTGGACAATTTTATTAACTTCACTCAACATTCAGTTGTTGTGAAAACTATATGGGATAATGTATAAAAAGAGATTAACCTGGGAAATGGAATATAATAAACAGTAAATTTTACCTTTCTTCATTGTTATCATCATTATTATTATTTAAATGATGTCTGTGGAAAAAGCAAATAAACATGTAGTCAGAGACAAATCCAAAAACTAAAACTTTTCTATGAGTATCTTCTGTATTTCATCTTCATGATAGCACTCATATGTTTATAGTCATTATCACATTAAAATAAACACACAGAATATAATATTAATGATCCATTTATGCATATGTATTTTTTCTTCATAGTTAAATGTTAAAATCCAAAATGTATAAATGACATCATTAAAGAAGTTCAACCTAGTAGTAAAATAAAGAGAAAAATTATGAAAACTATGTTTAGTGAGATTTATATAATACTTAAAATGTAAAAATTACTTGCTTTTATTATCAGTGAAGAAATTGAGGAATAAGATTATTTATAATTTCTTTTGAAACCATCACTCAACTCTTTTTGTTGAATCTATGTTTAGATTTTAAGTTTAAAAGTATAAGGAATTATTCAAACTCTTGCATAATAGCTACAAAATCTTTAAGAAAAGTAACTCTTCAAGAAACAATTATTGAAGCTTATGTTTCTTTATCCCACACAAGGGTGATCTAAGGAAATATGTTGGGAATGTTAGAAATACAGCAGTCCCCCCTCCTTATTCACAGCTTAGCATTCCATGGTTTCAGTTACCAGCAGTCAACCTAGTCTGGGAGCAGATGATCTTCCTTGTGAGTATTGTCCGAAGGTCAGTAGTAGCCTTATGCTACACCACGATGCCTACATCATTCACTTCATTCCATCTCATCATGTGGGAATATTATCATCTCACATCATCATAAGGAGAAGAGTGAGCAGAGCACAATAAGATACTATGAAAGAATAAGATACTATGAGAGACCACATTCACATAACTTTTATTGCAACATATTGTATTATAAATTTTATTATAAATATTGTTCTATTTTGTTATTTTTACTGCTTATCTCTGTGTCTAATTTATAAATTAAACTTTATGGGAATGGGAAAAAGGTATGGAAAAAGTCTTTTCACTAAGGAGTCCAAGTGGAAGGCTCTACCTTTTAGAAGTTTACTTTCTTAATCTACCTCCTACTTCATCTCACTTTTCTAGGAAAATTGCCAAAGATACTGATATATATGATAATGTAATGATGTTTTCAAAGATGCAATTTCTTGCTGCAGCCATTTTCTAATTTCTAAAAAAGTGGATAACAATTATAAAGCTAATATTTTCAGTGTATACTATGTGCCAGACAGTATACTAAATGTTGTGTATGTGTTTTCTTTTTTTTATAGACTGTAATTTTTTTTTTTAAGATCTATTTATTTATTTATCCAGAGAGTGAGAGACAGAGAGAGAGAGAGGCAGAGACACAGGCAGAGGAAGAAGCAGGCTCCATGCAGGAAGCCGGACATGGGACTCGATCCCAGGTTTCCAGGATCACACCCCGGGCTGCAGGCGTCGCTAAACCGCTGCACCACCGGGGCTGCCCTGTATATGTGTTTTCTAATTTAATCCTCACAAACTCTTTGAGATAAATGATGTTATTATATTGATATTTTTAAATGAGGAAAATGAAGCAAAGAGTTAAGAAATTTAAGTTCACAAAACCAGTTAAGCGGCAAGCCAACAATTTCAAATCATTGTTACTGACTCCTGAGTTCGTCTTTAGTCTGTTAAAGGTTTTAAAGATTTTAGAGTAAATTAATCAACATTAAGAATCACTTTAATCTTATTTATTCAAATATATTTATCTAGGTCTCATCCACCCAGGTAGGACTGAAACTAGGAATGGGAATAAAGTAGAATGATGATCAGTTGTTATCAGGTACAAATAAATTGGACCTACCTAGTGGGACCTACCTAGTGGCAAGGAAAACATTCTTCTAGTAGATTTCTTGTTTCTCATTCTTTTGAATTCTCCATCTTTGGGTCTTTCATTCATTCACCTTATGTTAACCTCACTTCTCACTTATTCTCTCTTGGGAAAATGAAGAGGTAATTAGTTTCTCAATAAGAGGAGAGGTGTTCTAAAAAAGCTTTTGGCATAACTAATGTGAAATGCTGAAATCAGAAGAGGGTAACAGGGTTAAAGAGTGTGTTCATGAAAATTTTATTGTAAGATTATTCAGTGAGTCAAAATGTAGATGACTTTACTTGTTTTTAAACTGCAGCTTCATTTAATGTGGTTTCTGTTTTTTATTTCTCACCACATAAGGGTTTTGAAAATTATTTGCTCTGTAGAGTATCTTCTTACTTACTCTTGGGCAACTGTCTCTCTTCATGTTGCATAGTATAAACTAGTATGGGTCAGGATGGAAAGACCCCTCTAGATAATCCATTCACAAATATAAAGAATATTATTTTTCACTTGATTTAATGAAGTTTCATTTCCCCCTGTCTCTCCTTTATTCTTGAAATGCAAATAAAGATTTGAGCTTTCCTGTGGACATGTGGGTGAACATAATTCATTTGCAGGGTACAACTTTGTATAGCAATTAGAAATTAGTTTGTGTTGCTATTTTAAGTTTATGTCCTCATTTCCATGATAAATAAATCATTGCAATATTTTTCATTCTATCTAAACACATCTCATCCAAAAGACAGTATCTTCTGAGACTCAATTCATTCAGTTGGTTCATGTCATTCTATTATGTTAATAAAATTGGTATTTGCTTATTCTACAGCTGCTGTGTGGAGTTTAGAAAGTCTGTAATTAAAATCCCAAGGTTTGTGGCTTCTTAAAGGTTTGCAGACAGAAAAAAAGTCTATTATAAGGAGAAATACAGTGATCAATATTTAACAGTTGGACATTTAGGGACAGCCTCAAGATAAGTGCTGTAAAGCCAACAGTTAAATTACATTAAAAATAAATTCTAATTTATATTTCAAATTAGATGGAGTGATGATTATGTGTTTTTAGTGGAAAAGAATCATTCGACTTGAAATCATAATATAAAACATTTATCACTAGCAAAGTGTTCTATTAATGGCTTAGGAGAAGGTTATCAGAGTTCCTGGGTTTTAATATTTGCTCTACTATTTATTTGTTTTCCACATAAAGGATAGAAATAGCAATACTACCTAATTCATGGAATTATAATGATATACAAATGATGATTTTATAATGATATATAAAAAGAATATATGAAAACACTTTTAAAATAGCTAATTGATATCCAGATGTAAATGGTTGTTAACTAAATACAGCATAATCACATAGTCAGGAAGTTGATATTCAGTAATAAATAAAATGTGGCCCTTGTTCTGAGCTCCATTGATTCATGTGCATGGAAAGACTGTAATAATGATATCCATTTTATGCCTTTTTCTTACTGAACATCCTTAGAAAAGAAGTGAACAAATATGTGTCTTAATTTAATAAATTTATTGGTTGTTTATACTGTGCCAAGATACAATAGGGGGAAAAATATTGCTTAGTTTGGACTTCAGGAGGCTTTCACTCATTCACTGATTCATTCATTCATTCATTCATTCATCCATTCAGTATTACCAGAAACAGCTACAAACAAATCAGTCAGGGCAAAAAAGTAAGTTATACACTATAGTGTATGCAATATTATAGGCACTATGAAGACAAAAATAAAGCAGAAGTGTAAGACAAGAATATGTGGACAGAGTAGAGAAGAGGGTAGGACAGGGAGATGAGACAAGCAGGCATTTGAAGAGAGAATTGATGCTGAGTGACCAACCTGAGGTTATCTGGAAGAGCAGAGGTCTTAAGGCAGTGAAGGACCTAGTTTATTCAAAAGACCTGGTGAAGTTAGACAAGCATGAGCTAGGAGAGTAAATATGAGAGAAGTCATAGAAAGAAAGAGGACCAAATCATGTAAGGATTTTTGTTTTGATCTAAGTTAGATGAAAGGCCACTGGAAGTTTGAGTAGAGGAAACATGCTCATTTATTTTTTATAAGATCAATTTGGATGTTCCTGTGAAACAGACCACAATAAAAGGTATTAGCACACTTTTCCAGGAAACCAGAGGACAGTTGATGGTGGCAGGGCTGGAGTCATAGCAATAGGGTGGCATGAAGTTATCATTTGAAGACATACATAGTAGAATTTGCTGAATGGAAGTGGAATGGATATAAAGGATGAAGTGTAGTATGATTTCAATGTTTTATTTGGTTATTTATGCTTTTGCCTGGAAAACTGGAAGGACATACTTACATTTATAAGATAGAGAAGTCTTGGGAGGAGCATGGTAAAATAAGGGAAACTCAGTCTTGAATACATGAAGTTGGAGATCCAAGTAACAAGGACAGGTAGAAATTGGTTATATGAATATGAAATTCAGGAAAAATATCTGCACTGTATTTTGAAAATCTAGAAATTGTTGTCTATGGATAGTATATAAAGCTATAAGATTGGATGGATTTACCTAAAAATATTTTATTTAGAAAGGAAAAGAAAAACCATAGGACTGAGTTCTTAAGTACTCAAAAATCAAGTACAAACAAGTGACGAGATAACACGCTAAGGAGTCACCAACTGAGTTAAATGTTTTGGTAGATGAGAACTGAGAATATACCATTGGATTTATCAATGTAGAATCACTAGGGACCTTGATAATTGCTAGTTAGTATAAAATACAGAGATGAATTAAATATTCACCTGAAGAAATGCAAATTTGCTACTATAAAACAATGGCATAATAGTATACTGATATATGATTATAGAGACATTTATGTTAGTAGAAGGCTCTAGGGAAAACTTGGAAAAAGTAATGTTCAGAAGAGAACTAAAGAACTAATCAGAACTAAGCAGGTGAAGAAGAGAGGAAAGAACTTTCCAAGTCAAAGGAATGACAGCAGGAGACTAAAAGCCAATATAGTGTCTGTGGAGGAAGAAATGGGAGCGAAGGTCAAAATAGCAGTAGATATCAAATCCAAAATATCTTTGTCAAGAGCAATGCCAAGAAGCTTACCTGCTACGTTTTTGTCTAGGAGTTTTATGGCCTCGGGTCTTATGTCCGAGTCTTCAATCCATTTCATGTTGACTGTTGTGTATAGTATACATTAGTGGTCCAGTTTCATTGTTTTGCAGATGGTTACCCAGTTTTACTAACACCATTTATTAAGAGACTATCCTTTCTCCATTGTATAGTCATGTCTCCTTCATGAAAAATTAATTGACCACATATGCATAGGTTTATTTTGGGGGCCTCTATTCTGCTCCATTGATGACTGCATCTGTTTTATAGCAATACCATACTTTTTTGATTACTATAGTTTTGTAACATAGTTTGGAATAAGGAAGCGTGATGTGTCCCGCTTTATTGTTCACTTGTAGGATTGTTTTGACTATTTGAAGTCTTCTTCTGTTGTTCTGTACCATTTTTAGGATTATTCATTTTGTTTCTGTGAAAAATGTCATTGGACTTTTTGGAGGAATTTCATTGAATCTATAGATTGCTTTGGGTGATGGGGACATTTTAACACTATTAATTCTTCCAATTCATGAACATGGAATATCTTGCCTTTTACTTATGTTGTCTTCAGTTTTTCTCATTAATGTCTTATATAGTTTTCAGTATTTAGATATTTTACCTCCTTTGTTAAATTTACTCCTAAGTATTTTATTATTTTTGAGGATATTGTAAATGAGATTGCTTTCTTAATTTCTCTTTCTGGTAGTATGTTCTTATATAGAAACATAACTGATTTCTTATGTTAATTTTGTATTCTGCAACTTTACTGAAATAGTTCACTAATTCTAGTGGTTTTTTTTTTTGATGGGGCCTTGAAGGTTTTCTTTGTATAATATCCTACATGGTGCTTTGAAGTTTCTGTTACAAAGGTTTTTCCCTATTCTAAAAGCAATGAAAATCTATTTAGGCATCTTAAATGGAGATAGGATAGTTTTGCATTTATAATTTGAAAGAATTACTGGCTATTCATGAAGAATAAGTTAGAAGAGGTTACTATATAAATGACAAAGGGACAGGAATTGTTTGGAAAGTTACAATGGTTAGGTGGAAAATGAAGGTAGATTGGCCTAGAGTGTTCAGTGATAACATCAGGGAGAAATAGATTTGAGAGAATAGAAAATCATTTTAGGTTTTTTGAAAGGATGAAACATAGAGCAGAAAAAACAAACAAACAAACAAACAAACTTTATCCATGAGTAAAATCAGTGCCTTTAAATACTTATAAATATTTTAAAATACTTTATTATTCTTCTTTTCTCTTCATTGTGATCAACACTGCAAACCTAAAAGTAGAAACCTAGAATGACCATCCTGATGTTGTCAATATGTAAGCCCACAGAAAAGTACATTTATGTTGTATAATGGAACAGAAGTAAAAGTAAGGGAAAATTGTAAATCATATTGCCAGGAAAAAGATGAGATAACATTTTCTTTTTCTTAAAATAATACTTACGTATACTATTGGTTCTTATATTTGAAATAATTAGAAAGTTTTATATGCCTTAATATTTCAAAGGGAGGAAACTTCAAAGATGTACTTATTTATTTGAGACAGAAAAAGAGAGAGCGTGCACTGAGTGCAAGCAGTGGGGATGCACAAAGGGAGAGGGAGAAAGAGAATCTCAAGCGGACTCTGTGCTGAGTGTGGAGCTGGTACAGGGCTTGATCTCAGGACCCTGAGATCATGACCTGAGCCGAAATCAAGAGTCAGACCCATAACCAGCTGAATTACCCAGGAGCCCCAGGAAACTTTATGTTAAAAACAAAACAAAAACATAAGCCCATTAAGAAAAACGCACTAAACGTCATATAAAAAACTGTTACATCTTAATTGTATAAACTAGTTGGCTCTATTTTGGACAAGGCAAATTAAAGGTTATTTATAAATTTGATTTTTGACTAGTATTCAATTTGAGGTTATTTTAGTGATATCAAAGTGGTGATAATATGTGTGCATAAACTTCAAAAGGTTTATTAATTTAACTCTCTACATAGGTATTTTCCCATTCTGGCCAAATAATAGCCACCTACAGGCAGAGTAGAATACTAATTTTTTTCCATGTAATCTTTTCTCAAACATGGGAAAATCATCTGATGGGCCTTGAGTTCACTTAAACATGCTGTCTAGATACAAGGCAGGAATACTGTTTGGCTTGAACAATCACCAACTAGTCCACACGAAGTAATTATTTTCCAGCTCAGGCAGAAGTCATCTTGGGAAAGGCTGTAAAATCTCTTGGCTGCTTAACCAAAGTTTGGGAATCCCAGTAATATATACTCCCAATGCAGGTGCAGCTGGTTGTGGCTGTGTATTCAAATGGAAGCTGAGGGATCAGAGAGCTAATATTTGTATATATTAGGATGTAGCTTTTCCTAGAAGTAAAGATAGATGTTACTATGCAGACTGATGTTTGGCTCATTAAAAACTTTGAATTTGCTTCTCTGCAAATAAAAAGTTACTCTTCCTTTTTTTTTTTTTTAAAGATTTTATTTATTTATTCATGATAGTCACAGAGAGAGAGAGAGAGAGAGAGAGGCAGAGACAGGCAGAGACAGAAGCAGGCTCCATGCACCGGGAGCCCGACGTGGGATTCGATCCCGGGTCTCCAGGATCGCGCCCTGGGCCAAAGGCAGGCGCCAAACCGCTGCGCCACCCAGGGATCCCAAAAGTTACTCTTCCTACGTGAAATAGTTCCTTTGTTATAAATGTGAGGAATAAATTTAGATTTAGGTGAAATGTAGCTCTACAGCTGAAGATAGATACATAGATTTTAAAACTACTTATAAGCTTTTTGGAGGGTTAACAAATGCTTTGAGATCTTTCATTCAAATCTTATTTAATGCATCTGCCAAGGCCAAAAGGTCATTTCAGCATGATAATTAAACTATATTTATTAGAGCAAAATAAGTATTTAATGAGCATTTCTTCTATAGCTATCTCAATAATCATAAGATTTTGAAAGTCCTAGTTATTTTCAGAAGATTTCTTATAATAAAACAAAAGAAACACATACACTCATGGCCGAATAAGAGATATACAGAAAGAAAGCATTCCTTATAAACTGCTATTGTTCTATTTTAAAATCTAGCACCTGGAAATGCATTCAGTGACACATTAATTCATTCACATTTAATTATTCACACCCCCAGTTCCAAAATACTAATTGAATTTATGCATAAGTCACTAGTCAAAAATAGTGGGATAGTATATTTTGTATTTTAGGATCAGATCAAAAATCTTAACATACATCACTCTTAAAAACTTAAAATATATTATATGTAGCATCAAAAATGAGTATGTTTATAATCTAATTTTGAAAGACTACATATGGTTTTTGGAAAAACTTTTTCCAAGACAATACACATCATAATTTTGCCCTGGATTATTCCATTTATCATTGACTTCCTTATAGCAAAATAGAAGTTTGCATTATCAGTTTACATATTCTATTATTAAACTTTGACTAGTACTGATTTAGGTACCAAAACAAATTTTGAGGAAATAGAATCACACTGTTTTTGTTGTTAAAAAAATTCTCTGTAGTTTCAAAGGAAACTGTCACCTTAAAATGAATTGGAGAATGGGCAGCAAATTTCAAGATGTCAATCATATCATTGCTTCTAAAAGTAGTAGAAGGATGAATATACTAAGATATATTTTCTATTACTGAGTTTTAAGCAAATTAGTTGAGATTTGTTTTCTTTTAAAATTTGCTTCTTTTAGAAACTGCTTCAGCTTCATCAATAGTTTGTGCAAATATAAATGACAGATCTAAAACTAACTTGGGCATATAATTGAGGAAGAGATGAAAGTAAGTTTAAGGGGAAATAATAAAATGGCTGGAAAATGAATGAGACGATAGAATTATTGAAAATACATATAAATGAAAGTTGCATTCATTGTAGGGAATACAATGTCAGAAAATTATTTTATTTTGAAAGATAATAAAACTATTTTAATTTTAAATATCAAAGCATTTACAGTTACAGGTGAGGAGGAACTATAATAGATGAAACTTAAACAGTTGTCTAAGCATGAATAAAAATATTATCTACCTTTTGAAACAATCTGGTATTGGTAATTTCAGAAAAAACAAAGACATGTCAGAAAATCAAAATTTAAAAATGTGATGTGAAATCTTATTATCAAATTGTGTGAAATGTGACACCCAAGCCTGCATTCAAAACGATTTTCTTTCAATTATTGAGCGTCATATGCAAAGGGCAGATGTGATCTCTGATATGGGATGAAAAAATATATAATTCTGACTCTTACAAATGGGCTTAGTTTAATCAGCAACTTTTACCTTGAAAACAGGTCTGCTATGAACAATAGTATTAGATGTGAAAGAGTAGCCAAATGCAATTAATGCTGAGGGTAAACAATTTAAAGGAAAAGAATTAATTACATACACATTCTAGTTGGAATTTAGTTGGAATGAATAACCAAATTAATAACATTTCATTTTCTAAGAAGTTTGATAAACTAGTCTGTGTGTCTTTTTGATAGCTTTAGATAAAAGTGTTATTCATACTCACTCTATCTTATAGACTATTTTACTCTTCTAATAGATAAGCAATATGCTCTGTTTGCATGTCTGTCCCAAGGAAAGCTATAATAGCATTTGATCCAATAGCCTCAGTAATGAATCAGGTATAATGAACTCTTCCTGACAATGTGGGAATTAAATAACTAACGTTTTACCACACTAATTCTAAAGGTTTGTTTAAGTGATCATTATTTCAATCTATAGTGACTACTCTTGAAGTTTGTTTTCTGAAATACCTTAATTTTTTGCTTCATTTTGATACGTATATTATTACCAGTTACACTATCTTTTTATTTTGTCCTTTTTGCTCCTTTTTACCCTTTTTTCTTCTTGCAGCTAAAAGGAATATGAAGCTCTACTCATCTTGTTTCAGTAAACTAGTTTACCACCAGATTCCCTGGTTTTGTTTTGTTTTTTCCCAAATTACCGTAACTATTCAAATCTCCATGGAAGAGTTTCAAGTCCCTACATTAGTTGACTTCCTCAGATGAGTTGTTCTTTTCCTACATAAGGAATTTGTCCCACAACCCTACCGCAAAGTACTTGGAGCCAACCTCCTTCTGGCTCTCTGAAGCAGCTTGGCATTGTCCCAGCACTGATTAATTCCTTACCTCTGATGTTAATTTCTATGTTCCCTGTGTAATCATATTCTCTCTATTCAGAGCTCAACTCTATACTCACCTGATCGAGCAGCTTTTTTTCCAGAGTAGTACAATTACCCATCAGTAATTCTTGTCCAGGAAAGAATTTTCCTTCCCTTTCTGCAAATTGAGAGATATTTTTATGATTCCATGTGGCTCTCAAACAGTTACTGAGATACTTAGTATCAGTTATATGATTTAATTAGATCATTCTATGTGCTTTGTTTTTCCTGTTATAGGAATTAACAACCCTAAGCAAAGAAAAGGTTGAAATTCTTCAACCACTTGACCTGAGCAGGCATCTAAAATGTTTCATTATCATTGTTTATTTTAGCATAAGGAGATATAAATTCAGCTAATAGTTTCCCTGTTTATATTTTTGAAATCTCTCCATATAATTGGTAAATACATTAGTGCAAAATCATTGCTCCTGTCTTAGATAATTTATGTTCTCCAGGAGGAAAAAAAATACAGTGACTACTTGGTATTTCATTGCTAAATAACAAATTGTCTCACATCAGGGAAATTATCTATGCCACTATCTATGCCACTATCACCTTATATTATTCAAGCTGAGATTTAAAAATCAAGCATACTTGTTACTCCACCCATTTGAGTTGTATGTTTTACTCTTTCCCTTAGTTAAAAAATAAAAGTGGAAGTACATATATAATTTACATTTCTTAAAAAGTTGTCCTGTAGACAACAGAGACATTTGGAAACTACTATTTCATAAGTCATGTGAATTATAAGAAAGCATGTAGTGAATTTCTAAATCTAAAATATTTTTTTACAAATTATTACTTGTTAAAAATACTTCAAAGATATAAGATAGGTTTTTCCAGTCAGTTGATAGCTATTATGTAAGCACTCCTAGCAGCTAGGAATATAAAGGGCTTTGTCTAGCAGTATCTAACACTTTCTCATTTCCTGTTACCAGATTATAGAATACAAGAGCCCACACTGACATTTTCATGAATTTTCAAATAAATATATTGTTATTTTATTTTCCTTGTTAGAGGTTCTGACCATTGATTGGAACTAGCATTATGATAGTGTCATCTAGTGGTTCCTATGCCAACTCATGGACATTTGCTTATAGAGGTATTCTTTTACTTTTGGTGTGTGAATTATACCTGATAAAGCGTGCTACAGATACTATGCATGTATATCTTTCTGCATATGTTAACTTTTCCTGAGACTTTGTGTTGAAATTCCCTATAAAAATATTCCCAGGGATCCCTGGGTGGCGCAGCGGTTTGGCGCCTGCCTTTGGCCCAGGGCGCGATCCTGGAGACCCGGGATCGAATCCCACATCGGGCTCCCGGTGCATGGAGCCTGCTTCTCCCTCCGCCTGTGTCTCTGCCTCTCTCTCTCTCTCTCTCTCTGTGACTATCATAAATAAATAAAAAATTAAAAAAAAAATATTCCCAATAGATTACTGAATATAGTGATCTGGTTATGTCTGTCTCTCTATTCTAAAAAACACATGATAAGGCCTTAAGAAATAGACTATAAATAGAGTTGACTTGCTATTCTTAAGTTTACTGTCAATGCCTTAAGTTACAAATATTATTTCCATTGTGGTTTTTGTTGATAGTATTTGAAAGTAATAATTTAGGCTCAGAAATATAACCTGAGACTTCATAAAAAATATTTTTGTAAAACAGCACCTTTGAAATGATGTTACTTCTTCTCAGTAGCAATTATAGTAGGTCTGAAATATTCTATCTGAAGTTTATCTTCTCAATATTAAAATATATTCAACCACAAATATAATTGCAGTGTTCCAACTGGCAACCTGGTGGCACTCTTTGATCCAAATAGAGAGGTCATCTATAGAATATAGATAACACCTTCTGATGGAGGCATGTTGGAGTACTCCTCAAATTCCTATCCAGTACTATCACCATACAACCTGTTTTCTTTAAAAGAGAATATATTTTCATCTGAGATTTTTTTCTTCTGACTGCTTGTTATATACACCCTTCATTGATTTAGTTCTTTCTACTATGTGATTGCATTTTTCTTTCTATGAGTCTACCAATTTCTGCAAAGTTATGACCTGCATAGCTCACGTTACTCTCTGGGTGGTTTATGTAAATCACAATAATAAAACCCCCCGAAGCTTCATCCCTGTTCCCTATGGTATCCCACTGACCCCTTTTCAGCTTGAAAAGGTTCTATCTGTGGCTGATTTTTTTTTCCTTCCCACTAGCAATTTTCAGACTACTGTGCTTCATCTGATTTCTTGACTCTTTCTTAAGAATTAATTATTGAAATGTATGAGATGCACTCTGAAAATGTCAGTGTATTTGGTTAGATTTACTAAGAAGCACAGCTTTTCAACCAACATGATATTGGAACTGAACTTCAAGTAGTGCCTTTCTCCACATATCATTTTCACAGGCAACACAAAAACATAATGCAGATGATCTATACCATATTTGAAAAGGTTTGTGCTGTAGAAGGCCATTTGTCTCTATCACTTTACAGCGGAATGTTTACCTTTGCATTTTAGTGCCTTTTTTCTCATTGAAACTTTAACTAACACTTTGTATAGAACTACAAGAGACTCACAGAAGCTGTCCATCTATCCTCTTGCCTCCAAACCAGCCTGTGGCTAATTTAATCTGTCCAATTCAGATGGTTATTGATCCTAGTATAAAAGGAATTCACAACCTTCCTTGTATTTGGTGGAATATTCTACAAGTCTTATTCTCACAAACTCAGACACAGGAATTCATATACTGAATAGCACACAACAAGGCAGCTTGAGAGTAGAAGCAGTTTAAACAAAAAAGATTAAAATCACCTGAAAAGAGATTCAAAAGTATTTATTGAAACATCTCAGGTGTGAGTTTAGGAAAGGAAGAGACGCTTTAAGTCACAAGATATAATTTCAAATGAATATTAATAAAATAATATTTTAAGTAGCTTAGACCTTATACTTATTCATTAACTTGTAAAATAATTATTAGGTACTTACTGTAGACCAAACTTTGTTTCAAGTACTTCTGTTGAATTGGTATATACAATCAAGAGAAGAGACAAAATCCATATGCTCTGAACGTATATCCTAGGACAGGAAGACTAACAACAACACAGAAAATCAAGAGAAAATGTAGTTACACTTGAAGGTCATTCGTACTATGTAAACAATACAGGAAATGAGGTTGGGATGTGCCTGTAGGTGGAGGTATTGCTATTTTTAATGAAATAGGGTAAGGACTTCTTGATAAAACAACATTTAGACAAATTGATGGTGTCAAGGGAGAAGGCCAGGAGGATATTGGCAGAAGGGCACAGAATAAAGAGTAAGACCAATGAAAACACTTTAGAGGCAGGAATATACTTGCTGCTTGAGAAAGAGCAAGGATAGCTGATGTGGGTAGAAAAAAAGAGTGTAAGATATGGAGAGAAGTAGATGAAATCTAGGGGTAAAATGACCCTGTTGCATAGGGCCTGGTAGGTTAGCTTCTAGATTGGCTTTTACAATGAGTGCAGTGGGAAAGCTTTGGAGGATTTCTAGAAGAGGGTTGACATGATCTGCTGTATGCATTTAAAAGATAATTCTAGTTACTGTGTTGGGAGGTAGAGAAGTTAATGCAAAGTTATAGGAAGGAGATAAGGGTGGGGTTTTTATTATATACTGGCATAGAGTTGACAAAAAAAAATTGCATTTGATTTCAAATGATAGCCAGTGGAATTTTTTCATAGTTTAGAGACAAAATGAAAGAGAAAGAAAAGAATCAAGGACTTCTACAATGCGTTGGCCTGTGCTACTGGAGGGATGTCTTCCCCATTAACTGAGATGGGGAAGACTGCAAGAAATGATGTACAAATATGTATGGAAAAGTTAATAGTTTCTATCCTGTCTCCACAGTGGAAGAAATCACTGATGTATATTGTAGGCATTATATATACATAGATATATATGTATATATGTATATATATATATATATATGGACAGGTATATAACATTCATATTATAAAACTGTAAAATATTCCATAATATAAATAATTCAGGCCTATGGTACCATCCTGTAGCTCTTGAACCAGGCTAGGACCCACAAAAGCTCTGGAGGGCCACCTGAAACTCTTCTTCTGGACTCAATATGTTGCCCTGTCTGCATTAGGGGCTTCAACTAGCCCAAGGAGCTATTCAGGCTCAAAGATCACTGGAGCTTCTCTCTTTTCCTGTGATTCAAAAGGTGCCCTCCCCCCCCCCCGCCCCATAAACCTCCATTCTCTTTCCTACTCATGGATTTTTCTTCTTGCAGTTGTGCCTTATCTCCCCATGACACCTTCTCATGTTTCTTTCTAAATATTTTGTTTCAGTCCTTTATTTTTCTCCTTAGGCTCAGGCTTTTAAAATCTGAAACTTGGGAAAACTTCATTTTTTTCTAATTTTGAATATGCATTTTCCATCACGACACTGAACAGCCTAACTACAGCTTGATTTAGGAGAATGAGACAGGGTGCAGGAGGAGACCTAAGTGGATCAGGAAATAACAAGAAAGAAAGAAATGTAGTACTATTTCAAAACTATGTTGCCACATTGCAATGGCTACCAGAAGTAAACAGCATCCTATAGTTGACTGATATTTAAGCACTTTGATCTGTGCCTTAAGAAATTGAACACCAATAAAAAGTAAATAAAAAAAATAAAATGGATCTTAGATCTAAAGAGTTAAGACTATAAAATCAAATAAAGCATAGAAAAAAAAAGAAATGATTCTTTATCCAGCCTTGTGTGATAGTATAGCTTTATAGATGAAGAATGTGTGACTAAAAACATTAATTTCTTTTAGTCATCTATGAATAAATAATTAGTATATTAACTGAAACCTGGATGCTCATATTGTATAACAAATAATTTCCTACTTCATACTTTAAGTGCTTGTATATTGATAGAAATAAACTGTTCTCCTTCTATTTAAAAGAGAGGGTCAGGGGCTCCTGGGTGACTCAGTAGGTTAAAAGCAACCTTGATTTCTGCTCCAGTAATGATTTCAGGTTCTTGAGATCCACCTGGGCATGAGTGTCATTGGGGGTCCATGATCAACAGGGAGTCTGCTTATCCTCCTTCTGCTCTTCCATTCTCTCTCTCTCTCTTTCATACTCTCCCTCATAAATAAATAAATAAATAAATAAATAAATAAATAAATAAATAAAAGCTTTATTAAAAAAACAGTATAAAAGAAAGGGTGAAAAAAACACTTGTAAATAATGATAAATTGATAAGTGTTGGAGGAAGTGAAGGAAACATCAATGGAAAAGAGGATGAGGAACAAAGAATCAACCCAAAACCTTTAGCTGTGATATTCTAGTGCCTTATAACTGAAAAAAGAAAGAAGAGAAAGAAAGAAAGACAGAAAGAAAGAAAGAAAGAAAGAAAGAAAGAAAGAAAGAAAGAAAGAAAGAAAGATTAAATACAGATGGTAGCAGCAGTGCAATAGAAAAAAATATAAATCAATGGCTCCTGGTGTGACATGCAGACTGTTGCATTGTTTGAGATAGAATGAAAATGTTGCAATGTTTTGAAAACTTTAGACCTTTTAATTCATAGATATTTAAATATTATCTTGATGAGATCAACAAAACTGCTAGAATAATTAGTTTTTATTTATTACATATTATAAGAAAAAGTTTTCTAATAGAGTATGTGCTATAGGATGATATTCTATGGAAAGCATGACTAGTGTGTGTCTAATATAAGGAGGCATAATGATTGAGATATTAAAAACTTTGATATAAATGAATTTCTTCCATAAGCTGTAATGACATTTGAATCAAAGGAATATGGCTAATTGGTAACACTTTACTATAACATCAACTATCTTTTCAATGTGTTTTCAAAAATTTACATATATGAAATTGTTTTATAAACTGGTAACTTTTTCTTTTATTTTTTGTTGAAGCATAACTCCATTAGTGGAAAACAAAGATACTTTATGTAGATTTTCTTTTCTCTATCAAGCTCTTCAGGAACATTCCTCTTCTATACATCAGAGCCTTTCTCTTGTCACACTGCTCTTAATAGGTCTCAATATTGCTAGCTTTTAAAATAAAAGTGCTGAAACGTTCATTTATATTCTTCTTATAATCAACTTTATCTCATTTATGTCTAGACAGACATTAAAAAAAATAAGCATGCAGCATTGCTAAAAGAAATTGAAGCAGACAAATGAGCCTAAATTCTCCTGGTCTCTCCTCTCTAGTCAATTTACTTACCTACCCAGGTTTCTGATGGGTATCTGCATTCATGCAGGAACTCTAACTGTATCTCCAGCTGAATGCTCACTTATCTGGTCTAATACCATCAAGGCTCTAGATTCAAACAGGATGGGGAAGACCAGGAGAGAGAAAGAGAGAAAGACTGTGTTAGTCACTGAACATATGACTTAGTTTTCACTTGATGTGAAAAGCATTCTCTGCCTAGTTTTACTTAAACTTCCTGAAGCTGCCCTCAACCCGCATCCCATTTGGGTGGCTTGCCTTTGTGCTCTCATGGTGCCCTGTACTACCTCTCTCATATCACCCAATCATACTGTGTCATCCTATATGTCTCTTTATCTTCATTAACTAAGAAACTTTACTAATATAGTGCCTGGGAATTTATTCAATGTATATCTTCTGAATAAATGGATGATGGTACCTAAGATGTGCTGTAAATATGAGACCAACAATAACAATAATGAGAATGATAATAGTTAACTCTTATTGAGCACTTACTAAGTGCAAAAGCTTTTCTAAGAGCTTTTGTCCATTATCTTATTTCATCTTTATTACAACCCTGGAAGAAAGAGAATTATTATGGGTTTCATTGTCATAAAAATAATTTGCATGATAATTATTCTTCTGATATCTCCACTTTCCTGGTATAACCTATTTTTCCCTATCTTCACATTATTAAATGCTTTAATGAAGTGCAGATCAATTTTGTTATAAATTGCCAATCTAAAAAGAGAGCATTACCTGCTCTAAAATACCATTTAAGATATACCTATATCTTAGAACACTTTGTGGAAAGTTATGTAGGAAAAATGCTGGCGGGGAAGTCCATTCAGTAAGTAAAAACATAGACATGATTTGTGTATTTACATTGTGTGACAATATACAGGGAAGAAGACATGAATAGCAGCAAAACCACTATTAATAAACAAAATATTTTCATAGACAGGTGTTCAGGAAACTACTGGGAATTAAAGCAAGTTCATCATGACTCTACCATTTCTTTTTCTCAGGTTCAAGTGCTATATTTATTTCTACTTAAATGATTTTCTTTTGTTTGGTTAGGAGGATTTGGAAATACAATTGAGATCAGTTGTTTTGTTGTTGTTGTTGCTATTGTTTCTCTGCTTTGTTTATGGTATTAGTTCCTTTTGTTTTAGTAATAGATAACTGTTCTGTTTCTGTTTACTAGTGATCAGGAATGAAGTGCAAACCTGTCCCTGTAAAGTGATACAATTTTTTCCCATGCATTACTCTTACCATTCTCCATTACATATGAATCATAAATACTATTAAAACTGTACACTGAGACTTTGTTGAACTATCTTAAGACACTTTCTCTTTTCCACTTCCCATTTAATAACGAAGTTCAACCTTGATCATACATTTTCATTTTGCTGAACATGTCTAGTAATTTTCTCCCCAACTCCACATCATTTGGAATGTGTTTTCCTCTTAAAGGAGTGTTTGATGCCCAGGTTAGCATATGCTGAAATGAGAATTTCACTCTGCTACTTAATCTTATGAGGTCATCCTCCACCTTTCTAAAATTTCCTACTTACCCTTTAGTCTTAAATCCTGCATTTGGGAACTTGGAAACAGAGCTTAATGATTAGAGCTCCCAGAACAGAGCAAACACTCTTCCTCTTGATTTCTTGCCATATTTGAAATATTCTGTGATTCACTGAAGACTACTTCCAGTTATGGCATCATAACTATATATATGTTATATGCATATATATATCATTACTATTGTGAATAGATTTAATATACAATGTTTATGTTCTTTAAGTACACGCTATGAATATGAAAAATAGGATGATAAAAGCATTTTCACTATTACCCATTCCAGTGGTAAGAAGATTTAGCCAGATTTTTTAGTTGGACAGTTACATATTATAATAAATTTATTTTAATAAGCCTATTTTAAGGTTGTATCAACCTATTTTAAGGTTGAAAATGTCAGATATATGATATAAGATAATCAGAATTTTAAGCATGATGTTGATGTTGCTCTGACAGTAAGAGAAAAAAGTTGGAGTTTCTTAACTAATTTACTAGACTAGTCTCCTCCGTGCTATCTATTTGTGCAGGGGCACAAATAGAACTTCCAATATGACACTATTTACCACATCTTATATTTAGCAAGCTTAGCAAAAACTTGATTCATGAAAAGTAAACACTCATAACTCTCTTTCTCAGAAGACTCATTACAAAATTAGATATAAATATTGGATTTGGAATTCAGAAAGGAGAGGAATTCAATATCAGATAAAATAAGTACATCTTTTTAAAAGTAATTAACCAGGAATATATTGAGAACAGAGTTGAAACAATGTAAGTTAAAGTTGGAGATGGTAAAGCATGAGAAGTCAGTTAATGACCAGGAAAATAAACAGCTGAGACAAGAAGGTGGTAGTGCCAGAGGTCCCAGGATACACAATCCTCACCTAAACTTTAAACCTAACCAGTAACACTAGCAGCCTTTACCTGACATCCCTGTATTAAAGCATAGATTGTGCAGGGCCTTGACAGTTCTGCTGGGAACAGCACTTAACATAAGACTTTGTGCCTTTGGTTGCTGCCAGTAGCATTGGCTCCCTACCCAGAATGGACAAGGCTAACAAGCTCTTTCCTAGAGATGCAGAATCAAAGGAAAGAAAACAAACAAATAAAAACAAACTTTTAACTCTGCCCTAGCCCTAGCCCTAATACTGACCTCTAACTCTAACCCCAACCCTAGTAATGAATCTAAAACTCATGGAGGGGGCAGCCCTGGTGGTTCAATGGTTTAGCGCCGCCTTCAGCCCAGGGTGTGACCTTGGAGACCTGGGATCCAGTCCCATGCCAGGCTCTCTGCATGGAGCCTGCTTCTCCCTCTGCCTGTGTCTCTGCCTCTCTCTCTCTCTGTTTCTCGAATGAATGAATGAATGAATGAATGAATGAATGAATTCTTAAAAAAAGAAACCCATGAAGGAAATACGTTTAGGAGGAAAAGAACGGATATGCCTGATTATAAAGTGGTTGTAAATTGAGGTTCATTTTTCCAATGCAAAATATTTTTCAAATGTTTTCAGGATTATGAACTGCTAAAGTCTTAAAGATATTCTTGGCAGGGTTAAATGGTATCTTACAATATTTATTTATAGCATATTTTATACAGTTATAAATTAGAGTATTTTATAAAATCCATTAATGGAGAATTGATATTTTATTTCTACTCTCATATTTAATGGAAGTTTTGTTCAAAGTTCTCACATATATCTTTCACAACAAACTCCTGCTGTAACCAAAGCCACTTGAATCATTTCACATAATTTTCCCAGAGCACATCTTCACATCTATTTAAGTTGTTTGACGTATTATAGCACTTTTTGATTTGATGCTGACTCTGGAAATTTTAATGCAAGCCTGAAGTGTCCATTTGCTATTTGTAATCCACACAAGGTAACTATTGAATATATTTCTTAAAGGGTCTTTTAAAAACTTGACAGCCAACCTTGCAATTATCAAAGCATATGCTTACAATTAAGTCCTCATTAAAGTCTGTTGGCTTTTATCATTCTGTTTGTAAAGATTGCATGGTAACTTCTATAAGTGTTCAGAGCTAGCACTAAATGAGATCATTTGGTAAACGTGTATAGCCTTTATAAGAACACATAATATCTACAGTAACTTTTCTTAGAAATAATTTTTAGATGGAACATATCAAGGTCCCAGAGATAGTCAACTTATGATAATTGAAGAGAATTTAACAAAGAGGCTTTTAATGAAGGTGTGGCAGAGGGTTGGGAAAATCACAAGGACAGGGCACTATTCTGTGGTTGGTAACAGGGAATTTATTACCGACCCCAACCCTGGAGAGGCAAGAAGAGATAATGATTTCTAAGATAAGAATAGGAGAACAGAGTAGAGAGGTCCACCTTCAGGTGTGAGATTTACCCAGCTCAGTGTAACTTTATAAGGAGTGAGTGTCTAATATCTCTTTTCTTCCTTCCTTCCCCTGATCTCCTTAAAGGGCTCTGCATTTGTTTAAATTAAGCAGAAGTGATACCAAGAAAGCCTTTTGTGTAGATCCGTCTTCCTGGGTAGAAACAGGAGGAGAAGGGAAGAGTATGGGGTGGATCTGGACAGGCAAATGGAAGATATCCTGGATAGGGAAATCTTAAATCCCTCTTCTGTGTGCGAGCTTGCTTGTGTGTATGTGTGTGTGTGTGAGAGAGAGAGAGAGAGAGAAAGAGAGAGAGAGACGGAGAGAGAGACAAAGAACGAGAGACAGAGAGAGAGAAAGAGATAGAGAAAGAAAGACAGAGAAAGAGAGACAGAGAGATAGAGAGAAGGGACAGAGAGAGACAGTGAGAGAGACAGAGAGACAGAGAGAGAAAACAGAAAGGTAAATTATTTTTTTCCAAAGCCATAAACATGTGGGATTTGGATTCAAGCTACATTAAAGGGTTAAACATTCAAATTGTTTTCCAGAAAGAGAGAAGGCAAGGAACTATCTGGAGAGACGAATATCCATTCTTCTGTCTCCTGTCTAGTAAACCTCTCTAAGCTATTACTGCCCAACTCTAAACACTAATAACCGGAATGCCCCACCTATAAAAAGGAAAAGAGTCCTTGGTTATTTACTCTACAAGTGAATATACCAGTTTCATCACATAAAACATAGAGTTGAGGCAACAGAAATAATCTGCAGAGAGAATTCAATTTTTCAATCACTGAATAATAGTCTGAAAAACACTGGAAAACTAAAGTGGATGAAAGAAAAAGATACCTAAAACAGAGAGGCTGAAAAACAAATCAACTTAAAATAATAGAAAGTAGACTTCCCAAGACCACATATGGTGAATTCTTTCCTAGCTGGGTAGGTACAAATAAAAGATGTGTGCAGAGATATTTTTGTCATGAAGCTGGAAAGGTAGGCATATCCGCTTTCTATGATTGATGATACTGTTTTTCCTTTTAATATGACAGAATTTCTTTTAAAAAATAAAATAAAACAACGGTGCTCCCAGGGATATTGGGAGCTGTGCTGCACACAGCAGATGTATGGCTCGTATACAGTATTCAAACACCTCAAATACTTTTCTAGTGCTGTAGCATTATTAGAAAAGCTGTGAGACAGTCCTGGCTTTGATGATGCCAGAAAGAGAGCACATAATCAAGTGATGCTGGAGGAGACAAAAGGAGGAAAGAGAAAGGGAGAGGGAATGCAAGACAATAATTATGAGAAGGTGACTTTGAGAGGGAGAAAAGAAGGAAATAGAAACAGAAAGATGATTGCATTTGGAAGGAGAAATAGGGAAAACCCAGGATCCCTGAAATGCTGCATATGATTCTAATGAGACACAGTCACGTCTCTCCTCACATCATGCCAACAGGGTAAAACACCCTCAGCATTCACTGGCAATCTGTGTACTTGTCAGTATGATGGTAAAAGTTCAGTCTTTGTTCCAGACTACCTTCCCAGGTGTTGCTCTCTGCCACTTCGGGAGAGGTAATCTGGCACTGGCAAGTAACAACTTGAGCAGAGAAGGTAGGAACTAGGACAGGTGTGTACAGAAGTACGTGTTGAAGGCAGTGAGAAGCAAGGTGCATGCATGGGTGCACGACATATGGATCCATGCTTTGTGATTCACGACCTCATGTGGAACTTGCTGCAATCCTGCAAGGTTTGCTGATTAGTCTTTGACTTACGATGCCTCTTAGACATATCATAATGTTTTTCATGTAGGTCATTATCCACATTAACCAAGCATCCATGAGACTGCACTTTGAGGGATTTGCCAGTCTGAAGATTTATTCCACTTGATCATTAAGTAATGTAAATCAAGCTCCCTGTTAAAGACAAAAATATGAATGACACTTGTCAAAGACAATAAAACAGACTTTATTCAAGGGTGGGCATAGCAATAGGTGTAGAGACCAGTGGAGTGATGTCTGTCAGTGGGGGAGAGAGATTGGACTCAGCTCCAAATACAACATTGGCAAGTGGAAATTTCAAGCCAACGAGTACGGTGGATGGAAAATGGCTAACAGGAAACCTCAGAGGTAAGAGGGGATTCTGTTGAAATCAGAATTACAGGATTCTTACAAAGGTAGGACACAGTGAAAAGACATCACCTGGGGAAATAGTGGAGGATGAGGAACCTGATGAGATATCAAGGTTCTCAGATATGGAGATATGGAGGGTGAGGAAATAAACAAAAAACAGATTTAGCAAGATTTTTGCCAAACTTGGGCAATGCAGAAAACAGTGGAGCCAAAAAACAGTATAGCCAATTCTGATTGGGTTTGGTCAAGGAGAGAATTTTTGTTGTCCCAAACAAGTTTTGTGAGACTGTAAAAACAAAAACAAGACAAAAAAAAATCATTGCTGATGGTTGTCAATTTTTCTCAATAAAATGAACATTATGATCATCATGTCTTCTAAATGTTTTCCAAAAAAGAAGCTAAGAGTTTAACAAATGTTTTTAAAATATCACTAAAGAACATTAACTTTTCATTTCATTGTATGCAATTCAGAAGTGATCTTGGCTTACAGAAGGATGAGATAGAAATACCCTTAGAAAGTAAAACAAATGGATTTAAATTAGCACTAAATTATGAATGATCGAGAATCAGATTCTTTTTAGTTCCAAGTGACAGAAAGTCACCTCTAATAACTTAACCATATATGCCATTCTCATTACCGACTCTCTGATACCAGCTGGTGTCCTATAATTTAATCTAATTCTGACACTAACTCTCTGGAGTCAGCACAGACCCACAGTGTCAGGGTCAGCTTTCTAAGACTGTCACCACTTCAGAGGCCAACCTAAAGCCTCAGGTATCCCCAAGTGACTCACATTTTTGCCCAGCTAACTATAAATATGGGAACTCTCAATATCTCCTGCAGGTTAGAAAATTGGCCAGAATGTGTCATACAACCCAAGAAAGCTCTATATTATGACTGCAGCTGTATTATAAGGATACAACTCAAGAATAGCCACATGAAAGAGATGCTTGAAAAAGACGATGATGGGGGCACAGAGCTTCCATGACTTCTTCTGACATGCCACCCTCCCTGTTCATTGAGGTCTTCACCAACTGGAGGCTCCTGAACATTGTTATTCAAAAGTTTTTACTGAGCCTTTATTACATAGGCATGACTGATTAGATCATAGCCATGTGATTGATCTCGTGTCATGCTCCCCTCTCCAATTCTCTAAGCATTTGGCTAGCCCCTTCCTTGAACTATTTAAAGGCAGCATATTAAATATGAAAAGTGCTTCTCAAGCTGATGACAAACAGTATTCTTTTAGATTATCTCAGCAAAGATATTAGGATTATATTACTCATTTTTTGGTCTTCTCTTATTTTGAGCCAAATGAACAATAATGAATAGTTTTCTGTAATGAAAAATGGATGCGGGATCCCTGGGTGGCGCAGCGGTTTGGCGCCTGCCTTTGGCCCAGGGCGCGATCCTGGAGACCCGGGATCGAATCCCACGTCGGGCTCCCAGTGCATGGGGCCTGCTTCTCCCTCTGCCTGTGTCTCTGCCTCTCTCTCTCTCTGTGTGACTATCATAAATAAATAAAAATTAAAAAAAAAAAGATTTAAAAAAAATGGATGGCTGTTTTATTTTCAACTCTTTTTATTTAAAAAAATTTTTTAAAGATTTTATTTATCTGAGAGAGAGAGAGAGAAAGAGAGAGAGAGAGAGAGAGCAAGGAGGGGAGCAGAGTCTGGTGAAGGGCAGAGAGGGAGAAACAGGCTACTTGCCCAGCAGGGAACCCAATGCAGGCTCAATGCCTCAGACTCTGAGATATAACCTGAGCCCAAAGCAGAGGCTTAACCAACTAAGGCTCTCAGGAGCCCCTATTTTCAATTTCTTCAACTCATGGTTTTGAGAACTCTTGATAGAATCATTCACAAAAGTTGGAAATTTAAGATGCAGAAAAATTTTATATAATTTACTTTCCTGCACAGTAGAACAGCATGGTTTTAATAAAAATATCATTTGAAATTTGGCACAGTGATATGGGCATTTCAGATAATTCATTGATCTCCATTTGGGTTGTCTGAGCACAGGAGAAGAAGATTATCTTCAGTAGAAATTAGTGAATATTAGCCATTTATGGCCTCATAAAATATTAATATTAAGTAAAGGAAAGTCTCCACTAATAAAATTTGTCATGTACTTGGACTTAAATCCACAAAAACAATTAGGGGAAGAAATTAACATTTGTAGTGTGTTTAAAAGATTATAAGAAAAGAACTAAAGTTAAGAGTTGGGCTTAGAGATGCACTTTTGCTCATGCTTGTATTTATTCATACATTCAAATATTTTTATTGAGCACTAACTGCATGAAAGACTAATTGTGTTAAGTTCTTGGGTTAATAAAAGCAGAGAAACATAGTTCATAGATTACAGGAGCTCATAGCTGAAAAGGCAGAGAGACCTGTTCCTGGCCTCATGAAGCTTACAGTCTGGTCAGGGAGATAGATATGTAAATGGATAAGTCAACGAAAGTGTGATTCATGTGTTGTATAGCCAACAGGTTATAGGAAGATAAGTAGAACATTTTTTCATTAACTGGAGCAAGGACTTGAATAGGAGGAGTGACAAAGGCTAAGTTTTGAAAAGTTGAGCAAGATGTTGAAGGGAAGGGCTCATGAACACAAAATGCATTGGGAAGGGACAGAGTGTGGCAGGTTCAGGAGCCTTGAGCTATTATGACAGAAGTGCATGGTCCAGGGAGTGGAGTGACAGGAAATGAGCCTGGAGGCTAAAAGAGGATTTGGATACCAAAGAAGGATTTTGAATTTCATCTTTATGATCCGTTAAAGAATGTTTAATTAGTAAGTGATCTCTACAAATTTATGTTTGAGAAGATTTTCTAGGCAATAGTAGAGTGGATTGCTTTATCCTAAGCCAACTGAATTTAGTAACTAAGTGAAAGTTTTATAGATTTCAGCAGGGTGTGGAAAGGATGTAAAGTACTACAGACCAACAGATGGAAAATTATAAAGTTGAGCTGCTTTATTTGTTTTTTTAATTACTCCGGGTATATTATTGGCGTGGCAGTGCTCACTTAGAGACAGAGGTAGAGAAACAATAATGGGAAGATATATATATATATATATATATATATATATATATATATATATATATATATATAACTGAGAAGTGTTTTGTTGGTAGCACAGAGTTCAGTAAATTAGCACCAGGTTGGTACTGTCACATAATTTGCTGGTGGGAGCACCACAAGAGCAGCTTGTAAGAACAGATGAGCCAGGGCACAAATAATTTAATGAACATAAATCAGAGAAACTTAATTTAGCATTGGACATCTAGATGGCGGTCAGTGAGCTGATCATTATAACCATACTGCCATGCACAGAGGAGACTCAAAAATATTTGTTGATGGTAATTACAAACTCAAAAGGAAACATGACTAGCATTTGTTTCCCCATTTAGGCCATCTTTGTCCAGAAAACATTTAGATGTTCATCACGATTAGTAAAAGATGCCTGTGGAAAAATATTTCGACCATTATCCAGACTTTTAAGATAATTTTAAATATTATGTTTATCTTTCTAAAACAGAGGTAATTTATTTACACACTGTATTCTCTTTCCAGTAGAATAGCTCATCTGTGAATGTTTCTGATGATTCAATATTTAATTTGGTTTTATTGGAAACACAGGTTTAAATATGTAATCCATTAAATTTAAAGGCAAATATTATTAAATATGACTGAGGTTTTCAATGTAGCAGTAATCTCTCCCAGGATTAATCTCCTTGACTAGTCTATTGCTAATTTCATTTGAATTTGCCAATCGCACATTAATTTGTCATTTTTTTTGTGCACAAACGTCTCAGTGTTCTTGCTAGACTATTGAAAAGCATGCCTACGTGTTTATTTTGTCAAAAAGAAAAAAATTCTACATCTTAGTTTTATTTAAACATGGTCCTTTGCCTGAGAAGAGGTGAAGTGAAGGTAGAATGAAACCTAAATTAATTTATCCACATATTGTATACTCAAGCCTAATAATGTTACTTTGATGCTAGGAAATAAAAAACACCACTGCATATGTCATTCAGGCTATAATTTAGGAGAAATTCCCCTTTACTCTTCAGACTTTGAGTTGAAATTCAAACAGAGGCAGATTTCATTTTTTTCAAGTTTTAAAAATAATTACATCAACATACTATAAATGCTCTGATGTTTATTTCCTTTTGTTACTGTTAGAAAAAATTTTCCCTGAAAATAAAAAGCACTATCTGAATTCCTCTGCTAGAGTTGTTCATTTCTGCCTAATTCTTTCCTGTGTTGTCCCAACTTTCCTGAAACATGTTCATCTAAAACATTTCAACTTCAAGCAGGGAAAGAAATGCAACACAAAATTAAAATACTTTTAGTTAGGATGACATGCACTGTAACACAGTACCACACAACACAATTTCTTATGCTGCTGTATAAGAAGTAACAATCACATCCATTCAAGCATTTAAAAATAGTGTTCTCTAAAATCCCTCTAGTCCCCATACCATCATTATAGAGGGCAACATCTTTTCTTTTAAGAGTAGCCTGTTGGGAGGGAGAAGCAGGAAAGGTTTATACTGTTTATTCCTAAATTGCCACATCACTCTTGAGCTTCTTTCTCTTTGGCCATGATTTAGTTAGTGGTTCCACCTCCCCATAAATACAGTTTGCGGCCTGGAAGTCCAGGATACAGTCGAGGAAGGGAGAACAGATATTGGGAGATAATTAACTATCTCTCCTAGACTCAATACATTGGGAATTTAAGTTGTGTCCTCTCTCTACTTAATGTTTGGTAGTTTTTAAGCAGCAGAATTCCAAACTTTTTTTCCCCGTGAACTTTCTCCGAATTCTATTTAAAATATTTTCTGAGAATGATTTATTTTGATAAATAAATGCACCTGGCAAATGCAAGACTTAAAAAATAATACATAAGTTTATGAGAAAGAGATCCCAGTACATTTTTTTAATGTTTTACTGTTCCATGAAATATTAGAAAGACCTTTTGTGGTCTTCGTTTGAGTGTTTTAATAGTTTCATTTTAATGAAAGAAACATCCATATATAATGTCAGACTTGGCAGAAATACAAAGTTTTCTGAACTCTCACTGCTCTGGAAGAAATGCTTTTCTAAAAATAAAATGAACATGTTGGGAAAATGTTAAAATCAATGTGCTAGTTGTTACGTTCAAAATTCCATTACTGTTAATGAGATTTGCCGGCGTAACTTGCACTCCAAGTTACTCTGAAATTTTTCCCAGATGTGTCCTTGAAAGATGGATACTTACTTTTTAAAAAAATTATTTTGTAAGAAAATAATTTTATCAGAGCAGTCGCTTTTCAATTTATCTGTTTGTGTGCTGATGCCATTTATTCTACGCAAAGTGTTGTACTTCTACGTAAGGAGAAAATAAGGTATTTGTCCACTACATCTGTATGAGTCACGAACAACTCATTGACATGAACTTTAGCACCTGAGCACAGTTCTGGTGTGGAACTTCTGCATAATTCATCATAAAAGAACATGAAGCATTCAGAAGTTGGTGTTCATTCTGGTATGCACTGCAGTATTAGCAGCACAAGGAAATCTGCCTTTTCTACACATAATTTACATGAAGCAGCTGATAAGTTTTATGATTCATAATAGATTTATTTTGATCCCTTTAGAAAGTTTGGAAATTTCTTAAAAGCAATACATTAGGAGGAATTATATTAAAATTTATTTTCTCAGCATTTTTTTATTATTTTCTATTTTGTATACATTTCCTTGAAAGATAATTATTAGTGACTGAATCCAGATTTCTAAAAGTTTTTTAATAGATAATAATGCAGATGATTAAAAAAATAAAGTTGTAAAAGGGCATACACCCTTTAAAAATTGTTAACATGATTTTCATCTTATCACCTCTTATTATACCTCACAGACTTTCTTCTTCATAAGAAATAGAAAATTGATTTATATCATGCACAAGTCCGGATAGCAGTATTTTATATTATCAAAGGTAATGCCTTTGGCCATTTCCTTTAGCTTGATACTCTACAAGGGAAGAGAAGAAGTACATATCAGGATCATCTGCAGAAATGTTTGCAAGACAGACACTGCACCCACCTCCCCAACCTGTGCCTAAATCACAAGTTATTATTTTTTAAAAATTTTTTTAAATCACAAGTTATTACCATAGGTGGGACTTTTTGTGTTCTTTTGCTGCAACATAAATGGCGGCAGGAAACCTCTATTTCTAGAAACTATAAAACACATTAACATTTTCCATTTTAAAAAATAATTACAAAAAAATAAAAATAATTACAGTTCCTTCAAAAGAAAAAAAAATTATAATTATACTCCATGCTTTGATAGGGAAACAACATAAGTAGACACAATTAATCCCATAAATAAAAATTGTTAATCTTATAAAATAAAAACTTGTAGAAGGATATTCTATTAGTTAACAGTATAATAAGTTCACATATCAAAAAAAAATTGTCTCATTTTTGTTTGCTAGCATCGTTATGCTGTCCTCTGTACAGATCAGGTTTATATTATTTATGAATTCTGCCCTCAAGGAGCTTACGCTATTTAATGGCTTTGTGATGGACACCTAAATATCAGTCACATAGTGAACATGCCCAGTAACCTATTTTATTTGGCCAGAGAAGAATCTGGGAATGATTATTCATTACATAAATATTAGATACAAACAATACAAATAGAGTTTAGGTATGCAGACAGAAAGAATCAAGACAATCTGCCCATTGGCTTAGGTGAGGTTTCCCAGGAAAACACTGAGATGGAGATTTAAACTCAAAGGAAACGGGATTGGTCTGCATTAGAGAGCAGGCCAGAGAAATAATAAGAACAGGGACATGCATAAATGGCCACAGCTTTATGGGCTGGCAAAGCCGTTCTTTCTGCCATTGGTCCATCCTGAAAACAGCAATGATGGTGACAGGTGGCCAGGCCTGCGGAGCTCAGTCCTCCCAGCCCGCAGCAGGCTGGCAAATGCTCTTCCAGACCCACTCAGGGAGTCAGGGACACAGTTCCCTGCCACGCCTCACATGACTGGCTTCTTCTTGAGTTGTTTTTCCTTCCTTGCTTTCACCTAGTTTTCATTCTAAGATAAGAAAGCTGCAAGCCAGCCTGGACTAGGGGCTATACCTGGGCGCCTACAGCCCTGGTGGGCCTGGCAGTGTAGCCCTTCTTGCCTCTCTTTGTTCCAAGATCTGGACTCTGGGTCACCCTTTAGTCTCTCATCAGGACATGCCACTGAGGGGCAGGTCAGAAGTCAAAGCTGCCATGCAGTCAGAGCAAAGCTTCCTCTGGCCCCTCCAGGAGTTTGAAGCTAGAATTCCTTCTTTTACAAGTTGTCCCTCCTGAGGTACCACATCCTTGCAGTGCAAGTGTGTGACATTAGTGAGTTAGCTTTCCTTGACTGAAGAGAATTCCAGGATGATGGCTCTGCTGAGTCACCGAACTGCTGAAGAGTGAATGCCTCAGGCCTGAAGTGGCATCTGGGAGGTGCCCTCGGGAATGCTCTCCCTGATATACTTTCACGTAGCGAGTTATGAGTGAATCACCTGGTTTCTGAAGAATTACTGAATGAAAAGGAGGAAGACGTTTTGATATGGTTTGGAAAGATTGCTCAAACAGCGAGGTAGGGTGTAATTTAAATAACACTGGAAGTCCATTATACAAGTAAGTGAACCCGGGAGCAAGGAACAGATGGTGGAAGGGGAGAAGTTCTAGTGCAACAGGAACCCCGCACATGTTAAAGAAAACAGCAAGGTGTGTGACAAAGGAACTAAGGAAAGCTGTTGATGGTGATGTCACCATTCCCCTCGACTCCCCTCACCATTTCCTCCAACCTGCCTTCTCCAGTGTTACTTCTTTTGGTGCAGCTCCTAATTCCACGTATTTCAGATGTCCCTCATGCTCCTCTTCTCCTTTGCAAATCCTCCCATGCTGACAGTCCTGCCCCCTCACTTCCTCCTCAGCCTCCCCCGGTCCCTCCCTTCAGAAACTCTTTCTCACATTTACCTGGTAATTCATTTCACGTTCCTCCTTTCTCCTCTCCCCTCCCTTCTTTTCCTCATCTTCTCTTCTCTTGGTTTGAACTTTCTCATTCATGTTGTTCTTTTTACTTCCACGATAAAATCGTAAGTATACATGTCAGTACACTATATATACAAACATATGCAAACTACGTATAAAATATAAATGTTGATAGTAATTATACAGTGTATATATTATATATACACTATATATTCCTATACTTTAGTATTTGCTTCTCTCCCACTTATGGCATCTTACGAAATTTATTGGTATAAACACATTCATTTAGTCATTTTAACTGGAGATTAGCACTTTATTATATGAAAAAGCTAGCTTTTATTTGCGAATATGTATAATGATAATTTTTTGGGTTGTTTCTAATGTTTTCATTAATTCCCTCTGATGCTAGCACAGAGCTGACTGCCTACTGGTAATCATGTGAGCATGTTTCCTTTCTTCCTGCTGGCAGATTGGTTGCAGAGCCAATCCATAAACAGGAGATTTGAATCCATAAACAGGAGATTCTGTCCTATATGGAAAAAGAGACTAGCAGGCAGGCGGCAATCCCAACTATGCTTATCTGATACCATATACTAACTACTCATAATATAGGTTCTATCAACTAGGGTTGTGTTGCATTCTTCTTTATTTACGTGAGACTTGCCCTGAGTCATTTCATTTAACTTCCTGTATCTATTTACTGATATATTCACACAAATAAAGTTGTTTGGAAATGTCATCTTCACTTACACAAGGTAGCTTTATATTAATCTCCTTTCCAGTGGCTCTCCTGTAGAAGCACATGATTTATTGCCATCTTGCCAATTTATACTGAGTGAGTGAGTCAACTGTGCTTTCTTAAGAACATTTCTTACAGCAATTTAAGTAGGTCAGTGATATGGCCATCTCTCATTTTGACCACAGCACAACTCTTCTCCTGTCCGCCCACTTTAAACACGACCCTCCTGAAATCAATGGCCAATCTGCAGCTGCCAAAATGATCCTTTCCTCCCATTGCTTTGACTGTGACTTTGTTCTGATTTCTTCCTTCCTATATTCATAATCTAGACATCAGGCTAGAGAACAGCAGCTTCCATCCTGAAGCTTTTCATCAAAGAGCTTTACATTTGCTTTCTCTGTTTGCACGGCTATCCTTTTCCTCTGGGATTTCCTGGCAATCTTACCACATCCCTCTTTATAGTCATCCTACGTGGCCTCCCTTTTTCTTTGATGAAGTCTCAGACATTCTTTATCATATTCTTAACCATATTCATATCACGTTCTTTACCATATTCACATGGTTCTTTCCTTCTTTCAGTATTTGTTAAAAATATCCCTGTCTACCTATACCTGTAAACCTAAACCTCTTATTTTGCTAAATACTATACTATATGCATTTTCCATATGCTAAAAATTCTTTGTGAACAGCATTTTTTCAGAAGAAAGCCAAAAAATCATGGAGATACACCATAGAGTCCTCCACTCCATTCCAAAATACAATTAAAGCTGAAATAAGTAATGTGACAAAAAATTCAGATAATGTGTTTAAAAAGAATTGCTGATTATTAATGATAGAGGGAGTCATTGAGAGATAGGAAGCTTAAATTTATATATAGGAAAACATTATCGATGGTATGCTTTGCTTAAGGAGCAAATGGATAGAGTTTGGGAAGGAGCTAGTTTGGAGCTAAGTAGGACCCCCAGAAAATAATTTTATGTACATAGATTGTGACAGACACTTCATGTTCAAAGTCAAGTCTTTAGTACCATGAAGTATTTGTTGTTATAAACCAAACCTAAAATTAGCATTTGAAAGACTTAACAAGGAATATTTTCCTATGTGACATGCTTATTCAGCTCCAAATTCTTTATTCATTGAGAGAAGTATCAATGCACCAAGAGTAGGGTAATTTCCAGAAAGAAATGTGAAAATGACTGCTGTTCTTAAATTATTTGCAAGCCCCTAAATGATTAATAATAACTTCTTACATTTGTATAACAAAAGTGTTATAAGATCACCTTCATACTAATCATCTCCTTTTATGCTCACAACAAAGCTGTGAAGCAGGTATTATAATTATTCTATTTATAAATGGATAAACCAAGGTCAGAGAAAGTTAAGTGATTTACTGAAGATGGTCCTGTTCATAAAGGATCTCCAAACCCAACCTTCTGATTCAATCTATTGTGTGTAGGGTTGCTGTTGTGGTGGTTGTTTTTGACTGTTTTTCTAATAATGTTAGGGAAGTGGGTTTTGGTAAGAATGACAGAGAATGTAGGTTTTTTTTTTTTTTTAATAACAGATACTTCAACTTTAAAGTATTAACATATTTCCCTTCTTCATTGCTTGCTATATGTCCCAGCATGTAGGAAATAATAAGTTCTCTAAGCTTTCACATAGGAATAACTTTAGTGAATATAAAACATCTTCTCTGACTTATAGCTATTATTCTGCTGTCCTCTGGCAATTACTACTGAAAATAAGTCATAAGCCTCCTATTTTTTGAGTTACCTACTTAGATGCTGCTAGGATTTTAAAATATATTGTTGAAATATTAAATGTTTTTTAGCATCTGCCTAATTGAGAGTTCATTAATGTTGTTTGTGAGATGGTAAGGACATTCAATCTTCATATAATAAACATATCTTACGTTAAGATTTATTTTTAATCATCACAGCCCCAATTATGCTTAATTCTCCTTCAAATGTTCTTAAGGTTGAACCCCAACCTCTATCCGCCAGATCTAACATCTTATCTCCCCCATTGTTTTTTATTTATTTATTTATGTATTTACTTATTTAAAAAATATTTTATCCATTTGACAGAGAGAGTCCAGGAGAGCACAAGCAGGGAGAGCTGCAGAGGCAGAGGGAGAGGCAGGCTCCCTTGAGGCCCATCCGGGGCTCAATCCCAGGACCCTGAGATCATGACCTGATCTGAAGGCAGATGTTTAAGTGACTGAAGCATCCAGGCTCACGCCCCCACAGTTTTAATTCAGTTGTCATATTATCTCTACATCGTTGGGGCTTTCCTCTCATTTCATTATTTTGCTTTCAGTATCAAGATACTCTTGATTACCTCCAAGTCAGATTTTAGTTCTTCATTTGCTTTTTAAAATTTCTTTCAGTATCTTGCATTTCTTTATTTTATACAATTGCCTTTCATTGTGTATTTTTGATTTTTCATATTACCCTATTCTTTCCACTGATCATACGTCTCCTGTCTCACTGAGGCTGACTTCCTTCAGTCTGATTGAGTATATTACTAAGAATGTATATCTATAAGAAGAATTGCTATGCGTGGCAATGCTCCACCTATGTTTTTGTTTTGTTCACTCATCAATAAATGAGAAAATTTTATCCAATATTTGTGCTTCCCACTGAGTACTCAGATTGCTTTTGATTCCATTTTCTTTCAGCATAAATATCGGACGAATACTCCTTATACTTAAACAAGAGCAAAAAAGATATTCATAGTTTCTGAATGAACTCATGGTATCTATTCAGCATGTAAACTCTAGACCTATTAAGTTTAGAGGTAATTTTCTTCAGTTCTTTCACTTTTGGACCTGCTGTTTTGAATAAGGGAAGCACATAACAATGATAATACTAAATAATCACATGGGCAATTCCTGAATTAATTGTATCAAATTTACTTTAAAATGTTGGCATTTCTGGGGATCCCTGGGTGGCTCAGCCGTTTGGCGCCTGCCTTTGGCCCAGGACGTGATCCTGGAGTCCTGGGATCGAGTCCTGCGTCAGGCTCCCTGCATGGAGCCTGCTTCTCCCTCCTCGTGTGTCTCTGCTCCCCCCCCTTGTGTATCATGAATAAATAAATAAGATCTTTTAAAAAAATGTTGGCATTTCTTTCCTGAATCTGCAAGCAAATGTCAATTCCCCATCATATCCAGCTGTATAATATATAGAGCATATATGTTGTTGGTATGCAAAATGTACAAGTTGTTGCCCAAAAAGAAAACCTAAGTGTCCTGCCAGGGTACCAGTCTGTACTAGGATTATCCCAAGCAATTGGGAAGTATGATCACCCAAATTCTATCTAGAGTGTTCAGATGGATATGGAAGATGAAGTAGTAACCCAAAAATAAGGTCACTGGAGTTTTGCTAGTGTTTTACTTTTTGAAATGGAAGCCATCAATGTAGTAGAAGAATGGGCACTAAGTTTTTGGACTGCCACAAACTTTTCAGTTTTGGATGAAAGAACAGATTCTTGCAGAAGTTTCAGTTCTGTCATTTTGGGATTTTGCTCTTGTAATTGCATAGGTGAAGAAAGCAACAATTAATTATCTTAGTTCAGTTCTCTAGGCCTACAAGTTTATAAACTACAAGTTTATATATATTTTCCTGAAATGCTTGGGCATATTGATGAGTCTCGTTGTACAGTTTGTCATGAATTTTCTTTGTGTATGTGTGTATCTCTGTAATTATTTTGTTGAATACTGGGAGAAGTAAGTTGGGATGTGCTGGTAAAATTTCATATGACTTTCTATTTCATTCAATCTGGTAATATGTGTCCTTTAATCCTGTGTTAAAATCTCCACATTCCTCTTTAGGTATTCCATTTGATAAATATGTGTTCAATTTTTCCATTATCTTTGCATAGATTAGCAAATCCTACAGAGTGTGGAACAACAGATGGATTTAATATTTATATTTAATATCTATTAGTGTATCATGTTTTAACTTGCTTGATATATATTCAACACTTTATGCAATGAGCAACTGTCAAATGTTTTACTGCTAGTAAAAACGTATGTACCATAAATTGAAAAATTTCTAATTATTATATTTAGTTCTGTTAGTGACCATCTTAAAACTTAATCTAGTGATTTAAATATATTATGTGATTTGCCTAGGTGTATCCTTAACTCCTTAATGGCTGACTGTTAATATTGAACATTAGTCAATGGGGCACTGCTCCCAAGGTACAAGTAACCTGGATGGCTGCTTTGAAGGTATTTAATGAAAAGATCAAGTCTCCTAAACCAAAAGAGCTTTCAAAATGTCAAATCATGTCTTCATGTTCATCATCTAGCTCCAATTAATATGCTTAGTTGTATACTATATGCAGCTCTGCTTATTTTTATTGATAAGAAGAAATATAGTTTCAGGGTAGCCATGATAGTGTAATTTAATCCATGCAGTTTTGACTCTAAATTTCTAGGCTCTCTGGACTATTGAGATCTCTTATCGTATCACCTGATGTCTCCTCTTCTGTGCCGTAGTTGTCAGTTCCACCCAGGAAACTGGTATCACCACCAACCATGACATTGTAGCACTTCCATGTCCCCCAAAACTGCATGTAGTATTGCAGAAAGTTTAAATTTATCAGAATTTCACATGCACAAAAGCCTCTGGCCAAATTTTGAAACAGGTTGGAGGAAGATGCTCGCATATATCTTTCTCTCTTCATCTCTATTGCCTCCAGAAATTTCATCAAAAATAAAGCATTTGGAATGTTGATAGAATATCTATGCTGTTTGCTAAGTGATCAGATTATATTTTTAGCATACTAAACTAATGTATATTATCAAGTCTTTCATATCTGGTTCTTTTCATCATTTTATGTAACACGAGAAGTAAATTTTCGCATTTGTTGATTTTGTTGCTTCTATTATAATTTATTACTGCCCAGACAATCAGGTATCTTCTTGTTTTCAGTTCTTCTTTATTATACCTTCTATGATAATTTATCAACTAAATCTCATGTTTAATCCTTTGCCAAGCTAGCTCATTAACAAGTGGTTTTCAGGTAATGTGGGTAATTATTTAAAATATACATTACCACTGAGGTAAATAAATCCTTTCAATATGTCATTTAAACCATTAAAACATCATTATTGAGAAGTGGAATATAGGATGAGAGTTTTTTAAGTATCTTACCAGTATACTACATTACCTCGTTTCATACAGGGTCATGAGAGAATAGTTGTATTTGTAGCTTGCTTTCTTTTCTTTTTTTTTTTTTTTTTCCCAACTGGGAGAAACCAGTATGTAGCAAAACTTGTCAGCTAAGTTCATAAACATGCACAATAGCAATCATTATTAAAATGTAATATGCGGGATCCCTGGGTGGCGCAGCTGTTTACCGCCTGCCTTTGGCCCAGGGCGTGATCCTGGAGACCCAGGATCGAATCCCACCTCGGGCTCCCGGTGCATGGAGCCTGCTCCTCCCTCTGCCTGTGTCTCTGCCTATGTCTCTGCCTCTCTCTCTCTCTCTGTGTGTGACTATCATAAATAAATAAAAATTTAAAAAAATGTAATATGCATAGTATAAAATACTATTAAAATAAAATTTAATTCCTAGATTGGAAATTATTTCTAATGTCCATGTGCCACTGTATGTATATGTATATATATATACATATATATATACACATACATACATATATGTATGTACATATGTATGTACATATACAGACACTGAACTGGAGTATCTGGAGTATCCCTTCTAATTCTAGATCTTCATTTTCCAAAAATGTGGTCATTTCCTTCTTATTGATATGCATATCTTTTGTTGCATATATATTTATATATAGAGAGAGAGAAGAGAAGAGAGGGAGAGAAGTATGTATATATAATTAAAATAAAAAATATATTTATATATAAAATATATTCATAAATATATTTTATTTATATATCATATATATAAATATTATATATAATTTATATTATATATAAATATTATACATAAATATATAATATTTATATATATTTATATATAAATATTATACATAAATATATAATATTTATATATTTATATATAAAATATATTCATAAATATATTTTATTTATTATATTTATTTATATTTATGTAATTCAGACTTCAGTGAGAAGAAAAGAGAAAAAAAGTGAAAAGAGAAAACAATGTAAGAATTTTGCTTGGTATTTGTTGCTAGAATATGAAATATCAATAGCTTAATTAAAAGTATGAGCTCAAATATATATATATATATATATATCAAATATATGTGTAATCTTCCCATTTCCCTATATATATGTACATATGTAAATTTTTCGTTTTCAGGTAATCCTGTCATACAATTAATTATATTATATAAAAGTTACATGAAAATACTTCATTAGAGAAATGCTGTGCCTAACATGCTTAGTTTGTTCTTCTATATATTTTATATACTAATTTGGTATTTCACATATTTCTTTATAATAAAATTTTTTTTCTCCTTACCCCTTTATTCCCTTTCACTATTTTTATATTCCCCAAATGAATGAGAACATATAATGTTTGTCCTTCTCTGATTGACTTACTTCACTCAGCATAATACCCTCCAGTTCCATCCACGTTGAAGCAAATGGTGGGTATTTGTCGTTTCTAATGGCTGAGTAAGATCCCATTGTTTTTTTTTTTTTAATTTTTATTTATTTATGATAGCCACAGAGAGAGAGAGAGAATGGCAGAGACACAGGCAGAGGAAGAAGCAGGCTCCATGCACCGGGAGCCCGATGTGGGATTTGATCCTGGGTCTTCAGGATCGCGCCCTGGGCCAAAGGCAGGCGCCAACCCGCTGCGCCACCCAGGGATCCCGTAAGATCCCATTGTATACATAAACCACATCTTCTTTTTCTTTTTTCCTTTCCTTTTTTTTTTTTTTTTAATAAACCACATCTTCTTTATCCATTTATCTTTCGATGGACACCGAGGCTCCTTCCACAGTTTGGCTATTGTGGACATTGCTGATAGAAACATCAGGGTGCAGGTATCCCAGCGTTTCATTGCATCTGTATCTTTGGGGTAAATCCCCAAAAGTGCAATTGCTGTGTCGTAGGGCAGGTCTATTTTTAACTCTTTGAGGAACCTCCACCGAGTTTTCCAGAGTGGTTACACCATTTCACATTCTCACCAACAGTGTAAGAGGGTTCCCTTTTCTCCACATCCGCTCCAAAATTGTGGTTTCCTGCCTTGTTAATTTTCCCTATTCTCACTGGTGTGAGGCGGTATCTCATAAATCCTACTTGGTCATGGCGAATAATTTTCTTAATGTGTTGTTGGATCCTATTGGCTAGTATCTTGTTGAGAATTTTTGCATCCATGTTCATCAGGGATATTGGTCTGTAATTCTCCTTTTTGGTGGGGTCTTAGTCTCGTTTTGGAATTAAGGTGATGCTGGCCTCATAGAACGAATTTGGAAGGACTCCATCTCTTTCTATCTTTCCAAACAGCTTTAGTAGAATAGGTATGATTTCTTCTTTAAACGTTTGATAGAATTCCCCAGGGAAGCAATCTGGCCCTGGACTTTTGTGTCTTGGGAGGTTTTTGATGACTTTCCTCCCTGGTTATTGGCCTGTTCAGGTTTTCTATTTCTTCCAGTTCCAGTTTTGGTAGTTTGTGGCTTTCCAGGAATGCGTCCATTTCTTCTAGATTGCCTAATTTATTGGCGTATAGCCGTTCGTAATATGTTTTTAAAATCGTTTGTATTTCCTTGGTGTTGGTAGTGATCTCTCCTTTCTATTCATGATTTTATTAATTTGAGTCTTCTCTCTCTTCTTTTTAATAAGGCTGCCTAATGGTTTATCTATCTTATTAATTCTGTCAAAGAACCAACTCCCGGTTTTGTTGATCTGTTCCACAGTTCTTCTGTTCTCGATTTTGTTGAGTTCTGCTCGAATCTTTATTAACTCTCTTCTTCTGCTGGGTGTAGGATCTATTTGCTGTTTTTTCTCTAGCTCCTTTATGTGTAAGGTTAGCTTTTGTATTTGAGTTCTTTCCAGTTTTTGAATGGATGCTTGTATTGCGATGTATTTCCCCCTTAGGACTGCTTTTGCTGCATCCCAAAGATTTTGAACGGTTGTATGTACATTCTCATTAGTTTCCATGAATCTTTTTAATTCTTCCTTAATTTCCTGGTTGACCCTTTCATCTCTTAGCAGGATGGTCCTTAACCTCCACGTGTTTGAGGTCCTTCCAAACTTCTTGTCGTGATTAGTTCTAATTTCAAGGCATTACGGTCTGAGAATATGCAGGGGATGATCCCAATTGTTTGGTATTGGTTCAGACCCAATTTGTGACCCAGTATGTGGTCTATTCTGGATAAAGTTCCATGTGCACTTGAGAAGAATGTGTATTCAGTTGAGTTTGGATTTAAAGTTCTGTAGGTATCTGTGAATTTCATCTGGTCCAGTGTATCATTTAAAGCTCTCGTTTCTTTGGAGACATGTTTGGAATACCTATCAAGTATAGAAAGCGCTAGATTGAAGTCACCAAGTATAAGTGTATTATTATCTAAGTATTTCTTCACATTGGTTATTAATTTATTTAAATATTTGGCAGCTCCCACATTCGGGGCATATATATTGAGGATTGTTAAGTCCTCTGGTTGGATAGATCCTTTAAGTATGATAAAGTGTCCCTCTTCATCTCTCACTATAGTCTTCAAGGTAAATTTTAGTTTACCTGATATGAGGATGGCAACCCCTGCTTTCTTTTGAGGAACATTTGAATGGTAAATGGTCTTTTATTCTCAGGCTGTAGGTGTCCTTCTGTCTAAAATGAGTCTCTTGTAGACAGCAAATAGATGGGTCTTGCTTTTTTATCTAGTCTGAAACCCTGCGCCTTTTGATGGGGTCATTAAGCCCGTTCACGTTCAGAGTTACTATTGAAAGATATGAGTTTAGTGTCACCATGATATCTATTCAGTCCTTGTTTTGTGGATTGTTCCACTGAACTTCTTCTTAAAGGGGAATGTTAAGAGTACCCCTTAAAATTTCTTGCAGAGCTGGTTTGGAGGTCACATATTCTTTAGTTCCTGCCTATCTTGGAAGCTCTTTATCTCTCCTTCCATTTTGAATGAGAGCCTTGCTGGATAAAGTATTCTCGGTTGCATGTTCTTCTCATTTAGGACCCTGAATATATCCTGCCAGCCCTTTCTGGCCTGCCAGGTCTCTGTGGAGAGGTCTGCTGTTACCCTAATACTCCTCTCCATAAAAGTCAGGTGTTTCTTGTCTCTTGCTGCCTTAAGGATCTTCTCTTTATCTTTGGAATTTGCAAGCTTCACTATTAAATGTCAAGGTGTTGAATGGTTTCTATTGATTTTAGGGGGGGATCTGTCTATTTCTTGGATCTGAATGCCTGTTTCCCTTCCCAGATTATGAAATTTTTCAGCTGTGATTTGTTCAAATACATATTCTGGCCCTCTGTCCCTTTCGGCGCCCTCGGGAACCCCAATTAAACGTAGGTTTTTCTTCCTCAGGCCGTTGTTTATTTCCCTTAATCTATCTTCATGGTCTTTTAATTGTCTGTCTCTTTTTTCCTCAGTTTCCCTCTTTGCCATCAACTTGTATTCTACGTCACTCACTCGTTCTTCCACCTCATTAACCCTTGTCCTTAGGACTCTAGTTTGGATTGCATCTCATTCAATTGATTTTTAATTTCTGCCTGATTGGATCTAAATTCTGCAGTCATGAAGTCTCTTGAGTCCTTTATGCTTTTTTCTAGAGCCACCAGGAGCTGTATAATAGTGATTCTGAATTGGCTTTCTGACATTGAATTGTAATCCAGATTTTGTAGCTCTGTGGGAGAGAGGACTGTTTCTAATTCTTTCTTTTGTGGTGAGGTTTTCCTTCTAGTCATTTTGCTCAGTGCAGAGTGGCCAAAAACAAGTTGTACTGGCAAAAGGAGAAAAAGAGAGGAGAGATATAAGGAAAGAAAAGAGAAAAAGAAAAAAGAAAAAGGAAGAAAAAAAGGAAAAAGGAAAAGAAAAAGAGAAAGAAAAAGAAAGAAAGGGAAAAAAAGGGTGGGGGAAGCAAACAGAAATCAAAAAGCAAAACAAACAAACAAACAAACAAACAAAAACCCAAACCAAACCAAAACAAAACAAAACAAACAAACACGGGGGAGTATCTTCCAATTCTGTATACTTTAAGTCCCTTGACTTCCCCTGGAACTGGTCCGTGTCGCTAGTCTTCTGGGGGAGGGGCCTGCTGTGCTGATTCTCAGGTGTTAGCACTTGGGGGAGCTGCTCTGCCCCTGCCTGGTGCAGGGCTCAGTGGGGGTTGTTCACCCCGTGAGGCCCCAGGAGGAACAACCGCAGTGGCGGGGCCAGCTCTGCAGCCCTGGAGTCAGCTCCCGCAGTAGCCGCGGGGCTCTCCGTCTGCAGGGCCTGGAGGCTCCGGGCGGGGCGCTGATCTGCTCAGCTCGGGGCAGGAGCGTCCTCGCTGTCCTGGGCCCTCCCGGCCTCTGCCTGTCCCGGGGGAGGCTGGATCCTGGGCTGTGTCCCGGCGCCCTGTGCTCGGGGGCCTGCGCTGTTGGATTCGCGCTCCCGCCCCGCAGCCCCCTCCGCGGAGCCGCCGCCCGAGCCCCTCCGAGCTGCTCCGGGCCCCGCCGTGCGCCGCTGCAGCCCTTAGGGAGCTCGGGGCATCTCCCCTGGCACAGGTGCCTCTTAGTGTCCCAGGGAGCCCGAGGGCATCCCCGCCCTCCTGGGTCCTGCTCCACCTCCCTGCGAGCCCCTTTCCCCTGGGAAGGTTGGTGCAGCTCCTGCTCCTCCGGGACGGGGCTCTCCTGTCCTGGGGACACTCACCCCGGCCTCAGCCCGGCTCCTCGCGGGGCCCCTCCCCCTTGGAGGCCTTTTGTTTCTTTATTTCTTTTTCCCCGTCTTCCCACCTTGATAGAAGCGCGAACTCTTCTCACTGCAGCATTCCAGCTGGTCTCTCTTTAAATCTCAGGCCGAATTCGTACATTTTCAGGATGATTTGAAGGTTCTCTAGGTAATTTGGTGGGGACAGGTGACCTGAGGACCCTACTCATCCGCCGTCTTGCCCCTCCTCCCCGGTATTTCACATATTAATAAGAGCTACCACTTTATTGCATTTGAACAAATAATGGCTCTTTATTTTGTCTGTCTTCTGTAAATAAAAAATGCAGTATTTTGTGACATGTACATTGCAATGCTCCAACTTCAATGAAAAAGAAGAAAAAAATAACTTCGGTATTTTGCTTTTAGAACATAAAATATTGATAGCTCAATTAAAAATATGAGTTCAAATGAAATGTACTTGCTCATTGCAAATTTATAAGCAGTTCATAAAAAAAAAAACAGCTATTCTGCAGCCTCATTCAATGAGATATTGTAGAAACAGGGTACTGGACTGGGAAGCAGGAAATTTGGTTTCTTGGCCAACTCTACCAGTAACAAACTGTGCCATTGTGGCAATTAGTTCACCTCTAGAGGCCTCGATGTTCTCATTTGGAACATGACAAAGTAAAATTGCACAACTTTAATGTCACTTCCAGGAGAAAACCCAATGCTATGTGCTTATTTGGGAAGGATGCTAAAATTTTAAATATCTTCACACTTGTACAATCCACTAAAAATGAAGCACCACTAGCAGTGCGTCCAAATACCATTATTTTATATGGCAGTAGGATGAAATATGAAAACAGATTGTCATTCTAGAAATATGCAGAAGTCCTATCTGCATAAAAAGTGGCAAGGGGATGACAGATGATGGGAAACATAAAGACACTGAACTGTCGTATCTGGAGTATCCCTTCTAATTCTTCACTTTCCACTAACTGTGGTCATTTCCTTCTTGTGGATGCCCTCATTCAAGTCCAGCAAACGGTTCTCCCTTCCTCTACTTCCAGTTATATTTTCCCACACACTTGGATAATTTGCCTCACAGCAAGGGCAGACATACAATGTTTTAACTTTTGTTTTTAGCAATGCTATGATGGAGTGCTTAGACTTCATGGTCTGAGATAAATGTCACTCATCGTGCGTCCCATGATTGATGCCATTTATTATGTGTTCCTCTATGGCTCTCTAACCCCTTTTCATATGGAATAAGATAACCCTCTTATTTTTATGAATTGGAAAACAATAATTCTAGCAGAGGTGTGCAAGCCCTGGAAGTGAGCACTTTATCAATCTAAATTAGACCATAAGCATTTTGTTCAGTGAAGTGTAGGGTACAGTTCATTGATTCAATAACGTTAAGTAATTATCATGTTAGAATAACAGCACATCCTGAATTTCTTAAACTCATTGGTCAATCCACGAATCAATCAATATCTCTCTTCAGAGAGGCAGAATAAAAATGAATGCTCCTATGGATGTATTAACAGAATATGTATTTACTACCTTAAGTGTGAAGGAACTGAAAAGATTCTCAAGGAATATTCTGGAATTCAGTATTTTTGCATCGTCTGGATAATGGGAAATCTACCTTGCTTAATAAGTCCCATCAGTTATTTGTAAAGTGTATACTTGCCTGATATTATTCATACTGTCCTGAATAATTTAAATCTGGCCTCAGTTTCTGAGTTTATACTTTGAAACATCATGGATCTATGTGAGGAACATATTTAGGAAAAATGAGGAAGAGATCTAGGTGAGAATGAAAAAGGAATTCAAAAAGGGCTTCTACTTTGTAGGTAAATATTCAAAAAGAAATGGAGAACAGGCTAGAAATTTATGATGTGCTGCTGATAGAATTATTTCTAAAAAACATCTTTTTCCAAAATGCAATATCTGTCTTTCTTCATGTTCCATTGGTCTAGGTAGCTGATCTATAATGAGCTGAAGAAGAGATTTTGATCTTTCCTAAGAGTGTTTTGTCAATGATCAGAAAGAACTGGCTTCATTTTTTCCAAGTTGAACTAGAATGTCATAAATCAAGAAAGGTGAAGTTTTTCAGCAAAAGGGGTAGTAAATGCACTGAACCTTTACAAGTTGGTATAGTATTGTATTTTTCCCTTTTTTTTTTTTTAGTGTGTGTGTAAAATGTATGGATAAAAGAATCTGTGCACCTCTGACACTTTTGGAGGCAAATGAAAATATCATGGGAGAGAACAAAGATGAGGTTAGCAGGATCGTTCATAACCAAAGAATTTATAAAACATAAAACAAGTTAGACGCGTTTCAAAACTGTGCAAGACAAGACACTTACATGCATTTGTATGAAAAAAGAGAACTTTCATAGTGTTAACTGATTTTTTTTACCATTAAGCTCTTTTCAGTGTTTTTAGCTTCAAAGTTGTGGCATTTTAATATTGAAATTTGCCTTTACCTTACTCAAATCTATATTTAAACACGTGTATGTACAAAGTATGTCTTAGACTCCTATGTGTATATGTTTATCTAAGCATAACTTGTGGAATACCTAAGTTCTTCAATAAAAACCTTGAGTGAAGATAGAGACTGATTCTCAGATACAAAATACATTTCTGTATTTCTGACTTAATTTTACTTCTGTCGGCGCAGTGAGTAATAACAAACATATAGTTCACTACAGAATTATAAACTACCAGTTAATAATTAGTTATCATTAGGCAATATTAACCACCACCATCCCTTTTTTAGCATGCAGGATACTGGATGCCAGGGATTAACTAAGAAGTCAGTTTAGTGGGAGAGATATTTATGCAGACCACAAAATACAAAATGCTACTGAGGATCAAGAAGCATCCAGATGTATTTTACGTCTTTTTCGGTCTTATCTAGAGGCCAGATTTTGGGTTGTCCCTCACCGCTGCTGATACAGTTTCTGGTGTTTAGCAATTCACCAAAATAAATCTTTAAAACAAAACAAAACAAAATAAAAAAAAAAAAAAGGTAATGTATTCAGAAGCATTTTTAAATGAATTTATTTATTTATTTATTTATTTATTTATTTATTTATCTATTTATTTGAGACACAGAGAGAGAGTCAGAGACAGAGGCAGAGGGAGAAGCAGGCTCCATGCAGGGATCCTGATGTGGAACTTGATACTGGGTCTCCAGGATCACACCCTGACCTGAAAGCAGATACTCAACTGCTGAGCTATCCAGGTGTCTTTCTGGTGCATTTTTATCTGAGATCTGATCAGTCACCTACAACAGCATTCAGAGAAAGACTGGAGATTTCTCCTTGCTAGTTTAATGTCCTTGATTTTTCTGTACTTAAAGTTTCATGAAAGTTAGAGTCCATTTCAATATTGATCATTCCTGATACCTAGTAGTAAGACCGATGCATTTTTATGGTAAGTATTAAAGTAATATGTATAAATGTGCATTTAATGGATAAAAAAGACTACAGGTTGATTAAATGGCAAAATTTTATATAAGTAATAATTAAATTATTAACTTCAATAGATGAGATATTTCCTTTTTAAGAGAAGATGTTATTCCTAGTGAGAAAAATGTGAAATTCATTTTTGAGGCATGTACTTCTAGCTTCGAAAGTTATATTTGAGGAACTTGTCTTTGATTACCCTTGGTGCATAGCTTTTGCACTTTCATTGTATTCTTTGCCTGCATTTTTCAACCTCATACCATTATTTTCTCAGGAACATCCTTTTACTTTCTCCAAAGAATACGAATTTTAGCTCCAGCTGAAAATTACCAAGTGTCTAAGATCAGACATGATAGACATTGTCTATCAACAAACAAATGCATAACCTCTTAGTTTAGATGGACAAGGGAAATATTCATTTGACTTTATATGCATATGGATGTTTTAAATTTAATGTGAATAACTTAAATACATTTTATATGGCATTATTTGTGGTGGAATTTCTTGTCGTGCGAAAGAAGCAATTAATAAAAGAAAGCAATTATTTTCAGCAGTTTAAGGAGGAAGATTTAATGAAACATTTGTGTATGGTAGTACAGTCACCATACGCAAAACAGCATTAACAAAGATGGATTTTAATAAAAAGATATTGTAAAGTTTTCATTTTTAAAAAGCCTGATGTGGGACTCGATCCCAGGACCCTGGGACCATAACCAGAGCCAAAGGTAATTGCTTAAGCACTGAGCCACCCAGGTGCCCCCAATTATTTCAAATCTTAAAAAGGAGAGCATTCCTATTTCTGCAAAACAATTAAAATTATCCTACTTTAAAAACTCTTTGCTCTAAAATAGCACAATGGCATTACTACTGATATTGGTTCTGTTAATGCAGGAATTAATAATACACTGGTACATGGCTCAGGTCTTACATACAGAGTTCAAGATATTTACATAGCATTTAACACGTTGTGATGACTATGCTGTAGCTATATAAGCCTGTAATATACAATCCATTCAGAATGCCTTATTAAGATAATCATTTCCATTCAGTTTAAATTGGGTTTTCTATCTATGCAGACTCCTGTTCTTTAGCTCTTTGATATTTTTGATTCCTTCAAATATACTCTATAAAATAGATTTGATGCTACACTAGGTGAATTTGTGTATTACAAGATTACTAGAGGTTGATCTTCCATTATTTAAGTTACATGCAATCTGATACAATAAACTTACTGACATGCAAAATGAATTATGTTCTCATTTATGAGAAAACCATGCTCCAACACACAGTTGCTATTGAAATAAATTCATTCATGCCTACATGTTATTAGGTACTAAATTACCTTTAAAATAATTTGGTAATTTAAAAAGTAGAAGGTTTTTATTAAAGGATTTTTAGAGCAAAAAAAGAATTGTAATTTTAGTACAGGCAACCATTTCTAACATGAATTCGCTGGTCTAGAAAATTAATGCACATATCAATATACAAACCATATTATATTATATTATATTATATTATATTATATTATATTATATATTTCAGCAATTTAAAACAATCTATGAATTAGGTTTTTTGTATGTAATGAAAATATATAAGCAATTTTCATAGTAAAATCATAATTTTACCTTTAAAAATAATTTTACCTTATTACTGCTATTCCAGGAAAGTTTTAATTGATAAGTTTTTAATTAACTAAAATTAATAACAAATATAAAATAGGAAAGCATCATTCATTCTAGGTTTACTATAGTGTTTCTGTTTGGAGAAAAAATAAATTATCAACAGAAAAACGCATCTGTAACTTGTTTATGATAAAAGAGACCTGGTAGTTTAAGATTTGAAAATAAGGGCATTCATCTTGAGAAGAATATGAAAGAGAGAGAATATTATTTTATTAAAAACCTCTACTTGAGTATCTCAAATTCATGTACATTGCTGAACTCAAATCATCTTCATTTTTAATATAATTTTACAACCCCATGCGTATCGTAATGTTTGGCAAACAGTGGACACTGAATAAATTGGTTTTGGATGGATAGTTGAATAGAAAATTATTTAATATGAGATCTAATTTGAAATTCCCATCTTGCTATTCCCTAGCTATATACTTTAAAACTCATAACTTAATGTTATTTATGTTGTTGGCGACAATAATATACATCTTGAAATTATTTCTGCCCTTTACTTAGAGGGGACTATATTTTTGTGCATCAGAGAAATGTAATATTTCAGCATAAGTGGTAAAGCATTTTTTTGGGGGGGAAAGCATCTTTAAGAAAAAATTTTATTTCTAATATCTGACATAAATAAATGCCCAATTATAATTGTTTTACTTCCCAGTTGTGTTGATTGTATCTATTTACTCGAAGATTCCCATGTTGAAAGAGAAATCTGAGTCCCATATAACTTTTGTTATATGCTAAGTATTGAAAACCGGGTTATATCTTTGGTATGCCTGAAAGTTCTGATAAATAATATGACTTGATTTGATATGGTCTTTGAATCACAATTTAATTCATTCCTGTTTATTTGTTTCTCTAGTATAAATCAGGTTATACATTATTTATTCATGTTTCCTTTTAAACCATCTCAAATTCATTGCTTATTATATTTCCAAAGTATACATAAATATGCATATATTTCATCTGCTAACTTTCATCTACTTATGCAAATTTCTCATTTTGTATTTCAGCATTATCATTTTCATAAATAAATTCCTTATGACATTCTTCTCATGACATTCTAATGTATCTAGTTGCATGGAGCTTATTTGCTGTATTTTAAACTCATGTTTTCATGATTGCTTCTTTGCCTCTCACCTCTGCTATTCTTTTTACTGTCTCACCCTTCTATTCCAATATTCCTGATTTAAAATTTCATTTTATAAGAAGTTTTCTCACAATTTACATCATTCAATACAAATGTATAAAATCAGTGTTCAGTAAGAATCTTATCCTAAATTGGCAAATTTACAGCCAAACCAATTTATAGAATACTTTTTCAAGTGTCCCAATTTAAAGCTGCAAGAGAAGCTAGTCTGAACCACACAGAAATGATGAACAATCTTCAGGAAGCAAACTTTAAAATCAAAGTGGATGAACTCACTAATATTACATCCCATCTCATTTTAATATAGGTATGGATTATATCATCTTCAAGGGATGTAGTCAGGGAACAGTACGAAAATCCTTATTGACTTCTATATGAAGGCAAGAAGAAATGATCTAGGATATCCATTTGGAGGGATCTAATTTGGCTAGCATAACTCTATAGCCAGAGAAAAACTTTTGAAAATGTTTTGGGGGGGGGAGATGAAAATAGAATTGCTAATTTGCTTTTATTATTTTGTGGTTAAAAATGCACTTATTGAAAAGCATTATTTAGAAAGGGTGTCATTTCTACTTCTTGCTCAAAGAAATATTTCAGCATCAGTGTGTATCCATACACAGTTCTAAATAAAAATATTTTGTTATGACTATAACTCATATGTTTTTATATATATGACACCACCCACCTCCTATTGATTTTCAGACTTGTCACTCTACTCTCTAGGCCTCAGTTTCCCTTTCTTCTAAAGTTGCTTTGCTTCACTTTTACTTGTCCATTTAACTATCTCTCCCCATCTGAGCAGAAACCTATGCATGCCATTCTAAGGACACACTTCATACACTTTATTTGCATTGCATAATACACAAATAAATCCCTCTTGCCAAATGCACATGATAGTCATGCTTTTTCCTTCAGCACAAGAGGACTTATTACTTGATTAGATTTAATCACTGTTAAATCTAAGATGGAATTTTGCTCTAAGCCATTGTCCACTTATAAGATTATGAGAATCCTTAAGGGGATTTTAGGTATTTCACGACCTCGGGTCTGTATAGGTCGTATTTTTTGTCAAAGGAGAATGTGCATTCTTTTGTATAACTTGATATTTTTTCAATGTTTCCTTTTAAACATAAAATTTATTTTTACATGACTTCATATTTGTAAATTCACTCTCAGAAACAATCATGCCATGCCTAAATTCTTCCTTGTTCAACCTGGGCATCTTTTTATTATTCTCTATATTATACATCTGTAGATAGTGTGTTCTTACCATGTGTGTAAAGAAAATTGGACAGATGTACATTTGTGAGTATTATTATTCAATGAGAACCTCATTTATTTTCTTATGTTTTCTGTTAGATTTACTTATTTATTTTAGGTACAGAAGAAGAATATAGTACAACAGGTTGGTTAACAATGATTGTACTGCTGAAGATGTAAGAGATAAGAAATATCTAGTGGGCTAGTAGCATTTTTATCAATGTACCATGAAGAAATAAAGAAGTATTTCTTGGGCTTCCACAGCATTTGAAAATGAATAATATTTTCAAAATAAAGATCAAGATTATTTGCAAAAAGTCTGCAGTGTGAGGTCAGATATACTCTTATTTAGTTTTATAATATATTTTTGTCTAAAAAATAACAAAACTTAAATGAGTTTTGTTAATGTTGCCATTAGGAGAAAAAAAAGAGAGAGTATGGACAACACATTTATTCAAAAAAGACTGTACTGACCAACACCTATCAATATTACTGATCTAAAAGTAGGCCCCTGATTTGAGATGCCTTTCCTCAAGTGGGAAAATACTGGTACTGGCTATTCTTATTCTTCTCAATCTGCCTGGTGGATCAAAGCAAACATTTATAAAATAATTTTCCTTTAGAACAGGTAGAATTCATCTAAGTCAGAATGAAGATTGTACAGCGTAGTTGCTGCTAAGTTGTATATAGAAGTAAACAACTAAACAACAAAAATTTCCCTCAAATTCTGTATTCTCTGATCAATCTCTTCTTTTGTTCAATTTAATTGTCAAGTTTCTTCAAAAGTCTTCATTATACTTAATATCTTTATTTGATCATCTCTTATTCATTTTTCTAAAACATTGCATTCTGTTTTCTCCTTTCACTTGTTTCATGGCAAAGCTACTAAGGCATGTTGGCGGTCACTCCCCATGGACATGACTCTGATCTTTTATAAACTTGGTTTTAAGTTTGAAGTTGGAAGTACAGAAATCTTTCATTCTTAATTATTTTCCCTGCCTTTAAATATACCACCCTCAATAATCAACTACTTTAGTCTCTTCATCCAATAGCTGCTATTTTGCTCACACTACATTATATCTGTTCACTTGGGTAGTCTCTTTCTGCATTGACTCTGGGCTTGACTCTGTGACTAGTTTTGGCCAATGGGACAATAACAAACTTGAAACAAGAAGAGACTTGGAAAATTCTTGTTCTTTGGGCTGTACTCTTGGGAGCCAGAAGCAATGATATTAAGCCCAGTCACCACCTGTCATCCCAGATGACAGCCAGCCTATCCCCAGAAGCAAAGCCCCCCAAAGCAGATGACTGGTAATTGACCATAGATGTATTAGGGAACACAGCCAAGATGATAAGAACTGCCCAGTAAAGTCCAGTAAAAATTTGCACTTCACATAACAGTGTACTACAAAAATAGTAGTTGATGTATGACATTGTTTTGGGGTGGTTTGCTAAAATGAAAAAAAATAACAAATATACCGCTTTTCCTTTTGTGCCTAGATCTTGATTAGTGACACCACCATCTATCCTATCATATACCTGTAAACAAAAGTCACTCTTTAACTGGCTTCTTTCCATTGTGACTTTCATCAATTGGTCTTTAATTCTTGCTGTTATTTTTAAAACTCAAGTTATTTTAGTACTGAAATAATTGAATATTTTATAAACAATATATATTTTTGATTACCTGATATATGCTAGAATCATGAAGGCAATAGCTAGAAGTAGAACGATTGTTCATTTTGGCATATGGATTTACATGCCTCTCTCTACCTTTAGGTACTATATTCCATTATCTCTTTCATAACAAACAATAATTCGATTGTCTTGGATGATGCAGGTATGAGCCTACTGTAGATTCTTTTATATGTTATTTCATGAATCCTGAGCTTTCTGCAAGGTTTTTGAAGTCTCTTTCTCAAATATATTATAGAAAATGAAAAGATCATCTATTTGTTGAGGCCTTTTTCATTATAAAAACAGGAATTGTGTCTGTGGTTGTTTCGCTAAGATGTAAAATCTCCATCATCTTGATTCCTCATTGAACCAAACATTGTACAGCTTGCTAAGAATACTTTTATAGGCGATTAAATCTCTATAGTGCCTCTGTCTTGTGGCCCTGTTTGCCAGATTTCTGGACCAGAATTTCCATTCTCATTTACAAAGCTAAGTAACACTCACAAAATCTTGCAAGGAATTTAAAATTTAGTTTCTGACAGTCAGAGTATAAGGTGGAAACTATTAAATGTTTGGCATTGAATAGTTATATGAGTGTGTTTTTTTATTACACCTATCATAAGTGCTATGCACAGGAAGCATTTGAAAATATTGCCAATATTTCTTAGCTAATTACATTATGCTATTTCACTCAGAGACATGCCCTTTCTAAAGTAATCATGGAAACATGAAAACAAGTCTTCTGTCAAGCAGCCACTCAACATAGCTTTGTGAGTACATTGAGTATATCATAGGACATTGTCAATGTTGACCTTATCGAAACAACTCCCATTAAGTATTATAGTATGTAGTATGCTTATCCACTTTATTTCTTTTCATTTGCATTTAATGTAGGTGTTCAATAAACAATGTTAGAGTAAGTGAAAATTAACAAGTAGTAAATTCTTTCTCTACTCAAAATTTTTTCCTAACTTTTTTACCCCTGTGTCAGCAGGAAATATATCCTGTTACACTATAATAAGTGGGGGAAATACATAGTTTTGGTGTCTAAGAAACATATGCCACCTCAACAACTTTACCTTTAAATTAATGTGTTGGTTAGAGAAGAAGACTTATATAGAGGTGAGAGAGAATTCTAAAATATAGAATTTGAATATAAGTGATAAAAATCTAAATCTTACAAAACTGATAGACCCTTCACTGGGTCAGTGTGAGTGAGGATGGCCAGAGGGATGGACAGGTAAGGGAGAGCTCCGCGAATTTAACCAGATTGCATTCTTGAGAGTGTACATTTAAAATTCAACTAAATAAGAATGATCTGCAATAAAGTGTGCTGAGATTAATCATTTAAATAATTATTTTTTCTGGGACATTTTTATCAAAACTGAGCCCACTATTATTACTTTTTAACATGACGTCAACAAAATGTAAATTAAGTTTAGTAATCTGAAAGTTGACAATTAAGTAGTTTTCCCATTCATATAAGAAAAATATTATTAGAAATAAACTGTTCTACTTTTTATATTAAGATTCTTTTTTTCTGGTTTATATCTTAAAACAATTAACATATTCAAGGATTAGCTCTATGTGTTTGGATAAGTACTGTTATGTTATAAACAGTAGTGTTTACAGGGATTTGGTTAAATGAAGTAGCAAATGCACAAAAATAAGCCATTATAAATGGCTTAATACTCAATTCAAACCAATGATGACCACTATTTATGGATAAGAGTGTACCCTATTTTCTCACCAACACTTCTGCTTTCTACTTGGCATGCATCCAAATTTCTGCTGTGTTAACATTTGCTCCTGGGAGGAGATGAAGGAAAAAAGGTCCATAAGGTTTCCATTGGCCCAGATAGTAGAAACATCTGCTGGATTCATGAGCAGCATGCTGGCCCAAGTCAGCAGGGAGAATTGATGCTTATCAACCCTGCCATATGAGTCGATATTTCCTGTGCCCTGGGGCTACACAAGCTTAATCAAAAAAATAAATAAATAAAATAAGGAAGCACATTACATGTCAAAATTCCCTCATTAAATAAGCATTATATATTTTCAAAGTAACTATCATGGCATTATAAATATGAGTTTAGTACTAATGAAATTCAAATTGTAACAAACAGCAGCTTTTATTGAATTTTATCATTCATTAGAAAATTTTGAGTAATGGTGGATTCCATGCATTTAGAACTTTGCTTACAGAAATTTGACCCTTAAATGTGAAGAGCTGATTATTGTTCTTGGTGAGAAAATTTTGTCAAAAAATCATGTACATTTTTTTCATAGTCATCTTTGTAGGTACCTTTAAGATTAGCTGATCAATTATTTAAATAGGGAGATTTGGGATTATAATCTCCAACATGAACTTAATGAATTATTACTAAACATAATTATTGTTTTTTTTAACACACACACATTTGCTATTTCAAAAATAGTTGTCAGAAGTGTATACTTATTGCCATGTTGCTGCCAATACCCCAAACACTTGCAATTTTTGTTTTGTTTTGTCTTGTTTTGTTTTTACAATAGCTCTCTGAGTTTGTGGCTTATCCTAATCAGTGGCTTAAATTTGAAAAATCTGTACCTTTCAAGGATTTATTAAAATTTTTGCAAAACACAGCATCCAATGGACATTTAAATGTAAGCTATAAGATATATCAGCTGTTACTAATAATATACATCACATCATATATATTTTATTTATATATTATATCTAGAGAAAAATACATATATTTGTCTGTCTGTATCTATCTAGCATAGCATACATCTTTGGTTTCAGATCTGTCAAAGCACATAAGACTAGAAATTTGAAATGAAAATCAGTTTTTGCACAAATTATGTGTAGAATTCATGAAATATGGCAGTCTATTTAGTTTCAATCTGATCTGGAAAGAAAACAGAATAAATAGAAATAGTTTTGAGCATAAATAATGTGACTATCCTTACTGGACGAGCATTATCTCAGCTGAAAGACTATATGAACAAATGATATTTTTTGTTACTCTGATATTATGGTTGCAGTGCCCACCTTCCTAGAGCAGCAGTACAATTCTTGGTTTCATGTATATAATAATATCCATGAGACACAACAGGCTTTACCCAACATTAAATGTACCTAAAGGTTCACAAGACAAGTGATACAACAAGGATGTTGAGAATTAGCAGAGGCTTTGTGACTCCCTGAAATGTCTCTGAATGTGCACAGTTACTCCTTATACAGAATAAGACGGAGTTTATTTAGGTACCACACCTCCGAGAAGCCTTCAGCTCTGGAGTCTATTCAGGTTTTTTTGTTTGTTTGTTTTGCTTTAAGACTTTATTTACTGAGAGGTAGAGAGCATGAGGAGGGGAAGCTGCAAAGGGAGAGTGAGAAGCAGGCTACCTGCTGAGCAGGGAACCCAGTTCAGGGCTCTATGCGGGGCTCGATCCCAGGGACCTGGGATCATGACCCAAGCAGAAGGCAGACAACTAACCGAGCCACTCAGACACCCTTGGAGTCTATTCAGTTTTGACGCCTTTGGAGGTGTGCAGCTTTCACAAGATTATATCTTGTGAAAGACAGTTCCCATTCTCTGGTACAATGTCATTTAATCAATCCTAATTTATTATTCAACAAATATTCCCAACAATGAAATGTAGGTGCTCAGTCTAATACACAGCCTACTCCCCAGTTCTCATTTATTTTGGATCCAGTATACACCTATGAACTCCTTGAATAAGCAAAGATGATTCGATCAAGAGTCAACTTTTTAGGATTTCCTGAAACTAAGGGAAAGACCAAGAACCAGCTCTTAACTGTTTCTTTATAATATTGTAGTGAAGAGATCACTGGTTTTGCTATCAATAATTTCTTTCCAGTTATCAGTTTGCAACCATCTCTCCAGAACATGCATTCTTAAAATTTAAGTAATCAGTTGAAATATTTTAAATTCCATCATGATTTATTTTATTGAAGTTTAATTTTAATAATTTCCATTTGAAATATTCCAATTCATTATAGTTTTCTATTAACAGATTAAAAATGTACTAACCCCAAGAAGGGATATGAGAAAGTAATATTAATTCTTTTTCTGCCTCATCAGAAGTATAATTCTTTGAGCTGACTTATCTGTACATATCTGTACAAAGTATCAAGTTTCATTTTCATATTTTCCCACAGCAGTTTCCACTTGTTCTCATAGGGCAATGTTCCCCTAGATCTAATGTGGCACTACAAAGGACTTGAACATCAAAGGATGTAAACATGGACAAGATGGGTGAAATCAACATTAATGAAATCTTTGTGCATTCAGAAATGATCAAACAGTGAAAAACACATCCTATTAACCACTGTGTTATTACATTTTTTTTTTCAAAAGGGAGCTTGCTCCTTAGGGAGTATTCCAAGTTGATTTATATGTTACCACATATTGATCAACACTTACATAATTCGGGTGGTATCATTTTGAACACAGGTTCATGTGTTCAAAAATATATGCCCACTATGTCCAAAGCAATAACATATGCCTGTTAGAGAATGAAAAGTAATATGTTTCTGCCTCTGCTATCAAGAATTTTCTACCTGTCTCAGGTTCACTATGCTAATAGTTTCCTTGGGCATACAAATTCTGTTATTAGAACAGAAAACACTCATTTCCGTTATATTAATCAAAGGGAAGAATTGTTTTATCAACTTTATAAAATATACTCTTATGCAGGAGATAAATTCAAATATTTTATTACTTCACTTTACAGTCCTTTGAGAACTCATTATTTATTTGAAAGCATGGGGTTGTTATCCATTCAGGGAAATATCTCTTCGAAAAAGAACACTGTTTTAAAAATAATGTGTACATCCATAGATAACTTACCAGCAATACTTTCTTTTCTCCCAGATACTACTGTAGCTTTTAAAACAGGCAATAAAACAGAAGTTATCCATTATTAATAACAAGGCACTTCCCAAAGCAATGGCATTTTGGAATGGAAGTAAGGAATAAATTGTCTCTCAAAGAGCGGGGGGATATGGAACTATGGATAACAATGTTTTAGTACAAGCTCAAGTGAAAGATGGGTCTCCATTTACTAGATTATTCACTGTGGAAAGTTAAAAAATACCAAGATTAGTTACCTTTACAGATTATCTCATGATTTAATGAATTTTTAAAATATTTTCTCAACAAAGTTCTTGATTATAAACAATATTTTTACCACAATTCATTTCTAAGATTACAAATCCTTGATTCAGAAATAATGATTACCAGAAAAAACACTGAGTCACTTCCTTCAATGGCTTGACATTGCAGGTTATAATAAATTCAAGCTCCTGATGAAGACAGGAAAAGCCCTGCATGATTTGGCCTTCATGTTCTTTTTACCCTGTATTGGACCATTAGTCTGTCGCTTTTCATGCATTAGACTCAGTGGTTTTTGTTTTGTTTTCAGTTCTTTGAATAGTCAACCTCTTTCCTGCCTCTTGCTTAGGATCTTTGATAACGGCTAACTTAATTTCTCCAACACTGACTACCTCTCTCCCACATAAGTGTCCTTGGCAATTTTTAAATGGCTGGGTCTCTCTCCTCATTTAGGTTTTAGCAGAAATTTCACCACTTTCTTAGCCAGGCCTTTCCTGTGCAAAAATGTGTTTTCTTGTTTTGCTGCTTATCTTTAGGCGGTAAGCTCTAAAGATAAAACGTTACATCATTTCTAGCTGTTCACAGTTGTGTCTCTAGCACCTACCATTTGAAGCACATTTTAGGTACAAAGAATGTACTTGTTGAATAAATTAATGTCATGAAGTATATTTTATAGGCAAGATTCACTATAGGTGTGAAGATAGGTTTCAGAGAGCCCTAACATTGTATACACTGATGTGTATAGTTCTTATGCCTAATATAAACTGATTGCACATTATTGGATGATATGTTTGATACTGTATTTTTTCTTGGATGTACCTTGTATCTATGCCATCTCAAAATTTCTTACTACATCCCTTAATTCAAGGAGTTATAATTCAAGTAGACATCTGTTGCTTTTTTACATGAACATCTCTACTTGGTGTTCCAATGCAATTATTTAAATTTTCTGCAGAGAATAAAATATGAAAAGAATATTAATGTATAGGCAACTTGGCTAGTAGTCAAATAATTTTATGCTTGCTGAGTATGCAAATATGTGGCACAATCCAAAAGAAATATGTTATCAAAATATATCTCCTACAACTAAGTCAAATCACTAACTTGCAACAATATATTAGGCAATAATTAATTTGACTTGGTATATATATATTTTTTTCATTAGGAATCAGGGAATATCAGCATAAAAACCAGACTGAAGTCCTAATGTCTTCTAAATTTATAGCTTTCCTTACTATGTTAACCTTATTTTACTAGCTGCCTTTTGTAATTTTTAAGCAATTGTATATTTGAAGTAGGGAATTAATAATGCTTGCTTTATTTTCTTGAATTCTTTCTATTTAATTTGTTCCTAAAAATGTTATTAGGACTTTTAAATTTCCTTGGGTTACTAAATATTCTAAAGTGTATTATAATTCAATTTTGTTGTTTCCTTTAAATATATGGACATCCTAAGACCTACCTGGTAACATCAAAAATATAGAGATCATTTTCCTCCTTGTTATGTGTCATACTTGTGCAGGGGCCATGCTAATCTCTGTATCACTCCAATTTTAGTATATGTGCTGCTGAAGTGAGCACTTTTCCCCCTTTTTAGACTCAGGTTGAAGTTTTCCCAGGAAACTCAAATTTAAAAGTTATGTCCCACTCAGTGCATTTTTTTTTTTTTACTTCCAGAAGATTGATTATTGTACATTTAGCACTATATTCCTCACCCTGTCTTCAGAAGAGTCCTACCATCTGTGTGTTCCTTTCCAGAATATTTCCTCCAGGTTGACATCTCAATTTAGAATTTAGTTACGTGATTGAGCTTCACTGTGAACCAGAGTGTGATTGTGGTCATAAATTTCTTTTCTCTGGAAGGCTGCCTCTCAAATGTTCATCAGTTAGCAAGTAAAGCTAGTCAGTTCTATTTAGGTCTTGCTCATTCACCCTGAAAGCACTATTCTAGAAAGATAAAATGAATTTATACACACTTGATAATTACATGTTACCTTTTCTGGTTATAAAAATAATTTTTAAATTCTCTTATTCTTTTAGAATGCTTTGTAAGACATAGTTTCCTTTTTCATTTTAAAATTATTTCCTTTGCTTTTTATTTTTCTACATCACAATACTTGAAGATCTATGTGAAAGGGAGAAAAACAGCTTTATGAGTAATGTGAATAATTAATCAAGTTCATTTTTCCTTAAAAAATTATAGACACTCATTCAATATTGTTTGAATTCTTGAGAAGACTATAAATTTTTTAGAGAATAAAATGAATATAGATAAATTAATGAAATTAAATATATTCTAATATTTTTATTTCAAAAATCTATTTCAGCTGCAAAGCTAAATATATTTATATTTAGTCTGAATCCATGATATTTTAATACATTTTGTTTATTATACATTTTCACAGAATAATAGGCATAAGCAAAGAATGAAAACAACTGATGTCACACAAATATATGTTTTTAAAATATTCGGTGTCCTTTTAAAAATCAGATAATGTTTTAAAACATACTAAGGCAATACAACCACTAAGCAAGACTATAAAGCCAGCATAAAACCACATTTCCTAGGATTTTATAAATAATTCTCTGAAATTTAGAATTTTATAAATTAAGGAAAATAAAAATTTTGTGATATGGTTGAGTAATATAAAGTTAATGGTGAAATTAAAGAAATCTAGGTAGAAAGAAAAACTGCTGGGAATATTTATAGTACAGAAAGCTGAGGTATACAATCACACAAAAACATTTTTGAAATATATGGGAAGGCACTGATGCTATATTTCACCTACATTACAAATTTCTTTAGGGCTAGCTCTGATCCTGATAATCAAGAATTGATTCTAATTATAAATCCAATCATAGATGCAGCAAATGGTAACTAGTTTTGATACAATGTTACATAGTTAAGTGGGTCGCCTTCTCACAGTCACTCTGTAGGTTACTTGGGTACAACCCAATGGTAATCCCATTGGTTTCCTGGTCTGATATGAATGTCCAGGAAAACCTATTATCACATTCTGGAGAAGGGAAAGAGAGGTGAAATTTCTACAGGAGAATCTTGGGTCAGGAGCTGTGGGAGCCACTGTAAATCTGAAAGAGCCTTTTGTCATGGATCAGAAGCCAACAAAGGCCCTGGGCCAACCTTTGAATACACAGAGATTCTGCTCCTGGAGTTGGGAGCAGAATGGGTCTCTCACAATGGCCTTAGTGAACACCAGGATCTGGTCTATGGGATTGTAACTGCTGAAGCTGCCAATTTGGCACTGCTATGCCCTGATATCAGGAGGAGAAAGCCCTTCCAACCTTCCTGGCCTTGCAAGACCCACTGCCCGCCAGCTTTATTTCTTCCCTGCCTTTGGTCTGGCAGTTGCAATGGAACATGGCTCTCCAAAGTGCTTCCTGTCTCTATGGAAACTGGCAAGCAGCACCAGACTGATGGCCATGCTCCATAGTGGCTGGGCAGAGGGGTAGCACAGAAGGTGGATACCAGGTGTTATACTCTATAAGACAAGCTGAATCCTGAAAAGATAGAGTCAAAGAAAAATAAATTACATGTGGTAGCCTAGGAAAATGGAGTACTTAAAGTTTTTCAGACAAACCTAAAAGCTAGAATGAAATCACAACAAAATTACTAGAGAACTCTAAATATTTGAAAGAACAGAGGGATATTCCAAAAGTGGAAACATTTTCACTTAGTTATCAGGCTTAATTTTTCCTCCAATTTCCTTTCTCACATGATAGAGCATTTATTGCACTTCTCTTGAGAATTTTAAGCTTGCATTAATAGAATTTGTGCTTTTTGAATAATCCAATAGGCTTTAGTATGCAATATGTGTTTCAGTACACACAACTACTGAGTCACAACTTTCACATTAGAAGGTTATTTGTTTAGAATGCCTTCGGTAATTTAGTGGAAGTAATAGCATGCTGTGTGTGCATTTAGATATATTTTTAGGCTCTAACCAACAAGAATGATCTTGAACTTTCTAAGATTCAGATTCTTTGTATAAATCCCAAACCTGTTGATGGAACAAGTGAAAGGGAGGGTAGAGGAAGAGAAACACAAAGCTGAGAAGAGTTGAGGGGAAGACCTAAAGGATAGTAAGCTACTTTTGTTTTTCATTTAATTTAGAAATGAATTGCCTATTTCCATCATTTCCTATATTTTAGAACCTTTAACAATACTGATCCATTTGGCACCTGTGCTTTTCATAACTAAAATATCAGAACCTTAATGAGACCAGTATTTTGCATTTAATATGGGGATTCTTGCCAGGGCACAAAAATATTTCAAAACAAACCAAAGCATTATGTATACCATTTGATTCAGATGCCAATAACCCTGTTGAATTAAATAATTTTGCAGACTTAGTTGACAGTTTTTGCTAAGTATAAATTTATTCCCACAGGAAGAATCAAAAGATATAGCACTGTTTATTTCATGAGAAGTTTATGCTTTTTTTTCCTGAAAAATTGTAAAATACTCTTCACATCTAAACAAGATAAAACAAATGAAAATATTATTTTTCAATTCTCTTCACACCTAAACAAGGTAAAACAAATGAAAATATTATTTTCCCCTTCACTGTTGTTAAATCCAGTTCTTCCTTTGAGAAAGTTGTACTCAAAAAAAAGGGGGGGTACTCATTTTCAGGGAAAAAAAAATAATGAGGGCTCTGGGTTGTGTTAAATGTCCCACAAAAGTTGATCATTTATCCTGAAAAACCACTGACTGTAACTCCCTCTCTCTCAGATGTGCAAAGACTCAACCTCTGCCTGTCTGTCTAGATCTATCTCCAGGGATCACTGCCCTTAGTACATGAGCACTCATGCACAGTGTGCGCTGATCCACTGTTGTGGGCCACATCTCAGCTTTAGTGCAGGAAGAGAGATGGAGGAACCATTGCCTTCCCTCATCACCCACTCAGGAGATAGTAAGGCTTTAATGATGCCGTTTGGGGAAGCAGAGCCATGTTTTGGGATCAGCATTCAGATATGCATTTTTGCCTGTCTGCTCGCTTTCAATGATACCGCTGTCTTCAAAGATCTCTCTGTTGCTTGGCTTGTTTCTCTACGGTAGTGGCACATCACAGCCTGTCAGCGAGGTCAAGGTGGCCATGAGCTTTGAATTGCTTCTTTATGTACCGAGGGGCAGTGTGCTGGGCTCTTGGTAGCCAGTGAAAGTGTGCTTGAAGTGTGTGAAGCAAGAGCAGATCCCAACTGACAGGTCAGCAGGAGTCAAGACTCTGTTCACTTGATTTTGAATTTTGAATTTCCTGATCTAGACAAGGTTTGTACCATTTTTCCTGAAGTATGTAGAAATAGAAACATTGAAGGAATAATGGCAGCTTCTCTGTCTGCTCTTTAAAGACAGGGACAGGAAAGCCATCTTTGCAGACTATTGCAGAATAATTGCTCTTCGCTAAAGTGTCTTTCAGAGCAATGAATTAGCAAATTGTTTCCTTATAACTACCGAAACTCACATAAATGGTTTTCAATCCCTGATGCTAGTTAGAAATAAACCTGGCAGCCTAATAAAACTATCAGTTCAACAGAGTAGGTAAAAAAAAAAAAAAAAAAAAAAAGAGAGATCATTGGAAGAATGGCGAGCAGGAGGGAAAATCATTTTCGCTTGGAAAATGATTTGAAGAAAAAGAAGAAAGAAACTGAGGAGACTCAAAATATGAAGGAAAAAAAAACCTTCAGAAACAGAACTATATTGCATAGGCAAGAGTTCATTAGTTTTCAGAAAAAAAAAAAACCCAAAACTTTACTTAGGCTAAATATGCATGTATCAGCCCCAACAAGAGCATCAGAGGTGGCTTTTCCAGTGGTGTGCTATACATATGTTTAACAACTGCCTCTGTGAGAAGAAAACACTGGCTTGAACTGTTTGTCAAACTCCATTGTGAAAAGACTCTCAACTGTGGTCTCTTTCAATCTAGCAGGGAATTTTGTTGAGTGTGAAGTGAGGAGAGTTCCATTCAGTTGACTCTCATGAGCTGGTAGGGGCCAGTTAGCACATCACAGCTTTTGCAGGAATTTCAAGTGTTCCTTCACTTATTAAAAATAGATATTAAAGGTTTAAATGCATCTTTGAAAAGTTTGACTCCAGACTCTATGCTTATTTCATAACAGTCACTCAGCCAGAATTAAGTTCACTTTCTTTTCCAAGCAGTTTTTTGGTTAAGCATGTGAGGTCAGGACACAGAATATGAGAGTTCAGAACCTGGTGTGGCACTTTCTAGCTGAGGGCAAATTATTTAAACTCTCTTTGCATCAGTTCCCTCGTCTTCAAGGTAGAGATGATGACAAGGTTGGCATGAAAAGTAAATCACTGAAAAATAAGAAATGCTCTTAGAATAGTGCCCTGAATATTATGAATGCTCACATAGTTTGGCTGTATTTGTCACATATTTTCTGTTGGCCTAGTGACTGTGGAAGATGAGATATGTTAGTATCTCGTAATATGAGGTACCCAGGAAGGGCACTATCTTTTATGTTTTTCTCCTTCTAGAGCATAAATTTGGCACAGTCTGTCTTTTTATGCCCCATTTCGGGGGCTGACAATGGTATTAGATGTGTCTGTTCTACATTACATCTGTTGTATCTTATGTATACTCCTCATGATTTTCAACCAGAACTTAAAAAAAAATGTCTTAGGATGATATACTAATAAGGATTTTATGATTTACATTTTCCATACTTTTTTCTTGGCAAGGAATTAGTCCCTCCTTCTGCCCCTCTTTTGACCCTGAACAAATGCATAAGACTTGAGTTACTCTGGTCACTCTACTGTCACAAGTTCCCCTACAATGCCAGCCACTGCTCTAAGAAGATGTTTCCATTTTGGACAACGAGCCCCCACTGGAAACTCCAACTCACAATACAGAATGTTAAACAGTGTAGCTGACTCAAAGATAAGTAAGATGATCTCATCACTTGCCCTTTAATTAGATTAGAAGCAACTCAAGAAGACTGGTACCTTTGCAAATAACAAAACAGAAGATAACACAAGGAGGGAAGGAGGAAAACGAAGGACACAGGCTGCCTGGAAAAATAGCCAGCTTTACGACTCCAAATTGGAAGTTTTGTTTCCTTTCAATTTGATCAGAAACTTGTTTGATAAGAATAACTCCTCTGAAATCTAGGAGGGTGCTGAGCTTAGCCAGAGTAAGGAACATTTTAAAATAAAGCCTCAAATGCTAGGACCAATGCATTTCAGAAATCCTTATAGATGTGGGGAACAAAGAAAGAGTTATATACCACACCTAGACTGCCTTCTTCTCCGCCTCACACCCTTTCGCAGAGTTTCTGAACTCTGCAGTCTCCTTGGCAAAATTTCTCTTCCTCAATGCATCTTTAAGATGTTGATTCATCCAAGGCAAAGCATGTAGTAGGAATATTTCTTTGATGAATGCCTTGAAAATGAACCCTTAATTTGGGATGCTTAACTGTTTAATTCAGGATGTTTAATTCCCAATCCTTAATTGGGAAAAGTAGTAACTTCTTTGGAAAGACTCTCTGAAATTGAATTAAATGTGAACCTTGAGCCACAAAGAGTTAAAAGACAAAAGTGGCAGTTACCCTGATGCTCTCTCCAGGTTATAAGCAGAAGTAGAAGGCAATTTAAACCTTAAGAAGTTTGACTGTTTACAAAACTGGCTTTTGAATTGATTTTGGAAACTACCTATCCTAAGGGTATTTAAGATTAGGAGATTCTCCACGTGAGTTTGCTCTCTATTGGGAAAAACTAAATTATTTGACTGCGGGGAACTGAAGTCATAATACTTTAAAGTAAGAATCCATGTGGGGAGAAGATGGAGGGAAGTTGTCCTAATCTCCTACCTGAAAGGAGAAGGCATAGATGTGCAAGAGTATAGAAAGTACTGGGCATGTAGAAGACCCTAGCAGACCCTATAGGCGAGTAAGGAAAGATTAAAATAAGTGTCAGAAGTAAGCTCTGAATAAGATAGGATATTTCAGAGCAGTTAATATTGGCATCCTCTCTTACTCGATTTTAATGTTATAACAAAATTTATGAGGACATAGTTCAGCTAGGTAGCAGTTGAAAATTCCATTGTTAAAATGTTTACTTATTTATTTTTTATTGTCTAATTCACACGTAAGCCAATAGTGATCAAGTTACCATGACCCAGCAGCCTTTGTGGGAGAATAAGAGTAAAATACTAAACTTTCAGAACAAATTCCAAATGGTTCATTGACTTTGTTTCACCATGGAAAATCACTTAACCTCCCAGTGTCAGTTTACCCATCTGTGAAATGAGAAGGATAATATTTTCTTATGGGGATGTTTTGAAAATTATTTTGCAAATGTAGTGGATGAAATTGTTGCAAGCATCACTGCTCTTTTTCCACATCTTTAAAGAAGCAGACAATATTATTTATGTACCAGTTGATAGTCAAATTGTCACCTGAGAGGAACTGTATATTCTTATTAGCAGCTGTGTGCTTTTTATTACTTAAAGAATCCCTCCTCCCTCAGATTGTTGAGTTTATGTGCTACATTAATACTTGAGAATCTTAGCAAAATATCTTAAAATCATTCTGAGCTTCATATTTATGAACTGCTAATTTGGTATCTCTGGTAATTATTCCTTCCTTCCTTTTTAGCTCATGTTTTCCTTATGTGGTTTTTCGCCTCACCTCATTTCACAAGATTGATAGTTCTCCACGTTTCCCTGCTAGAGGTCACCTCTGAGCTGAAGGCAAAACACATCTCACTCTGGCTCCTGTTGACTTTTAAGTCAACTATCAAAGAATTTATTCCAGACATCTTCTAACCTCAATTTAAAAACTCCACCCTAAAGATTACAGGGAGATATCCTGGGGAGTTGCCATAGTGACTCTAAGAGGTTGGCATTGAGAAGACAAAGTTACTGATATCAGATTTTATACTTGATAGGCTTAATTATATAACATGGTCATGAACTTCTGTGCTTGTGTCAGTTAGGTCTGGAAAGATATTTTCCCCTTCAGGCTCTTCTGTCTCTTATGGTGCCAATCAACAGGCTTCTTGGTAATAAGATCCTTTATGCCAATAGCTCCAGCATAACCTCAAGTGGTGCTTGTAGTAATGATAGAATCATTACAAAACTAAAGAAGAAAAGGGAAATATATTTCACGGGTGCGATTAAGACATTGTAATGTTCTTGCATGTGTAAATTATCCTTGACTTAATGAAATACCTTGCTCACATAATAGTGTTTTAACCTGGCTCTGGAAAGTCATTTTTTACCCATGTTGATATTTGTTAGCAGACTTGGCAAAGTTCATCTCACTGAAGTGAAACTTATGTATTATGTTTCCATGTGCATGAATTTTGTTTTAACTATTACAAGAGTTCATATTAAGTAAAGTTATTATATGAATCGTTTTAATAAATTACTATGATCCTTAGGAAGATAGAATACTTGATTATATTCTAATGATATCCAATTTGACAAGGGCCATTTAAATATGTTTTTTTCTTCATTACAAAAGAAATATATGTTCATTGGGGAAAATCAAGAAACTAGAGAAAGGAACAAAGAATATTGTCTCTATCTCCTAGGTTAATCGCCTTACGATTTTGATAGATATTTTACAAGATGGACACTTTTTGAAAAATACTTACATTGTTTCCTCCAACATATTTCGTGTTCCAAAAAACAGCTACATCTACAAGAAGCTCTGGTATAATAGGATTATTTTTTTATTTCTTTTATCAGAAATTGAATCTAAAGTTCTAGTATCCATATTTCATAGACTTTATTCAGGATTACATCAGCTACCAGAGAACTATTTCATGTGGTTTCCTCTGTTGCTTTAGTGAGTTCAGTTCAGCCAAAATTATTCCAGTGCCTCATTTTCAAAGATGTCTAGATCCACCCTATATAATTAATGCAAGGCCAAAGGAAATTATCATTAGATAATCATGTTACTATTTGAATATAAATCTTTGTGTGTGGCTAGGAGACAAAGAAGGTTTTCTAGAACACATAAGGGAGTATGAAGGAGTCTTAATGGTATGCAAAACTGTGGTCCCCTGATTAAGGATTTTCAATTATTTTTTCTGTCTTTTTGTGATATATAGTTTAGTTGTTGTATGGTTGGTTTAATTTTTTTCTTTTTTTGAGTGAGAAGTTCAGTCCGACGTAGCACTTGGGAAGTTAATCATTTTATAACTTTCATTTAATCAACATTTTCTTTAATCCCCTTTTAGGCAGCCAAGGGCAATTTCCACTAACACAGAATGTAACGGTTGTTGAAGGTGGAACTGCAATTTTGACCTGCAGGGTTGATCAAAATGATAACACCTCCCTCCAGTGGTCAAATCCAGCTCAACAGACTCTGTACTTTGATGACAAGAAAGGTGAATACATTTTCTTTTAAATGTTTTAATCATATTCAGAAATATCCTAATTATAATGAATTTATTTTTCTGAGATGATTCAAATTATTCGTTTTGATTACCAAACTGCTGCTGCTTGTACTTAAACATGTTAAATATTAAATACTTTAGTTTGCAAGTCATAAACACTAAAGATAACCTATGTCAACTTTTTAATAAAATAAACAGTTTCAATTCTGTTTCAAAAATCATTTTATGCCTTCTCTTAACCATTATTGCTTTTCTAGATATTGTATTCCTTCATTCTTGTAATTGCCTTCTGTATAGGTTAACTATTTTTTCCTCATTCCAGGTGATATGATCTTTTTATTAACCTTAGCTTAATAATTTAGAAGATGCTATATGATTTTATAAAGTTTTGTGATTTTATTCTTATGATTGTGCTTGAAGGTAAGAACTGTAGAAATGATTCCCATAGTAAGTTTAAATAGCTCCATGTTTGGAAGTAAATAACTAGATTTAAAAAGGTGTATTTAAAAAGAAAAAATAAAAAAAAGAAAAGAAAAGAAAAGAAAAGAAAAAAAAGAAACACACATAAATAATGTGTGTTTACTTCAAGGTGAGTTAGACTTCATTAATTAACTGGGGTCCCTATTGAATGATAGATTTTGATTAAAATTTTCTTTAGAAAATTTAGAGAATAATGAAATTCATAATACATAATTCAAGCAAACAACTAAAAGTATACACTGAATTTCTAAGCCTTTACTTATTATTATAAGCATTGGGAGGAAAAATGAGTTCATGAACTATAATAAAAATATGGAGCTGTTGCTTTAGATAAATTTAAATTATATAGAATATAAATAGCTATTTATATATTAAATATTCAATGTGGTCTTAATATCTGGATTTCTTATGAATCTGTGTGGATAACAGTAAGATAATTTGAAATCAGTTCCATTTTAATGATTAAAATGTAGCTAAATTAATTAGTCCAATAAATGTGCCCATTTGCCCTAAAAATAGGAATTCACTATATTTTTTACCTTGCTGAAGTTTTCCCTTTGTTGTACTCTAGATTTAAAATGAAATTTTTAAATTGATTTTAAACTTTAATATATAATGAAAGATCTAATGTATTAATTCAGCAAATAATTTTTGAGGTTTCCTTCAGAAAAGGTGGTAGAGTTGGAGAACAAACATAAAATCCCTGCTCTCATAGGACATATAGTTTAGTAGAGGACAGACAATGAACACATGAACAAAATATATTTTAGAGTACATTGGTAGGGGACAAGTGTTCTCTATCTTAGTAGATAAATAGATGTATAGTTGATAAATATCTCCAGAGAGAAAGGGGGAGAGAAAGAAAGAGAAAAGGAAGGAAGGAAAGAGAGATTTTAAGAAACTGGCTTAAGGGACACCTGGGTGGCTCAGTGGTTGAGCATCTGCCTTTGGCTCAGGGTGTGATCCTGGAGTTCGGGGATCAAGTCCCACATCGGGCTTCTGCATGGAGCCTGCTTCTCCCTCTGCCTATGTCTCTGCCTCTCTCTGTGTCTCTCGTGAATAAATAAATAAAATCTTTTTAAAAAAGAAAAAGAAAGAAACTGGCTCAGATGATGGAGGAGGCTAGCAGGTCTGAAATACGCAGGACAGGCCAGCAGACTGGAAACCTGGGGAAAGTCAATAATGCCCCTCAAGTCTGAAGGCAGTCTGAGACAAAATCCTTTCTTCCAGGAATCACAAATATTTTCTCTTAATGCTTTAACTGATTGAACAAAACCACATCAGAGTAATCAGCTTTTCTTGGAGTGTACTGACTTAAATTAATATCATCTAAATATACTTCACAGCAACATACAGACTGGCATTTGAGTGAATATTGAGGTACTGGCCTAATTAATTAGTTGATATGTAAAGTTAAGTACTACAGAGGGTCAGGCTAGCATTTCTTTAGAATTTTATTACTTAGAAAGAGCTTTTATTTATTGTTTTATTCTGCCATTGGAAAGACAAATGCAACAGGTTTCACTAACAGCCACATATTCATAGAAGCATATGGGAGGATGGGATTAAAGGTCCCACAGTTAGGTGAGATTTAAAGTTAATATTGTGATTTAAACATCGTGACTCAAATATTGGCCAGACTTAAAGCCAATATGGTGACTCCATATTTATGTTTTGATTAGAGAGTTTGATGTGTAATCATTCGTGTTTAACATGGACTTCTAGTCCTAGAGATCTTTTTTTATTGGTACTTTAAGAATATATATTTTTAAGATTTTATTTATTTATTCATGAGAGACACACAGAGAGGCAGAGACACAGGTAGAAGGAGAAGCAGGCTCCATGAGGGGAGCCCGATGTGGGATTTGATCCTGGGACCCCAGGATCATGCCCTGAGCGGAAGGCAGACGCTCAACCACTGAGCCACCGAGGCGACCCACTTTAAGAATATTTTAAAGAGTCTGAAAATGAATTTTGAAATGTTCATCTGCTAAATACTCACTATGGCAGTATTACTACAATTTTAATCCCTATTAATATTAATTATTTAATGTTTCGATTAAGGACTCTTTTAAACATATTTTGTGAGACTATAAAATATCTCTTTGCATTTGAAAAATATAAGAAATATCTAATGTGATATTTTAAGGCTTTTTGAAAGGAAATGACATTATTCAAGAATAAAAATTTGATTTTATGAATTAATTAAAATTTTATAAATATAACTCACATAAACTAGCTTGTATTTCAGGTATATGCAATAGGAGTGAAAGTTATAGAACTAAAAATGAAGCTTAAAGACTACCTTTGATAAAGTGATCTCTGTTACTTTCTAAAGAATGAAGTCACACTGGGGCGCCTGAGTGACTTAGTCCTTCGTGCTTCCTACTCTTGATTTTGACTCCAGTCATGACCACAATGTCCTCTGATGGAGCCCTGCCTGGACCCAAGCTCAGCCGGGAGTCTGCTTGAGCTTCTCTCTCTCCCTCTTCCTCTGTCTGCTCCGTTGAACTCTTGCTGTATCTCTAAAGTAAATGAATCTATTTTTAAGAAAAAAGAATGAAGTCACATTAGTTAAAAAAATATACATAAGAGTCACACATAGATATTTCACAACCTCGTTTTGCTTTTAGTATTAATTGATTACAAGTGTTTGTAAATATATATTTAAATATAACATGCCCAAACATAAGGTGACATCAATTTTATGGAAATCTCTCACTTTCTCAATGATGTAAAGCAAGAGAAAATGTTTTGGGGGACACTGTCATTTAGAGATATTCATAGGACAATTAAATATATAGTTAAATATTTAATTTATTGATTTGAGTTATATGTGCATATTTAAACCAATATAAAAACATATATTCACTTAGAGATAATTGGTTTTCCATCCTGGCATTTAATGAAATAATCTTGCTTAGCAGCACTTTTTCAAAGTGTAGGATACTATCAATGAGAAATTTGTCCCAAGCAACAACTATGAATTTTTATGACAGCAGAACATTTTTTTTGTTGTTCATTCATTATACTCCTGCAGGAGTATAATAATAATTTCCACTATGCAACGACTTATGGTAATGCTTTTTAAGCAGAGCTTTGAGAATTATGTTTACAGTAACATCTACAATTGTGAGGTCAAATCCTCAGGCACAAAAACAAAATCTATATGAAATGTCTTTGCCTTCTTTTTCAGTGATTCCATAAGTTACCCTTTATAGAACATCTAAAAGCAGAATTGATTCAGGGTATTTCAAGCTAATGCATCTTAGGATACTGTTGAAAAAAAACTTGTAATACAAGATTTACAAGACTTGGAAATAAGGCAGCCCCTCTTTTCTGAGAGATAATTATAGTGAGAAAAATCCATCATGTCATAGTTGGGATAGTTAGCAACATATTCCCTCATCTTATTGCTATAAAATAGCAATATCTGATCATATGAATTGCTGTAGTATGCACTTGCTTTATTTTTTCTTTACCAATTGTTATAACTTAGGTTATGTTGAAAAAAGCCTGTGTGTGTGTGTGTATGTGTGTATAAGTATAGCCAGCTCTTACTTTTTTATAGTAGACTGCTTCTAACTTTAACTCTGTTATGGTTTCATTTATTTTTTTAAAGATTTTATTTATTTATTCATGAGAGACACAGAGAGAGAGAGAGGCAGAGACATAGGCAGAGGGTGAAGCAGGCTCCCTGCAGGGAGCCTTATATGGGACTCAATCCCAGGACCCCAGGATCACACCCTGGGCCAAAGGCAGACACTTAACTGCTGAGCCACCTAGGCGTCCCTGTATTCTGGTTTTAATAGTTTGTTGCAACAGGGGCACCTGAGTGGTGTAGTGGGTTAAGCCCTGGGCTCTTGGTTTCTGCTCAGGTCATAATCTCAGGGTTGTGGGATCTAGTCCCCAGTCAGGCGCCATGCTCCCCAGTCAGGCTCCAGTGGGGAGCCTGCTTAAGATTCTCTCTCCCTCTGCCCCTCTCCACCAAATACATTTTAAAAATCTTTAAAAAATAGTCTGTTACAACAGAGAACAGAAAGTTTGGAATAAAAAAAAAAAAGACTCTTCCATGAATGGCAGTCTAACATGTCTATTCCCTCAGAAGTCGTTGGGTTGGTTGCTGCAGGATGTCTTAGTAGAAAGGATCCTTGACAGGATCAAGGATCAAATTTGATATCCATCAAATTTAAGAGTTTGAAAATGAAGCATTTTTTGAAGACTCCATACCACACTTTCTCCCAATATCAGCTTTCTATCTGCCTGTTTACCTGGCTTGCCTCAGTCCAAAGGCTTATCTTGAGCAAACAAACATGCTACATTGTGCCAGAGACCAAGTGCAGAAGCGAGGCATGGGTTAGTGTGACTAGAATAGCACACACACTGTGCAAGTGACGACTGCTCCGGAGAATGATAGAGAACACAAGTGATTGTCCATATGGCTGATTGCACCTGCTTCTACAGGTGGCTGCTACTTTTATTTTTTACTTTTTTTTTAGGTAAGGAGCGGCAGATCCTTTCAAAAGGTTGAAGACGTACATAGAGTAAGACAGAGGGATACATTATAGTCAGCACTGCCCAAGATAATTTTCCATGACAGTAACAGTGTTCTATATCTGTGCTGAACAAAACTCTGTGACAGCAGCCACATGTGAATATTTAAATTTAAGTTAAATAAAAATTAAATAAAATCAAAAGTTAGTTACTCAGTCACACTGGCCATGTTTCAAGTTCTCAACAGGCATGTGTAGCTAGTGTGCTTTTGAAAATCACAGTTCTAGATGTGGATTCATGGCTTACATGCCATAACAGACCTTGTCCAATTCCAGCCTTGATGAGTACAACAGGTATTTTTCTAACTGAGAAAACCCTAGGTCATTATAAATATATGTTGAGTGTTAAGTAAATGACATTTTGCTGTTTCAGTTGCATAGCTTTTTCATGGGGATATTTGTAGCATCAGAGACAGGAGTCAATCTGATTTCTAATCCTGCCTCTGACACCAGCTAGCAGAATAAAAAAGGGGCTCATTGACACCTGACCAAACCAGATGTTCCAGTGGTTGGATCACAGTTGCATTTTTAAAAATTTCCCTATCTACTTTCTGTGCACCTGAAAACCAAAAATCATTAACCTACGGAGTAACTATTCAATTACAATTCTATTTCATTTCTGCATAGTTGCTGTATGAAGCCTTTTTCTATAACACTTAAAAACCTGCAAATCTAAATAGAAAATAAAAATTAAGACGATGACATTACAGGTTCTTTTGGGTCACAGGGACCTAGAATAGAAATAAGTAGCTCATTCACTTGTGATCCTCTTCTCTTTCTTTTTACACAATTCTTATCGCAACTGTTATAAATAGTAGTAAGTAAGCGTTTGCAATAGAGTGGGTATAGGGTGACAGAGAGAAGAGGGAGTAGAGTTCATTGAAGCACCACAGGAATGCTGTGTGGCATTTGGCAATAGAAATAAAAAAATCAATTAGATCATTGCGTCTGTTTCTCTGCAGGTGTGGGGGAAAAAACAATTGAAGTAGTACAGTCAGTCTGATCACTTAATGCTCAGGAAAAAAAACACTTCAATGCCTTCCTATTATTAACAAAAAATGCTTTGGACAAACATCTCCAAGGGTGCACAGCGTATGCATTTAACAGACATATCTCTATGTGCTTGTATTTGTTTTTATATAAAAATGGAAAATACATACCTTTTTATGACGTTTCTCTTCACAGGAGTTTTGCATTTTTTGAATTATGTTTGAATGATTCTCAAATATTTCCTAAGGGAAATTTCATTACTGAATGAATGAAAATAAAATGTTATTAAGGGCATAACCAAAAATCACTGGCGTTATCTAATTATTCTGCAGATAATTTTACATTGATAGTGGGGACAGTGGGAGAGAAAGAACATGAATAAGGTGTCCTAGAACAAGGAGTGATAAAGAGAAGAAAAATGGCATGAACCCGAAATGAAGGTACAAGTTCCTGGCTCCATGCGAACCAATGCCACCTGACAGTATCCTTACCCATGACTGGTTTCAATCAATGTGACAGACTTTAAAATATTAAAAATTAACTCGGTAAGGCAGGTATTAAAGTAGTCACTATTACCCTTCTTTTTTCTTACCCTTTATTCCTTAATTTTTTAAAAAATATTATGTATAAGTTATAACAAAGACAAGGAATTAATGATGACAGCTTAAAGTTACACAATACAATTTTTCAATAACTTTCATGCTTATATTTTGTCATTGTATTCACAGCAACCCTGTACAGTAGGCAACCCATTTTATGTGTAGGTCAAAGGACTCTGGGTAGTTTACCGTCCCAGGGCAAAGAACAGGGGTGGGGAGGTGTGAGGGTAGGGCGGAGACCTAGAAGGATAAGCAGAAAGTAACCAGCACAGCTTTTACTGGTTATAGCTGTATATACATGCATATAAATATACAGAAATTTCTCCCTATCCAATTTTCAGTGAAGATTACTTTTTTAAATTTTTTTAAATTTTTTATTTATTTATGATAGTCACACAGAGAGAGAGAGAGGCAGAGATACAGGCAGAGGGAGAAACAGGCTCCATGCACCGGGAGCCTGACGTGGGATTCGATCCCGGGTCTCCAGGATCGCGCCCTGGGCCAAAGGCAGGCACTAAACTGCTGCGCCACCCAGGGATCCCTTCAGTGAAGATTATTATTATTACTTTTTTTTAGTGAAGATAATTTCTATGGAAAACCTTGCATCACTCTATGCTCACAACTACTTTCATTAGAATTGTTTCTTTTGGGTAGAAAGAAGTCACAACACTTCCTAAAACATATTAATTTTTTTCAATGTTGTATTCCTCAAATTCAAAATATATGTTAAACTGTGTGCTAACAGATTTTGTAAAGAAATAATTTCTTTTCACTTAATCTTTTAATGTTAAAGCCATTATTGGAAATATTCATTAAACATAAGCAACATCTTTAGTTATACATAATAGGCTTCCTAAATCTATTTATGCGTATTGTTTAAGTCCAGCAATTTCAAGAAAAACATAAATAACCACATAAACTATAAATTTTATTGGTTATATGATTTTATTGGTTGTATGTTAAGTTATAACAGCATCAAGATTTGGAACTTGGACATTCAAAATTACATATGAAAAAAATAAAATAAAATAAATAAAAAAATAAAAAAAAAAATTACATATGCATGCTTCCGTGTTTTGAGCAAATGTTAATTTTTGACTATTTTGAAATTCAGCATAATTTCCATACTTGACAATATATTTTAGAGAAATTAAGTTTCATTAAGATTACTACTTTTTTGATGCTTTTAACAAGGTTTTTGTTTATAAATAGAAGGGAAATGTAGTACAAATAAATGAAGTAATTGTAGGTCTCTGAAATTGAGCAAGTTCCTGGATTAAGTGCTTTTATTTATTTCATGGTGCTGTTCACAAACAGTTTTTTTTTTTTTTAAGCAAAATCCTACAAAGAGAAAAAAATACGTGAAATATTTTATTCTACCTTCTGATGATTAACCTTTGTGTTTATACCATCATTCATTGAATAGATACTTGCTAACTATCTAAAGTGTGATGGGTGCTATGCTAGTTCGTTTCCAGTTATGAGGGCTCATTAATTTTTGAGTAGTCCTTTCCAGGTTTAACAGAGCTGCTTGAAAGAAAACTTGTCCTAGTTAAAATAAGATCCCCTTTATCTTCTAATTATATATGTTTCTGGGCACATATTTTATAAGTATATTAGTATGTTGGTAACATATACAGGGTCAGTACATAGTCAGCAATTGCTAAAAGATGGGAGGAAACAGAGGTCAACTGACATAGTCAGCAATATTTTTGATCATGGCAGTAGAAGTGGATCATGGCTAGAGTCAGGGTAGGTGGAGTGTCAACACCATTGTGTCGTCTCTTTCCATCTCCCAAAACAGCTTTAAAAATGCGAACAATGACTTACCAGGTTTGGGGGAACTATCTTTTGTGATATTAAAGATATTCAATCTGGGAAATTAATAGTTATTTAAGAAAGCAGTGTTCACGAACTAAATGTTTATCTACAAATGGCCAGCAGATTTAATATTTAAATGATTTCCAAGTCACCATTTCAGTTCCATTCTATGAAATACTTCAATGTCCCAGGAATTATCCTCACATTGGAACTACTAAAATAAATACAACATGACTTCTGTCATCAAGTAGCAGGTTATCATATATCATCCACATATAGGAATGGTGGATGATGTAGGGGGAACATATTGGGTGAAGTATTATACAGATAGGTTAATGTAATTCTACTTAGTTCATAAGAAGCCTCATCATAGAGGTTGTGAAATGCTCAAAAAATTGGTAAATATTTTTTCCATGATTCTAGGAAAAAAATAATTTCACTTGAAATACACATGACTGAAAATACACCTTTTTTGGATGAAATTAATTTATTTAAAGAAACAGTTACAAATTGGGACTCCTGGGTGGCTCAGCGGTTGAGTGTCTGCCTTTGGGTCAGGGAGTGATCCTGGAGTTCTGGGATTGAGTCCCGCATCGAACTCCTTGCATGGAGCCTGCTTCTCCCTCTACCTGTGTCTCTGCCTCTGTCTCTGTGTCTGTCAGGAATAAATAAATAAAATCTTAAAAAAAAAAAAAAGAAAGAAAGAAAAGAAAGAAAAGAAAAGAAAAAAAGAAAAGAAAAGAAAAGAAAAGAAAAAAGAAAAGAAAAGAAAAAAGAAAAAAGAAAGGAAAGAAAAGAAACACAAATAAAGTATGATGTATTATTTATCAAATAAATGAAGTAATAGTGTACTACGCAGGGACCTGGTTTCCTGGTGACATACTGATATGGTGTCTATGTTGAATGGCCTTTTAATCAGGATCCGAACAGAGACCATGGAGAATGCAATATCCTAAAATTTTTTTAAGTAAGTTTCAAAATAACATTGCTGGACAGCCCTGGTGGCTCAGCGGTTTAGCGCCGCCTTCAGCCCAGGACTTGATCCTGAAGACCCGGAATCGAGTCCCACGTCGGGCTCCCTGCATGGAGCCTGCTTCTCCCTCTGCTTGTGTCTCTGCCTCTATTTCTCTCTGTGTGTCTCTCGTGAATAAATAAATAAAATATTAAAAAAATAACATTGCCATTATAGTTCTTAGTAAACATAAGAAAATCATAACAGCATCAAATTATACTGTCCATAATGTATAAATTTAATTCTAGTTGTAATAACTTAATTTGGTTTATACCAATATAATTCTATTTAGATACAACATAGCATTTAAAGTTTTACCATTTAATTTTTAGTGTTTTTACCCATTCTGTGTTTTTCTTAATAATGTGTAACAGACTTTGAGACAGTAATATCCCCATCTATGGTGAATCTACATTGTAAAAATAGTGCTAATTTTTTGAATTTGAGACTGATGAAAACTTAGGCCTACAACACTAACATAAAGATTATTCTACACAAAACTTAGTTAATTGCATTTTTCTCACCTACTTTCAAGATTTCAGTAGACAGAAATGGATTGGTTCAGCTTAACTAAGGGCCTCTTACTGTGCTTTGCAACATGACTAGGGGTGTGGCCACTTAGCCAGGCAATCACTATAATTTACACCTTCTACCTTCAGCAAAGCTCACATTCAATAGGCTGTGTGTAGAATCTATGTGGAATATTCTTTTCTCTTGAAAGGATAATTTTTTTATGAAAATAACTTCAATATAACATACAAAATGAATAAGAAAACTCTATTTCAAATATTACAACTTGGGTACCCCTAATTAGTATTGCCCTTTTTCAATCCTGATGAGCTTTTTTATAAGTAAACTAGAAAGTATTGGTATAAGTTGCAAAAAGTAGCAATAAAAACATACACAGTCATTCATTAATAGTGATACTAATTTTAAAATGATGAGTCATTTTTTGGTGGAGGCTTTAGGATTTTCTGTATATGCTAGCATGCCATCTGCAAATAGTGAAAATTTTACTTCTTCCTTACCAATAATTTTGTGTTTTTTTAAATTTCTTTTTCTTACCTGATTGCTGCTGTTAGAACATTCAACACTATGTTGAAAAAACAGTAGTAAGAGTGGACATCCTTGTCTTGTTCCTGATCTTAAAGGAAAAGCTGTCAGTTTTTTACCATTGGGTGGGATGTCAGTTGCTGGTTTTTCATTAAGGCCTTTACTTATATTGAGATATGATCCCTTTAAGCCTATTTTGTTGAGGGGTTTTATAATGAAAAAGTATTGTACTTTGCCAAGTGAGGGTTTTTTTTTTTTTCACATCTACTGAAATGATCATATGGATTTTATCTTTTTTCTTATTAATGTATATGGATCACATTGATTTGTGAATATGAAATAACACTTGCATCCCTGAAATTTGATGTTGGTGAATGATTTTTTTAATGTAGTTGGATTTGGCTTGCTAATATTTTGTTGAGGATTTTTGTATCTATGTTCACCAGAAGTATTGGTCTGCAGTTCTCTTTATTGTTGTATCTTTGTCTGGTTTTTGTATCAGAGTAGCTCTGGCCTCATAAAATAAATTTGGCAGCTTTCTTTCCTTTTTTAAAAGTTTTTTGGAAGAGTTTGAGGAGAATAGGCATTACCTCTTCCTTAAATGTTTGGTGGAATTCACTTGTGAAGCCATCTGGTCTTGGACTTTAGTTTACTGGGAGTTCCGTGATTATGGATTCAACTTCATTGCTACTATTTGGTCTCTTCAAATTTTCTATTTCTTCCTGATTCAATTTTGGAAGGTTATATGTTTCTAGGAATTTATCCATTTCTTCTAAGTTGTCCTATTTATTGTAGTTAATGAATATGATCTACTTTTCAGTTTATTCACTTAGTATTTTTATTTATTTGTTTGTTTATTTATTTATTTATTTATTTATTTATTATTTATTGTTATTCACTTAGTATTTTTAAATTAATTTTGTATATTTCGTTTATTTATAAAAACTGAGTATTTTTCCTCCTCCACACCTCTTCAAGTAACATTTCTCTACAATCAAAAAGAATCATACAATTTAGAAACAGCTTGTCCTGAATAAATATTTTTAATGTATTGTTTTGTGCTGTGTGAGCATGAAGAGTTATAAATTAGTTTAAGCACTCCATTTTCCTTAGTTTATTATTTCTTCAGTCCCACCAGGCTCTTGTAGCAATCCTTGGAAATAGCAGTAAACGAGTATTTTGTGGCACTATTAAGTGTAGGAGGCAGTATTATTTTAGTGCCAATGTGCTAGTGTAGATGTTTGTAAGAATTAAATCTCCAGGTTTTATGCTTATCTATATTGAAATTAATGACTGGACTGAAGTACAAATGGGAAGTGGGAAGGGGAAATGCTGAATGGTTGGTCTATATGCTCTGTATATTCATGTTTACTTTTTAGAAAGAATGATAGTAGTACAAATCTAGACATAGATTTACTTTCAAAGCCCCTTCAAATACATATAGCCTACCGTTCTTTTGATGCTCAAAATTGCATGCCACAAGACCAAATGGCCTATTTCCTAATAATGAATAGTGATTAAAACATCTTCTCGGGACCAGTAACTATACTTTCATATGAAAATGATAATTGTTTATTGTTGACTTATTTTTGGGGGGGGGGGTACCTTAAAATCCTATCTCATGAACTTTTGCAAACATTATGGAAGAGTTGGTTGAAGTTTATAGGGTTGGTAATCAGGGCAGCTGAGTTCAAATCGCAGTTGGATCATGGATTTGCGTGGGTTCCTGAATCAACCTTGACCAATTACACGAAGCAATTTCAGTTCCAGCCTATATGCCTCTTGAGGCCAGTGTGTGGTGAAGGACGATAGGCTTCTATGTGCAGGTTTGCAGGCGGTAACTCTTCTTAGAGGTTTTGTTTTTGTTTTTTGTTTTTTTGTTTTTTTAATTTTATTTATTTATTCATGAGACACAGAGAGAGAGAGAGAGAGAGAGAGACAGGCAGGGGAGAAGCAGGCCCCATGCAGGAAGCCCCACGTGGGACTCGATCCCGGGTTTCCAGTATCAGGCCCTGGTCTGAAGGCAGCGCCAAACTGTGAGCTATCCGGGCTGTCCTTCTTAGAGGTTTGTGGGTTTTTTGTTTGTTTGTTTGTTTCGTTTTGTTTTTTGAGATTTTTGACATGTTGAAAAATCAAATGATGCAACATCAAAAAAAAATCTTAAGCAATTTCAGTCTAATAGGAATTTGAGATCATAAATATTCTCTTTAAACCAAAAGTGGCTGTGAATGGATATATACCTTTAAAAAGCCTTTTCATAAGCAAAAAATATATTTAAGTGATGATATCCACCCTCACTCTTCCCTGGGTGCTATAACTATGTTGAAGGTGAAATGCAATGAGGATTTCTACTATGGAAGCTGAGTTGTGACTCTAAAGGCTTTAGTAAAAGTGACCTATCTTAGGGAGAGAGAACTTTTAGGTTGAGTGTAAGCTCTACAGTACAAGATTTTCATAAAGAGAAGTTAAGGCTCAATCATTTGTAGAACCATCAATGAGATTACATGACAAAAGAGTGGCACACAGTGAGAATGGAAACCAGGCCTGGTACGCCAACACTGGCAGCCACTTTAACCAATTTTTTGTCCCCTACTATATATTGATTCGATATCTAGTAAGTCAAAATGTACATTTCTATTTTTTTATTACCTCTTCACTAAATATTCTCTTACCAGTTCTGATAGTGTTTTGAATTTCTTTTGGGTTTCTCATTATACTACCCTGAATTGTCTACGAATAATTGTGATTCTATTTTTAAATAGCCATAGCTCCACTTTAATTTCCTGCCTTAGTACATGAGCTATAGCTTTTTTTTTTATAGAATTTTTTTAAAAATTCAGTATTTGGAGAGTTACCTGACCTAAACAAAAAATGGAGCTAAGAAAATAGGAAGAATATTTTGAAAGGTATTTAAGCAAGGAATTGATTGACTGAGCTTAGTGACATAATCATGCAACCAAAAATCAATTTCTAGTTTTCAAACCAGGAGCAAAGTAATCCGATTATAAATAGCCGTACAATGACTATACTATTAATCTACTACCACCTATGTATGTCAAAGAAGGCATGACAAAAGAAATTAATAATAATTCTCAGTTCCTAAGGGGAGTCTAAGATTATAGATTCAAAATAATTAGTAGATGTTCCATTTACTCTAATTTTACAGGTTGATGGTACATGTACCAAACTACTACAGGTAGTAGAAAAGAGGGGAGGTGGTTTTTGTTGCTGCTGATGCATGCACAGGAAGTAGAAATGTCTTTTCCGCAACTTTCAGTCCAAGGTTCTAGGTGTGGAGCTGCAATAGTGACCACAACAAACGAATTAACCTTATTCATGGAACCCAGTCAGTACTTGTCAAATCACCTACCATAATGTCTATGGTAAAAGACATTAGTTTTTTTCCTAAATCAAGCATAACTGAAATCTTTGTAAAGTACAACAAAAGATGATTTTAAAAATGAAACAATAAAAGTGAAAAAATACAAAATGCAAACCCCAACTTTTTATTATTATTTTCAAAAGAAAATAATTAAAAAATGGTATGCACTCATTGAGTATGGTGTATTAGGAATAATACAGAGAATTACTAATTGTAATTTTTTGTTATTCTATATTCAGAACTACACAAAAAGTTATGAAATAGGGATGCCTAAGTGGCTCAGCCATTGAGTGTCTGCCTTTGGCTCAGGATGTGATCCCAGGGTTCCGGAATTGAGTCCCACATTAGGCTCCCTGCGTGGAGCCTGCTTCTCCCTCTGCCTGTGTCTCTGCCTCTCTCTCTCTCTCTCTCTCTCTGTCTGTCTCTCATGAATAAATCAATTAAAACTTGAAAAAGAGTTATGAAATAAATAGCAACTTTTCATATTAGAAACCATTTTGAACATTTTGAATGAACATTATATATATATATATCAATTGTTTAAATTTTAATGTGACATGAGCTTGCTTCCTGCTTAATTTATCTAATCTCTTTGGACTGACTAGCATTTCTTTCAGGGAATGATGTATAATCTAAAATATTTCCATGTCTTATATTAATAGCAGTCATAGTAGAGAAGTGAATCTCAGACAAGTATGTTAACAGGATAGAAAGAGATTTTGAAACAATTTCAGCAATCTTAAGACATTCATTTTAAACTTTATCCAAATGAGCCAAGTTTTGCTGCATTTTAAAAATTTCTTCAATTCTTCATTAGTATCTGGTTATAGTATTTATCCTGTGAAGTTTTAGTTAAATATATTTTGATGAAAAATATTGACTTCAGGATCCATAAATTTCTGATGGGGTTTTTTGATGGAATGTACAATTCAAAATGTCCTATTAGTATTGTAAAATGGTCTATGATAACTTCTTGCAAATGTCAAAATGATCACATATTTTACTGATAATCATAATAATATATGGATCATATCATTAATAATATATGGATCATATCATTAATAATTATTCTTAACAAGAAACTCTGTTCTTCCAAGCTTCTAACTTTTCTGCTTTGCTTTCGATTTTACTTGCCATTACAAAACATGTTGCATTTCTTCCTTGCAAGAAGTATTAAAATCATTGAAGACACAAAATATATCAGACAAATAAGGAAGACTGGCTATATTCAAAATTTGAGAATTGGCTGGTTTTTTATCGTCAGACATTCTCAACAGAAGTTTTAACATCTATAAGCATTGTGCTTCAGTATGCAATAGAATTGTTTATAATCAATCTTTATGTGTCAGAAGAAAATAATCTCAATTTAATATATTAGCTTTAACATAATTCACAAATTTTACTACACTGTCAAGAACCCTGATATTCCACTGATATTTTTTATTGTATAGAAAGATTTTCTTGATAAAGAGAGCAGTACATTGGTTTATGGTCTGCATTAGCTCCTTAATTAGATTACTCTAATATGTTTCCCTGACATTATAGCTTCCCCAGCTACTTCTACAAAAAACTTAAACTACAAGCCAGATTTGTTGAGACAGATCACACACTTGGAAGTCATGGCAATGTCAAATTGTTATAAAAGTTTCTAAGCATTTATTCTGGACTTCTGTAAGTTATCTCTTTGCAGGTAAGTAATAAACAGTTTGTGACTGGCACTTTGAGAAGCACTGTTGTGGATGAAGCAGAGATAATACCTGCTTTGCAGAGGTGTGGTTAAGATTACCAACAATCCTGGATAAGTGCCTATCAAATAGTAGGCATTTGAGTTAAAGGAACTAGTAAAGGGCGTTATACAATTATACTCTATTTTAAGCAAACCTATAGACGCAGGCGGGGATAAATAAAACACTACGTGAACTAAAAAATATGGCCATTTTTTTGGGAAGATTTTATTTATTTATTTAGAGAGTAAGAGAGAGAAAGCATGAGTGGGGAAAAGGGCAGAAGGAGAGGAAGAGAAAACCTCAAGCAGACTCCATGCCAAATGCAGAGCCCAATGTGGGGCTTGATCCCAAGAAACTGAGACTATGATCTGAGTTGAAATCAGAGTCCAATGCTTTTTTAAAAAAAAATATTTTATATTTTTATTCATGAAAGACACAGAGAGAGAGGCAGAGACACAGGCAGAGGGAGAAGCAGGCTCCCTGCAAGGACTCCGATGTGGGACTTGATCCCAGGACCCCGGGATCAGGCCCTGAGCCGAAGGCAGACGCTCATCCAGTGAGCCACCCAGATACCCCCAAAATGTGGACAGTCTTATGGAGAAACAGTATTTGTCTGTTTATACTTATGTATCTGCCTGTAGACATATAAAGGTATCTACCTTTATATATCTTTTTATAAGATAAATATAAAGGTATGGATATATACTTATGAGTATCTACAGCAAGAAAAACTAACAAGCTGCTAGAGAGTGGTGAAAACATGGGCAGAAAAATTATATCAAATTAGGGAGATCAGAACTCAAAATAGGGGATGAATTTTGAGATTCATTTAAGGGACACCTGGGTGGCTCAGTGATTGAGCGTCTGCATTCGGCTCAGGGCGTGATCCTGGAGACCCGGGATTGAGTCCCACATCAGGTTCCCTGCATCGAGCCTGCTTCTCCCTCTGCCTGTGTCTCTGCCTCCCTCCCTCTGTGTCTCTCATGAATAAAGAAATAAAATATTTAAAAGAAAGCGATTGGTTTAAAAAGATGGCAAAGCAAGTTGGGGTAGTTTAAGACAGTGCTCATGGATTGGCAGAATTAATATTGTGAAAATGTCAATGTTACCCAGGACAATTTACACGTTTAATGCAATCCCTATCAAAATACCATGGACTTTCTTCAGAGAGTGAGAACAAATTATTTTAAGATTCGTGTGGAATTAGAAAAAACCCTGAATAGACAGGGGATTTTTAAAAAAGAAAACCATAGCGGGGGCATCACAATGCCAGGTTTCAGGTTGTACTACAAAGCTGTGGTCATCAAGACAGTGTGGTACTGGCACAAAAACAGACACATAGATCAATGGAACAGAATAGAGAACCCAGAAGTGGACCCTGAACTTTATGGTCAACTAATATTCGACAAAGGAGGAAAGGCTACCCATTGGAAGAAAGACAGTCTCTTCAACAAATGGTGCTGGGAAAATTGGACATCCACATGCAGAAGAATGAAACTAGACCACTCTCTTGCACCAGACACAAAGATAAACTCAAAATGGATGAAAGATCTAAATGTGAGACAAGATTCCATCAAAATCCTAGAGGAGAACACAGGCAACACCCTTTTTGAACTAGGCCACAGTAACTTCTTGCAAGATACATCCACGAAGGCAAAAGAAACAAAAGCAAAAATGAACTATTGGGACTTCATCAAGATAAGAAGCTTTTGCACAGCAAAGGATACAGTCAACAAAACTAAAAGACAACCTACAGAATGGGAGAAGATATTTGCAAATGACGTATCAGATAAAGGGCTAGTTTACAAGATCTATAAAGAACTTATTAAACTCAACAGCAAAGAAACAAACAATCCAATCATGAAATGGGCAAAAGACATGAAGAGAAATTTCACAGAGGAAGACATGGACATGGCCAACATGCACATGAGAAAATGCTCTGCATCACTTGCCATCAGGGAAATACAAATCAAAACCACAATGAGAAAAAAAAAAAAAAAAAAAAAAAAAAAAAAAAAACCACAATGAGATCCCACCTCACACCAGTGAGAATGGGGAAAACTAACAAGGCAGGAAACCATAAATGTTGGAGAGGATGCGGAGAAAAGGGAACCCTCTTACACTGTTGGTGGGAATGTGAACTGGTGCAGCCACTCTGGAAAACTGTGTGGAGGTTCCTCAAAGAGTTAAAAATAGACCTGCCCTATGACCCAGCAATTGCACTGTTGGGGATTTACCCCAAAGATTCAGATGCAATGAAACGCCGGGACACCTGCACCCCGATGTTTCCAGCAGCAATGTCCACAATAGCCAAACTGTGGAAGGAGCCTCGGTGTCCATGGAAAGATGAATGGATAAAGAAGATGTGGTCTATGTATACAATGGAATATTACTCAGCCATTAGAAATGACAAATACCCACCATTTGCTTCAACGTGGATGGAACTGGAGGGTATTATGCTGAGTGAAATAAGTCAATAGGAGAAGGACAAACATTATATGTTCTCATTCATTTGGGGAATATAATAATAGTGAAAGGGAATATAAGGGAAGGGAGAAGAAATGTGTGGGAAATATCAGGAAGGGAGACAGAACATGAAGACTCCTAACTCTGGGAAACGAACTAGGGATAGTGGAAGGGGAGGAGGGTGGGGGGTGTGGGTGAATGGGTGACAGGCACTGAGGGGGGCACTTGACGGGATGAACACTGGGTGTTATTCTGTATGTTGATAAATAAATAAAAAATAAATTTTTAATAAAAAAAATAAAAAATAAATTTATTATAAAAAAAGTGCTGGAAACAAAGGTTTTCTAAATGAACATTCTCTAAACAATCTTTTTAGACTAACTGTGTGCAGACGCTTTGAATTACTAGGTCAGGAACTGAGGCTTATTCTCAATGCTATAAATGCTTGTTAGATGCTTATTGATGATCAATATGGATTTTATTCAAAATAATCTAGATTATCAACTATTTTAATTAATAATTTCTATGTCTCACAATCCCAGTAAAATATCTTTGCAAGTAAAATAATATAGTTAAGAGATTAATTTTATAACTATATTAAGACAGTGTAAGTACTGACCTTTTGTCTTATTGCATACTTTTATAGGAGTTTAACGTAATTTTTAAAAAACCTTGTCATTCTGACATGGCTCATTTATTGTGAATTTTCTAAGTACATTATCAATTGCTTTACTTGGAAAATTATAGTACCAATAAATTAATCGTGGCATATGTGTATTATTGAAAAGCTGGACTCTCCTTTTTGTATAACGCTACCCACTGTATTATTTAATGAACAAATGCAATTAGATTTAGTCATTACTGTGACTATGTTTCTATTAACATGACAAATTTCATGTCCATATTTCAATAATTAAAGAACAATAATGAAACTAATGGTTTTCCTGATTGTAGGTTTTAATTTTTTACAAATAATATTTGTATCACTTATTCCTTCCTGATTAGCATATATACATATAATAGGGATTGTTTTAATATGCAGAAATTGTTAAGGAAAAGTGTGAAGTTCTTTTTTCTCTTAACTACAAAATTAAAAGATTCCCCCTACAGTTACCAAACGATACTGAGGAAATGAAGGATAAGGGGCAGAAATGAATAAACACTTTTTAAAAAAAATTAAACCATGGGGAATTTCTGGAAGATTTACAACCATATTGGCTCATTGATTACTCATATGGCAGAAAGATATTCTCAGTGTGTGTTCTTTTATCCTAATAAAAAAGACTATTAACCCACCTTAAAATGTCTATTAAAAGTTTTATTTTTGTTAAATGCAGAGCTTTTTAACCCATTTGAAGAATAAGTCTCTACTTGAAAATTAGCAACCATTTTTGAAGAAGTATCACTGCAATTACAAATCAGATAGAAATTAGAATTGAGATAGCATTGTTAAATTCTGATTGCAAGGTAAGTGTAGTCATGAGCTATTGGATTCTTTGTGGTCCAGAGATTATGCAGAAAATTCTAATTTTACTAAGTTACTCAAGTTGACCCCCAAATGGAAGGTCACATAAGCAGGCTAGAAATTGCATCAAGAATACTGAAAAGCATCATTAATACTGCCTCTTTCAATGACCTTACAGTGAGAGTATTAAGGAAATCACAGTAGGTTTCATTGAAATCATTCTTTTATTGAATAAAATTGAACATTTAAGTAAATGAATAATCATTTGTAGACAACATAATATGAAAATATATGACCATAAAATCTTGATAGCCCTCCAGCAGTGCTTGTGGAAATTGCAATCTCTTACAAATGTTATAGTGGGTGGTAACTCAGTAGAAAATTATAATGGCTGTCTAACTTCTAGTACATTTCATTTCTAAGACGTTTCATAAAACATGCATTTTTATTACTTTTCAGGTGCATGCAGTAGTGTATATATACTTTATTGTGTAGTGGTCTGTGTAGATTCATAAAAATACTGTATTTTCTCTAGATCAAAAAGTCTGACTTTAGAAAATCAAGTGATTCTCAGTAAATTAGGGCAATAAGGAGGTTATTATATGTATAGAAAGCTTAATTGTTTTCAACCTGTTTTATCACTTTAGAAATACAACTTGTTTTATTGTGTAAAGTAGTAGACTAGACCAGAGGCAACAAAAGGGACAATTGATCAGAGATTCATTTGAGATAGTTTCACAAGGAAAGTCTTCCTAAGGCTTATTTTAACAGAAGTGTTCATTAAGAATAGTAAATGGTTCTGTGCTGTACTTTCCCCAAATACGTTTTACCATGTAAAGAAATCTCTATGCATTTCTACTGGGGAATTTTATACTACTTGAGCACCACCCATCTATAAGATTTCTACTTTATTAAATCCAAAACGAAGGTCCAAAAATAGAATTGCTATGATTGTCAAAGATTTCTTAAAGCAAAGCAAAAAGAAAAATCACACATTTAGTACTTACATTTTTCCATCTGACTTTGTTTAAAATGAAATAAAGTTTTATTATATACTCACAATTCTTTTAATGTTCATAAATGTTGTAGTATCTGTCCTTCAAAGTCATACATCTAGGCAAAGCAAACTAAACATTACCCTATATGCAAATCAAAGATTGCCATGGGGCTTTTAATTGCTTAGCATTTTTAATTACATGGCCTTAAGAAAACTGGCTATAGCAAAGCCAAAAAATATACAAATTAAAAGTCACCAACCAATAAGAAAGGCTTGGGGCCATAAACAAAAAATCTACTTTCTACTTCTTCATCACATTTGATATAGTTGATTTGTGTTATTGTCATATATTAAGGTCTTTCTGACCCATTCTGGTTAGGCAACTATTTTTTCTAGGAATAATGATATATATTTTACTCATTAGTACTTCCTTTACTTCTCAGTACTAATTCAGTCATATGATGCATGTTCAGAGTCTGGCTTGTAGTTAAATCTCCCAAGGCAATAGAATGTGATGAATCTACTGCCCAGAATCTACTGGGGTGCAGAATGCTTCCAATAGCGGTCTCATTTGCAGGGGTTAAGAACTTCTCAGTTCTCCCCATTCCTCTTAGGGGAAAAAAAGGTTGGCCATGGGTATATAGTAAGGAAATTAACATTTTCCCAAGGGATTTTTTTTTTTTTTTTTGGTATATCACACAGGGTTTACTTTTCATGGGCAACATCTTATTTAATCTCCTCAACTTGAGGATACAGAATCCCAGAGTAGTTAACTAAGTTGTTAAGAGTTACAGAACTCCTAATGGACACAGCTGAAATATAACCACCATTGACGCTTAAACTACATGGGATTGAACTGTGGGTCTAAATATATATGTTTTTTCAAAAACAAAACAAAACAAAACAAAACAGTACAGTTCTGTAAATGTATATTTGTCTTCCTTACAATTTCAACATTTTCTTTTCTCTAGCTTAATTTATTGCAAGAATACAGTATATAATACATATACAAAATATATATTATTGGTAAGGCTTCTAGTCAACAGCAGGCTACTAGTAAAATTTTGGGGGACACAAAATTATATGTGGATTTTCACCTATATGGGGATCAGTGCCCCTAAAAGCTACAATGTTCAAGGGTCATGCATGTTTAAATTCCAGACAAAGAATTAAAAGGAGCTAATTGGATACTCCTACAGTGTGGGTGTGTGGGAGTGTGCATGCACACATGAATGCTTGTGTGTGAATGTTGAAATTATGGGTGTGATGGCCTCTTGATCCCACCAGTTGATAAAAATGAAAATTAACATGTTTAACTTCTTGAAGGACATTAAAACTGTAGTGGACCAAAAAATAAACAAATAAAAAAAAAAGAAAAAAAAAGAAAGAAACGCTTTACTGATAGCCCTAGTAGTTTTGTTAGTGTTGCCTTGTTTGCTTCATATACTTGTGATTAATGCTTTGATAGACATAGTTTGATAGCTTATAAAAAGTTACACTTTTAAATTTGAAACGTGTGAGATGTAGCTACTATGAGAACAACTTCTGCTTCTGCTTTTTTTTTTTCTTCTGACTTGTTGGCCTTATCCTGTTAATCATTGTTTACCTTGAGCTGTAGGGAAATAATCAAAGATTGCCTAGAAGTCAAGCTTATAGGGGCATTTCTCATTTTGGAAACTTCAAGAAGCAGTGTTAGGGATTGTGAACCTGGAGGCAAGGCAGAGCCATAGAAATTCTTACTTTGAATTCTGAATTCCCCTGTGAATCATGTATTTTAGAGTCTTGAAATGTTGTTGTTGTTGTTTATTTTGATTGTTGGTATTTTTCCTAAGGAACCTTATGTACTTTGTCTTTTTTTTTACTTTGCTTAGTCAAAGAAGTTACAATTTAATCCCCAAAGGGAATTTTACAGATCTTGTTTGTGCCTACAAGTGTGGAATATAGATCTATCTATCTATCTATCTATCTATCTATCTATCTATCTATTTATCTATCTAGCTAGCTATCATCTATCTATCTATATCTATATCTATTTATCATCTATCTATCATCTATCTATCTATCTATCTAATCTATCCATCTGTCCTTGCTTACAAAACACAGACTCAATATAGACCAAGTCTACTACTGTATCATATTTTCTCTGGTATCAAATTCCCTTGCTGGTAAATGTTCCCTTTAATTGAGTCTTTTCATGGTATTCCCTTTATTTCTACTGGAAGTCATCATATTTCTAGTTCAGTTTGGCTCTAAAGAGCTGTATGTGTTTAAAAACCCTCAATGAAGAAAATATTTCTCTTCCACTCTCATACAGGCTGATATTTTAAATGTCGTAATTGCCCACAAATTGTCAGTTTGGAAAACTAAAATGAGTTTTAGTTTTGAGACACCACATGGAATACAAATGATGTTATTGACTTGTAATGAAGGGATTAAAGCACCCTGATAGCATCTGACCTTTTGCCATCACTTATTTAAAGAGCTTTCAGGGGAAAAAGAGAAAACTCCCTTTAAAGAGTATAGTGACTTTCTAGAGAAATGCATTTTCTCTTAGTGTAGTGAGCTGAAAATAGTCAAAGGAAAAAGCCTAGAAGGCATGATTGTTAAAACGACCATTTGCTCCTGGTCTAGATGATAATTTATTCCAGAGAAAGCAAAGAAGATATTGTGGTCACATATGGCTTCAGGTTCTGATTCTTTCTACCTTCTGCCGATTGCTAACAATAATTAGAAATTTTTAGAGGCAAACTGATCAAGGCCTGGAAGATCAGGCTCCTTCTTCAGGAGTCAATAGTAGAGGTCAGAATTAATTTGTTGCTTTAAAATGAGGAAATTACTCTCCGTGTTTGAGAGCAGTGTGTGGCATCCCTTAACTATATGATAAAAAAGGCCTTGGATTTCACTGTATGTGTGTGACATAAAGAATATCTATTTGGAAATATTTAATGGGCTTTGAATAGAGGGTAATAGAAACCGAATTGGAGTAATTTATGTTGTAGACCGAAGAAGATGGCCAGGGGAACTTCAAAGACAATCCCTCCTGCATGACTAAAATTGAAAAGACATTTCAAAGCTATATTCCTTTTACCTGAAACCAAATATCAATCTATTGACTCCAGAGTTTATATCTCTAAAGATTTTGATATAAGCAAAGTGGCATTGATAGAGCCATGTTAGCGTCTGGCCAGTTAAAATACAGTTCAGTTAATAGGCAAAATGATTTCAGGTGACTTCTAATTAACCTTTTATAGAAGAAACTGAACTTATGGATCATGGTTGTCATCAGAGACTGTGATCTTCCTCAACTCTAAAAATGTAGGTCTCAGTTTCTATATGGGAAAATTCCATACACTTAAAAAAAAATAAGTCAACCAACAATCTACTATTCCGTGGGTTGGTTAATAAGGAATGTTTTATGGTCTGAGATATGGTAAGAGATATGTTCAAATCATACTTACTTTAGAATATTTCTCATGCTCCAAACAACATAAATTGAAATGAACAAAGCCAAGCATATTATAGAATTTTACACTGACAGAAGTAAATGTGGGGATTTCTGTTTCATTCGGTGGAGTGACCAGTGCCATGAAAATAAAGGAAAAGTAGCATGCTGTTTAGCTGACTTATGTAATATTTTTCTGCTTCTGAAATAGAAACCCATCTAGGCACTTATAATAGTCTTTCTCCTTTTGCCTGAAACTCCGTTATGGAAAGAAACTCAGATACAGAGAAATTCCACAACCTCAAGGAAGAATAATTCATCATGGGGTATAAAGTGTCAGAATTGAGGTGGGGTGAAGGGAGTATGGGAAGGAAAAACACTTTTTTGCACTCACTTTTTGTTTTTGTTTTGCCAAGTGTGTGTTAGTTATGTCTTATCGTCATTCTCTGGAACTGACTGATGTGCTTCAGCAATCATTTTTGAGGTTCCTTACACATGAGAATCTTGGACTAGAAGAGGCATTCCTTAAAAATATCTAAGTGAACTCTGACAAACAATACACTGTTTAAAAAGTGTTCTGCTCTGTTGCTCTTCTGCAGGTACATTACCTCAGAATATATTTTTACCATGACATACAACTTCTGAAGTTAGACTTTACCTAGAACAGTAATATTTTTAATCAAAATATCTAGGCACCTTGTCTTAAGTTATGTTAGGAAATTATTTAACTGAGATGCTATGATAAAAGAGGAGTGAAGTAAGTCATCTTTATGATAGTTAATTATTAACAGTATTCTTTCCTCAATAGCCCTTATAATATAGTTGTGGGTTTTATTGGCATAGGTACGTGAACACCATTTCACTGGTACATTGTTTTTGACACACGTAAATCAGGTGGAATGTTTGGTCATTTAGATAAACTTTAAGTATTTTTTGACAACTATATTTTGTAATCACTGATTCACATGCTCAATTTGAACTTCAAGTGGCTATCTCATTAATGATGGCTGAGGAAGTGGTCAATGGAGCTACATGGTCAGTGTGAGAATTTCATTGTACCACCTAATAGCTTTATGAATTTGAACAAGGGACTTGAAGTTTATCTATTTTTAAATGGAGACAGAAATCAAATTTGTCTCATGGATTAAGACCAGATGCTTAATCTGTAGCTTTCAGTGGAAAATAAAATGTATGGCCGCTTCTTCAAAATTCATGACCAATTTCAAGTTGGCAACAGCAGAGCATTAAACCCAATGATCACAGCAGAGCTTCAAGCCAGGCATGGAGCCCTTAGGACAGGGCCCTAAGAAACCCAGTCTGAAATTGTCATAATGAGTTTGTAGTGGGAAGGATATAGACTACTTCCTAGCACATGTTGAACGCTCAAAAATAATATTAAGAATTATTTTCTACAAAATTTCTCTTCGAGGTGCCTTGGATATATTATGCTTTTCTGAAAAAAGGAACTTTAACTTAATAATCTATATTTTGTTTTTGTTTTGAAATCTTAAAGCTATTACAAGTAATAATAGAATGTTGCCTCTGAAAAGTTAGGTGGTCATATGAAGGTGTCATTCATCCCAAGAAGAGGTGCAAAATAGGGGGTGGTGAAACAGCAGAACTCTCTTATGGTGTATGATTTTCTTTGGAGGACCTATAATCATGGGAGGCTGGATTATAGGGAAAGAACTGTTTTGGATAGATGATAGAAACCCCAGTTGATACAGGTTCACCAAACAGGGGTATACTGGTAATTCAACTGTGAAAAGGATTGGAATAAAATTAAGTCTTAGAGTCCATTACAATCTTGATCTTGAATGCCATTTGGTTTCTCTTTCTTATATCATTGTTTATTTGTTTGTTTCTTTGTTTTTCTGCTTATTGGCTTCATTGTTCTCCAAATAGTGACTGGCTCATTCAAAATGGGGGGAAAATGACTTCCAACAACCTGTGATGTTAACATCATTCGGCTTCCAAGAACATAGAGGAGCTTTTATTTCCTATTTTTGCTTTGTGAAAAGGTTCAAAGGAAGAGGTATGATCTACTGTATTCAGTCTATGAACACTGCATCCCACACTGCTAAATTATGGTGGGGTTGGGGATGAGTGCTCACAAAATACAGACACGGTCACTGAAAGCTGAACCTGTGCCCAAAATAGGGCAATCCCACAGAGCCTAATGGATAAGGTACCTGATTCCAGAATAGGGCAACATTGTCAAGGCAGACATACTAATTAAGCTTGAAAGAGAAACTAAGTCTTCTCTGAAGAAGAGAGAAGTTCATACAAAGATTTAAAATAGCAGTTGAGTAAAAATCAGGAAAAAATATAAGTCAGAGTTTTGCCATCATAGCAGCATAGAAGAGGGAAAAGTACTAGGGAAACTAAGACTATAGCAGCTAAGTTTATCAGAAATTTCTAAATTTCTTATTAGGAACTTATTATTGTTGATAAATTACTCTATCCTACTGTCAGTGACTCTCAATCTCTGCTGCACCTCAGTTTCACCTGGGGGAGATTTAAAACATACAGAGGTACAAGGATTACTCCCTGAGAGTCTGATTCAATTGATTTGGATCCTGGCTTCTGCAGTAGTATTTTAAAGATGCCCCTGGTGAGTTTGATGTGCAGCCAAGATTGAAAATCACCAGGTATTTAACTAAGTTACTTCCTATTGGCTCTGCACAATGTTTTTATATTTGTACAATATATAAAACACTACTCATAGATTTAAAAAATATATATAATTTTTCCCAGTTATAGTAATAGAATGAGGAAGGGGTCCTGAAGGTGACTAAAATGACTTGCATGGTAGAAAGGTAAATATATATTGATTGTCTTTAAGGGACATAAAAACCTACAGCTTGAAATGGAATTGAAAAGCCCTTCCAGCAAATCCACTTGGGGGTGCTTCTAAAATTTCAGATGTCTTGGACTTATCCTGACCTACTGAATCAGAATCTGTGGAGATAGGACCCAGAACATGCATTTTACCAAACTCATCTTTTAAATATATGTGCGTGAAAGTTTAAGAGCCATGGTCTAGTGTCACATGCCTACTCTTCACAGCTATTATTTCTAGAAGCAAACCTAGCAGCCAAGATTGAGGTACCCTAATTAGAATTGCTGCTCATCTGGCAGAGATAACTCACTGTGTAGCATAGTGCCTGGGAGGAATAAAAAATCGGCTTTGATTTGTTTTTGTTTCTTTGACCTTTTATTTTTTTTTTTTTTGTCTGACTAGCTGCATCAACCTTCTTTTTAGTTATTAAAATAGTACTATTTCCTCTCTATTCAGTTAAAGATGACTATTATGGATCATATTGAAATTGCTATGTTTGTATACTCTTATCAGTTTTGTAATATTCACAATAATTATTGTAATGGATCTATATTTTTCTCCTTTGCACTCAGGTCTTATTTTTAAAAAGGCTAATAATAAACAATAACAAATGAAGTTGTTCTTTGCTCTCTTTCTGTTTTAGCCTTAGGACTATTTCTTTATATTAGCTATTCTGCAGCCTATGTTTAATAATTCAGAGAATGCACTTTGTGATTGACATACTTACTGCATGTACAAAATTCAGCTTTCTATCTAATTGACATTAACCAAGATGAAGGGAAGTCAGCTTGAAAGAGTAAAGATGATCATATCTCAGAATAGCAAATGTGGAAGTCAAGGTCGCTCATTACACAATGAGAGAAAAACATCAAAATCTTATTTTCTTACATTACTCATTCAAGAAAAACATTGAATTTAGTCACTATCTCTTACATTAAGTAAATGGCTATGTACTCTTCACAGGTTTTATGAAATAGTTCATCCAGTAAAAAAGAACCATTTTGTCATTGCCGTTGGAGAGTTTCAAGTAATTATGAGTAATAAAAAGGGGAAACTAAAAGATAGCATCATTTCTTGCCGTCTTTTATTACTCATGGAGACATGTTCATTAACTAAAATCAAGATAAAAAAAAGATTCTACTAGGAATTGTGTGTTTCAAATTTCTCTTCATTTGTTTATAATACACCTGTGCTTTCTATGTTGCAGTCTTTTTCTATAATTACTTGAATTTTATTCTACATGTGTCCTTTTTTAGACAGTCATGTTTCTTTAGTTCAATAAATGTTATCAGGCATTCTTTTACTGCTTCTATTGCATCAACCTTAATTAGGCTTTGATTACTGTTAATTTCACAGCATTTTCCCTTTAATAAGTTGCATCAAAATGGTTTCATTTCTGTTGCAGCAAGTTTAATTAGTTTTTGAGCTTTGTTTCTTTTTTTCCTTCCATTTTTAGGAAAAAAAATGACACCCACTTTCTTTGTTTCTATGAGGCTATCCATGACTAACAAGTTGATGTTTGCCATAAGTCTTCACCTGAGACTTACCAATACAAAAGCCAGGGCAACTTGAAGCCTCTCCATTTGCATCAGGAATATTCCATGGACTCACATATTTGTAGTTGATCTAATTACTTAAAAATATAGTATGACTTGATTTTCAAGTTTTAAAAGAGTTAATTTATGTTAAATAACTAGGATTCTCATTGACCACTATGTTTTGTTTGAAAGAAGCTGATTAGAACTTCACGTGTGCAATTATATGGCACAAAATATCTGGATTCTCTTGTCAACAATGAGTCCCCTCGCAGGCCTCAGTTCTTAAGTTTGGCCAAGAAAGAACTCAGAGCCAAACTCTTAAGCAACCGTTAATAGCAATTTCAGCAAAAGTGCACTCTGGAGTTGGGTGAGCTGACAGGCCCAGAGCTGGCAGGGCAGTTTCACCAGGAGTCAGGGTTGTCTTTTTTTCTGCTGGCCAGATGTGTAGTATGCCACAGGTAGGGTGGTGGCAAGGTCAGATGTGTAGTAGGCCACAGGTGGGGTGGTGGCAAGGTCATAGCCCATCGTCTAAGGTCCTCCTCCTCCTACCGGTCAGGAGGGGGAGTTTTGGGGCGCATCTGAAACTATAAAGAGCTATAAATTGCTATGGCAGCAGTTCTAGTGGTGGTGGTGGTGGTGGGGTATCGGTTAAAGCCATAATGTAAATGCATTATAAAGATCTTTTTTTTTTTTTTTTTTATAATTTTTTTAATTTTTTTTTTTAAATTTTATTTATTTATGATAGGCACACAGTGAGAGAGAGAGAAGCAGAGACATAGGCAGAGGGAGAAGCGGGCTCCATGCACCGGGAGCCCGACGTGGGATTCGATCCCAGGTCTCCAGGATCGCGCCCCGGGCCAAAGGCAGGCGCCAAACCGCTGCGCCACCCAGGGATCCCTGTAAATGCATTATAATGAAGTTACAGGTTACTGGATGGTGGCCATAGGGGAGAATGTGCATATATCCCCTGAGGTCTCTCCTGCCATTAGGAATTTGGTTTCTACCCTTTCCTCTGTACTAACGCACTTGTTACTTGCTCAGGTCTAACTGACTGCCTACTCTATCACTCTTTTCAGAAACTTATTGTGCATTCTGTATTAGTGAACCAGACTGTTACTTACAATATCCCTTAGGACAAAATGGCACCCAGACTACTTTTTGTGAATATAAAAATTAATTGTAATTTTAACACACTGCACATATTTACTGGTTATTTTTAAATGGCGCATATAAAATTATAATAATGCATTATATATTTATAGGGGATAATATATCAGCAATATATAAGTATATAATTATACATAATCACATTATATTATGATATATTTATGTAATATATAACAAATATATAATATATAATAAATATATATAATATATAGCAAATATATATATTATATATAAGATATAGCAAAATATATATATATTTTTTTCTCATGACTTGAACTGGGATATCTGTGGGGGTTGAAAGCTGATTATTTCCCATAAAATATTTCCATTAATACATAAGAGCAAAGCAGCTGTGCTTACCATGCATATTATTATTGAGTGGCAACCATTCAAATATCAGTCATTCTAAAATGGTATGTAATATTCTATATTACAATAAATATAATAATTGTAATAATATAATAATCAAAATTACATAATTAATAGGGTTCAATGAAAGAAGAGAAAATACCCAATTATAGAATTAATTAAATTGAATACTATGTTATACTCACTTGATAACATGAAACTCTTCAAAGAGAAAATCAGCAGTTGCAAAACTAAAAATTGAGTATTACAAGTAATGGTATCCATTTGGCAGGTATATGAATTCACTTTCCAGTGCTAGGATAGAGTTATATATGGGATGTGGGAGGTAGTAGTGTAACAAAAAAAGATTAAAGAGAAGAGGCTACAAGTCTAGTACATATGAATTTAGGACCTATGTAGAAAATATGGACTCTGGCATTTGAAGGAGCTTAAAGTTTATCTAGACTTGCTATTCTTTCCAATGTTTCCTTCATTTCCATATCATTCTTCCAAATGTTCATTCATTCAAACTTTGTTTCTGTTAGAGAAAACTTCCTATCTTCAAAGGCAGTCCAGACTATCTTTAAGTATCCTGAAATATTGGTTTTAAGCTAAAATCTACAAGGCTGTTGCTTTCACCTTGGATGCTCATTCCACTCAATCAATCGATATGGGTGGTAGTTGGTTGGGGGGAGGGAGGTACATCTGATGTCTCTAGCACACATTACATAGTTAAGGTTCAGAATAACATAATACTTTTTTAGATTAGTAGACTTTATTAACAACTCTATAGCAATAAGGATACTATATAGCAATAGAAATAGATACATAGACATTTTTCCATGTTTTATATTTAGGCAGAGAATCATAGAATCTGTCACTTCTTCTTTTGATGGACCTTAAAATAACTCTAGTCTCTCTAATTACATTGATATTCCTTTATTAAGAATCCCTTATGATGGTGTTGGAAAATTTTCAAGGCATGTGGTTTGTAAAATCACAGTTTCTGTCTTGTAGCTAATTATAATGTATGTTTATTTTCTATAATAAACCCTTCTATCATACACACATTACTGGTATGTTATGCCTTTTACATGTTTTTTTTTTTTTCATTTAATCGCTTTAGTGCATATATTTTCCACTCCTGCAGCTGCTGCAGAGGTTAAAAAAAGTCTACCAAGAAAACACTCATGATGAACTATCATGATTACAGCCTCTGTGTATTGCTCCAGATAAAAACAAATTAGCACTAGAAGGAAAATCTATTCTGGGAAGTCTCACACTACTGGTGTAATGACCTATCCCCACAAGAGGATTGAATAGAATAGATCCATTGTGACTTCTCAAATGATCATGGCTGGTAGCCTCTGGAGATGAGGAACAACAGCTGAAGTGATAGAGAAAATAAAATGTTCTGCTTGAATGCAAGCTATATTTGCCTGCTTTCCCCAACCCTCTTTCAGGAAATGCTGCCCTTTCAGACCAGGACACCTCCTGTGTTTTTTGGTCAAAGCTTTGTGGCAAAAACTAGACGAATCAATGAGATCTGTCTTCTTGGGTCAAATAATTCCCTGTTTATGATCACTTAAATTCATCATCTCAAATCAAAATTTCTTTCACAAAACTCTCCTCTAGACACCATTACATGTCTTCTTGGTAAGATTAGGCATCAGGAAAGCCACATTTCTTCACCCTGCCTTCTCTGCAGACTCCACTGAGGAACTGAGGATTAAGAGAGGAGTTCACATATGTTTTAATTCAACCTCTCTTCTGTTTATTGAACTCATCCTTATGTCTCTTTTTCAGTTGTTATGATTTTGCCCTTAGTGTTAACTTCTTGTGGGAGGCAGGATTATGACTCACAAATGATTGTAGATTAATTCCTTAGATATAAGATTCATAAATTATTAGAATAGATACTGTAAACAAAAATTATTTAGCATTAATCTATATACCTTAAATAGTAGATTAAATATATTAAAAATACTTAATTATGGCCATGCTTTCATATAGCAAAGAGTTGCAGGTATTCTCTGTAAAAACAAAACATAAGTGGATAATTGTAATTATAGTAGTACAACATACATTTGCAGAAGAAATAAGAACAGGAAACCAAACAACTATGAAGAAATATTTAGAATTATTATTGTTTTAGAAACTACCAGGGCCTTTAGATGTATCAGAAAATCTCTTAAAAATGCATTTTGGGGTGCAGCTGGGGTTCTATAGGTTAAGTGGTCAACTCTTGATTTCAGCTCAGGTCTTGATCTCAGGGTCATGGGATGGGGCCCAGGATGGGGCTCTGCACTGGGCATGCCTGCTTGAGATTCTCTCCCTTCCTCTCCCTCTACCCCACACCTGGCTTGCTCTCTCTCTCTCAAATAGAAAAAACATTTTGGAAAAAAATGGAACATGCCAAAATATGTTATTAGATTATATTTATATCACAATTATAAAACTAAAAAATGTTATATCTTCCTTAGATAATTTGTTTTTAGCTCACATTAAATACATGGAATCAAACTAATAGAACCATTGCCTCTAAGTATAGAGTTATCTTTATTGCTTAGGATATGGTCTCTGTCTCTGTCTCTGTCTCTGTCTCTCTCCTTTTGTTCCTTAGTAAAAATTTATAATAGATTATATGGTAATTTTTCATTTTTTTAAGATTTTATTTGTTTATTCATGAGAGACACAGAGAAAGAGAGAGGCAGAGACACAGGCAGAGGGAGATTCAGGCTCCCCATGGAGAGCCCAATGTGAGACTCGATCCCAGGACCCCGGGATCACGCATCCCTTAAAATTCTTATTAGGAAGCAAATGGTTAATTATCTTTGAAAATTAAACTAATATTTTTTAATTATGTAAAATAAGACACAATTTTAGTAACAAATATTGATTTGAGGTTTTCTAAACATTTCATTATCTTAGTATTCAAAGGTAACAAATATCTAGTTTGATTTTCTCTCATCAGTTTAATAAATATGAGGAAAATATTCTCATAGAGTATTTTGGAAAAAATGTGTTAATTGACTATATGCAGAATGATCATGAATAGACATTTCAGCTGGCGTTTCTCCCAAGCCCAGCAGTTTGAAGATCACCTTAATGCTCCTGGTAAACAACAGAAGCTAAAACTCCAGGAGCATCTCTGAGTGCAAATGCATTTTATAACTTTCCAAAAATTAAGCTTGAGCAAAATTTTCTGCTATAAATCTTTTCAGAAAATGGTTCAGGTGTGAGTGAGTGAGTGTGTGTGTGTGTGTGTGTGCAGTTTAGGTATTAAAAGTACATCCCCCCTCTCCTCCCCTCCCCACTGAAGAAGGACAGGGTATTTGAGGGCTCAGTTCTGCAGCCAGACCCTCGGGGTCTAGCCCCAGCACCACCTCTTCATAGATACATGACCTTTATAGAGAATGAAGCTCCTTAAGCTTAAATTTTCTCGTCCCTCTGAGTGGGTCATAACATTAATATCTCTCTTATAGAATTCTTGAGAGGAATATATCAGATGATCTGGGTATCAGGGATTTCTGAGCCTCAAAGAAATGTTTCTCCATATCACATAATAATAGCCAATTACAAAATATCATTGAATTTGTTGTCCTGAAGAGTAGGTTGTGGCTTTATGGGGTAAGTTTAGAGTTCTCTACCCGTGATTTGGTGTCCTTTGAATAATTACTTCTATTCCCTTTTTTAGGTCTTATGGAATACAAAAAACCCAAATTTTTAAAAATAAAATGAAAGCCATCAAAAATATAAGAGGCCTGTTTGTTGCTTTAGCTTTAACAGGATTGATATAGTCACAATTAAATCTCCTAAAATGAAGAGAAACAAAAAAAGAGAATGAAAGGCCTATGTTCAAAATGAATTAGATCTTCTGTTCAATCATACTTGGACCAATATAAGTGAAAGACTTTCTGAAGTCAATGTTCAGTTCATTAATGATTAAAATGAGCATTTGTTTTCCATTTACTGTTATATGTAAAATAACCATAGTGGAGGGACCAATCTCTTAATCGTTCCTGACATTAGTATCCAGATAGCATAGACACACATCTCTTCGGAATGCTTTGGTGGTAGTGGCTCTGAGACTTGGCTCTGTCTTGGAATCAAGCTTTATTAGAGGCCCCAACCTCAAAGTGAACTCTTAGGACTATTAAAGCCAAGGTCATAGAAGAGCAGTTTGGCTGGTGCTGCCTGGGTAATACCAAGTCCTGCCTCTGGCCCTGGGAAAGGGGAAGATTCAAAGTGAAGAAGGAAATCACAGGCCTTCCTTTCTGTAGGAGATGAATAGAGGAGGCCAACAAAGGCATTTGGATTCTGAAATTTTATAATTACTCCTATTTTAATGTATATTAGGTGTCAAACTTTGAACACAAAGGGTCGTAAGAATAGAGTTTTTACTAACAGAGATGTTACTATATTTTTAGTGAAAAAGTATGTTTGCAATCTTTTTAGTCTTGCATTTCAATTTCTATTTCTATATGCTTAATTTAGAAAAGTCAACATTCATTCATTTACTTAATCATTCAACCAACGTATAAGAAGCACCCAGTGTACTCCAGAATAACTGAATAGACCCCTAGAGTATCAATTGGGAACAAGTAGGTTGTTTCAATATCTGAAATTTCTATTTGGTAAGGGCCAAGTTGAAGATGTCTGCAAAACATGGGTTGGAAGTTTAAGAGAGGGAGTTCAGGAAATACTTTGCCAAGGGACTCCTGGGTGGCTCAGCTGTTGAGCGTCTGCCTTTGGCAGACGTGATCCTGGAGTCTGGGGATTGAGTCCTGAATCGAGTTCCCTGCATGGAGCCTGCTTCTCCCTCTGCCTGTGTCTCTGCCTCTTTCTGTGTGTCTCTCATGATTAAATAAATAAAATCTTTTTTAAAAAAATTTAAAAGGAAATACTTTGCCAAAATGACTGCACTTTAAGGGTACGTGAATATTTGCAATTAAGCAAAAATGAAAATACAAGCTTAGGACTATGTGCCTACTTTTCTTTTTGACCATTATCACATTAAGTGGATATGAAAACAAATATAGAGCCTGATCAGGAGGAGTTTAGGTTACGATGACATCTTCTTGATTAGTATAATTACTCAGTTTTGTTGCCAGAGTCCTATGAATCAGAATATTCTTTGTAAGTCATAGTTTACTCCATACCAGCACCATGGTCTTCAAGGGAAAAAAGGGTAATGATGTTGATACTAACAGTATGCCAGCTTGCTCATAACTTCCACTTTGGCATGCTAACTTACACATGATAGGATTTATTTTAAATGGTGGCTGTGTTTCTACTATGAAAAATTTTTCTCATCACATACTAACTAATCCTTATCCCAAAGTAGTAACTAGACTAGCTTCAATAGTTAATAAAAATAGAGTAGATCAAGTAGAAAAACAATTTATCTCAGATCATTCTTCCACTATAAAAAACAAACGATAACAAAAAACAAATAAAAAATGGATTTTCATTACAGGCATCAATTGAATTATCAATAATGTTTATCTCAGTATTTGATACATTAACTCCCCTCAGCCTTATTGGTCAGAAAGATAGAGAATAACTTTATAAAATATTTGCAAAGATTTTGCTAATTCTATTACCATATTCAAGAAACACATCTTTGGGTAGATGTTTTTCTTAGTTTTATATTTTAATTTTCAGCATATAATATTTGAGAAGAAAATAATACATTAAAAATGAAAATTAAGGGCAGCCCCGGTGGCGCAGCGGTTTGGCGCTGCCTGCAGCCAGGGGCGTGATCCTGGAGACCCAGGATCGAGTCCCACATCGGGCTCCCTGCGTGGTGCCTGCTTCTCCCTCTGCCTGTGTCTCTGCCTCTCTCTCTAGCTGTGTCTCTATGAATAAATAAATTTAAAAAAAAAAAAAAAACTTTAAAAATGAAAATTAAAAACCCACATTTGACTTCTCCGTGAGTTTCTTTGAATTGTCTAATACAATTTAAGATGAATGTATTAATAGAATAAAACATATTTGTAACAGTATTATATCTGCTAGCAATCATTACATTACCGACCTCTTTATTAGTAGATGTTGGCCTTGCTTTGAGTTCTTAGCTTTGATGACGTTAATGAAAAATATAGTAACTCTTATTTCACCATGATTTCTAAATAATGTTAAGTAATTTTTCCCTAGGTTGAAACTGAATTTAGGAAATTCACATAATAGAAAAACTAGAATACGCCATAAATATTTTTTGAATTTTATTTAATGAAAAACTTTATTCACTTACCATATGTCAGGCATGGTCTACTTCATTTAATCCTGAGGACCAACCTACAAGTGGGGTCCTTATTAGCACATATTACAAATGAAGTAACTGAACCTCAGAGAATTTAAGTAACTTTACCAAATTACAGTTGATAATTGGCAGAGTCAAAATATGAATCCAAGCAGTTTAATTCTGTCATATTACATTTGGTGAAAATTATTCATATGGCCCAGAGAAATGAAAGACGACTCAGTAGTGCAAGTCTCTACCTCCAAGAGATAATTCTACAGAATGGTAGAAGGAACCTGTACTTCCACAGGCCACCCAGGCATCTGTGACACAGTGATATCACCGAAAAATGAACCATTGCTCACTTCGGCCCAGGGAAATGCTATTAGACATTTCATTGATTACAGTCAGTCTCAGTCGTATTATGAAACGTCAGTAAGATTGTGTACTTTTCTGTTAATGTATTTTTTAATAACAATGGTTGTATGTTGCTCTCCATTTGAACGACTGTTAACTTCGAAAGTATAGGTCTACCACTGATTAGTGAATTTGTTTTCAATTCATTTTCTGAATAATTTTAACCCCAAATGAATTCCTTTCAATTAAATCAACATTCTTGCCTCATAAAACATATCTCGAATTTTAAAATGACCTTTTCCCAAAATGTACTTTTGGCTTCAGAATTTGGTAGCCGTCATACCTTGTTCAATAGCCTGGATGGAATATATAGCACACTCAGGAAGAAACCTTGCTAAAACAGCCTTCTGTACTTGTCTGGTTAGCTCACCAGGAGCACCATGTTTTGAATATCAGCCAATACAATCCACTCCAGTTCAGGTATTTATTTAGCACTGGGATTTCCAAATTCGGAAAATGATTTGTTGGTGTGCTTGTTTTGTTTTGTTTTTGTAGAACGTTTCTCGGGCTTGGTTTTAACAGACAGGTCCTGAGATAAGATGTGTCCAGATTTGGTACATACCAGACTCAAGAGAGCACCGTGAATTACTAGGTACAACACTTCTCAGAGACTTGTCTCTCGGATGCTCTTACACAGGAAGTATTACCGAGAGGAGGATTTAACAGGATGAGGGTTTAGCTTGAGACACAATAATCCACACAAACATAATTGAAGGTGTTTTAAATTCAGGACACCATCAATAATGTTAAGGATGACTGACTCTGTAATAAGGAATGAAAACTTTGTATATTTTACTGTTCATTAACTCAGTTCTTTCCAAATGTTTTCATGTCTTGGCACAGATAGAAAAGGACAATATTTATATGGCAAACTGAGGTAAATAGACAAGGCTGCTTGTGGCTGGGAGCTATGGGTCCAGAGGCTCAACCTCTGGAAGGTTGAGGGGATTCTAATCACTTACTGGTCCGTTATAGTAGAATAAGTGGTAGCTTGTGAAGAAACCAAGGGCAACTCTTGAACACTGTGCTATGCATAAGACTGCTCTTTGCTCTGGTCTATTTGAATGCTACTTTCCAGTCCCATAGTATATCAATCACAAGATGCTTCACCCTATGCCTTGTGTGTTTCTATTGTATCTCTGAATTATTTCGATTTGCATAAAGTTCTTATTGCATCTTCAAATACTGAAGGTTCATTTTAAATACAAGTTTTCTCTCAGCATTTTGAGATTTAAGGGTTTTGAGAAAACCATGAAAACAAAGATTCATTCCATTACATTTTGCAAAGGTTTGGCACGGGGTTGCTGGCTGCTTAACACTGGGGAAGGGGTATGTTTACAGTCTTGGTAATCTGAGCCATGGTGATCTTTCACTGGATGCCAAAACCTTTAGCATACTGAAGCAAAGGGAAAAATTGGGGGCCTTACTTCCTTTTTGATCCAGTTGAACGTAGTTCTTGCTTGCACAAAAAAATTTGGATATAAAGGCACTTCCAGTGTAACCCTCAAAATTTCTCCTTCCCCGTAAACTTTTTAATCATTTTATGCCCAATATTTTATAGAATATACTAAAACATTTTGATTGTGTCTTTTTAAAATAAAATTGTGGTTTGGATCATTTTGTGCAAGAACGTTTATAATTGAATGAGCTATTTCATGTTTAAACTTAGAGTCGGAGGACAGTTGTGACATTTTGCAATTGTTTCTCATGGTTAATTGAAATAAGCATAGGAAGGTGAAGATTCTTTCCAGCTGTGACTTCTCTGTTGGTATGATCTTTTTTTTTTTTTTTTTTTTGGTATGATCTTTTTTAAATTGCTCACAGTTGTTCTACTATTTGTCTTTTCATGTAAAATCATTTTACAAACAAGAGTGGAAGTTCAGTCACTTACCATGTCCACAGGTTGTAAAATAACTCATCACTCCTCTTAAGAATCAGAATAGTTTTCAGGACCAAATTTTGTATCACTTTGTAAAACCAAGAAAACAAAAATACTCCAATTTCTTATTATCCTACTTATTTTATTATTTTTCATAAATTTCATTCTCTCTGTAATCATAGCTCAATATAAATTTCCTGAAATCAGCATTCTGCTATCAAAGATTTTGACACATAGAAAAATGAAAATTTTAAGTTAGATAAAAAACTAGATATATATCAATAATATATACAAGAGACTCAGATCTGATAGAAATAATATTAAAAACTGTCTGGATGCCCCACTGACTATGGAACCCAAAAACCACTCACCTGATTTGTATAAATCCATGTTTACTTACAATGATATTATAATTAATACAAACTATTTCAAGTGTAAGGTGCATAGCCAGTTTAAAAAAGTAAAAATTAAATGATTCTGAGAGTCTTTATGTTATTCAGTTGCTCCTGGTAAAGTATATTATTTCCTATACCTAAAGTATTTGCTCATTTCCAATGTCATCTTATTACTGCAGATTATTTCTACTGTCACTTCAAAGCTGGTCTAAGTGCTTCTGGGTATATTCTTTTATTTATTTCTTTATCAGGATTAGGTTAATCTTCCTAAAGCATTTCTTCAGATTATTTCAACTTTCTTTAAAATCTCTACAGTCTCCTTATTGCCTATGGTAAATGCTTCATTCTACTCTTCGAGATTCTTTTTTTGAATCATTCATGGTCTGTTTCCCACCATTACTCAAATAATCTCCTTAGCTCTACTAGGCTTTAATAGCATATACATGCTTTAGCTGCATTTAGTTCTTTTTGCTGCCTACTACTTGAACATCTCTCCCCCAATTCATCTCTCAAAGCTCATTCATTCCTTTTCTTATGCCCAGGACATGGCTCTCTTCTCAGAGTCATGACTACTGTGAAAAACATTGGCATGCCTTCTCTGAGTTGCTATGGGAAGTAATCATTTGCTTTTTTTTTTTTTTCTCTAATGCCTAATTTTAAACACTGATGGCCATTTGTTCATTGAAAAAAAATATATTTGTTGAGTGCTTTTATGTACCATGTCACATCTTGGGGTCCAATTACACATTTTTATGGACAAAATAGTAGTCTCCCATCCTTTCATTGATTGGAGACCAAACAATAAATGCTCACCAGAAACTCTCCCAGATAAAATATAGTTATAAATTGTAAGAAGTGTTATCTTAAAGAAAGGACTAGGTACAATGAAGAATAACAGACAACCTAATTTAGAGTTAGGAAGAATTTGGGAAGGACAAAGCTCTTTCAAGAATTTACATTAAAAAAAAAAAAGAATTTACACTTAACTGAGACCAGAAAGATAAATTAGCTAAAGAGAGCTGAAGGGTAAAAGAGGGGTTAAAGAAAACTAAAGACAATAAAAGAATTTGGAAATAGAATTTATAAAAATCTATTAAATTTGATGAATATAAGAGATGAAAAAAAAAGAGAGAAATCAAGGATTTCTACATTGAGCACCTTAGGTGGATAAAGTGCTAGTTAGTAAGATAATGAAGAACAGATGTGTGTCAGGGCAGATGGAGAAGTTCCAAGTAAGTGGTTTATTTTAGTTTTTTCCTGAGTTTGAGATTCTTGTAATTTATCTATATGAAAGTATCATATAGACACACAGGTCTAGGGATCGGAAGTTTATCTGCATTACTGTAATAGCCTTCAAAATAACTGACCATGAGGGACACCTGGGTGGCTCAGCGGTTAAGCACCTGCCTTTGGCTCAGGGTGTGACCCTGGGGTTCTGGGATTGAGTCCCACATCGAGCTACCTGCACCAAGCTTGCTTCTCCCTCTGCCTGTGTCCCTGTTTCTTTCTGTGTCTCTATGAATAAATAAATAAAACCTTTAAAAAAATAACTGACATTTCCTCCTGGTATAATTTTTCTGATCTCCTATTATGAGTTAGATTTCCATTTCCTCTATCGAGTGTGCATTTTTTTTTGCTTCTTAGATAGACCATCTATATGTTGGTTGGCCCCTGTTTTCTTGGAAATAAAAAAAAAATGTGCCTATAATGGCTCCAAGTATTTAATAGACACTCAATAATGTTGCATGCATGAATAAATGGATAAGTGGATTAAAGATCTCAGTGATACATGTTTGTCTTTCTTCTCTCTAAAGACTGATAGCTAATTGCAGACAAATATCTTGTCTTGATCTTCTTTTAGATCCATTACCCTGTGTACAACACTAATAGACATTACATAAATACTAATTGATCCATGGACATTCAAGTGAGATGTATTGGTTCAGTTGAACAATTCCAGAATTTGTCTGCAAGAAAAGTCATCTCATTTTAACTTTTTTTCACATTTTATAGGAAATATGAGATAAAAAAGTATGGATATACAGGAGTGGGACAAAGACACAGAAAAATGAAGATAATACAAATCTAGAAACTAGCACTGTTAAGGCATCAAGACAAAGAGAAGGAGCTTGCCATAACTTTTATGTCTAAAATGATACCTTGTTACATTTTATTTCAGCTGAAATAATCTAATTACCATTATACTTTGCACATGATTTAGATAGAATTAAACACTTAATATTATACTTATTTGTTTACAGATTAACCCCAGGAAAAGCTCTCTTTTGGTAGACTGCCTTGGGTTCAGGGTGTGATCCCAGAGTCCTGAGATCAAGTCCTACATCAGGCTCCCTGCGAGGAGCCTGCTTCTCCCTCTGCCGATGTCTCTGCCTCTCTCTCTCTCTCTCTCTTTCATGAATAAATAAACAAAATCTTAAAAAAATACTTTTTTGTTGAATGAATTAATGATGCCCACTGCTAGTAACTATTTCTTTTAAACCTAAAAATTTAGCAAAATTCCTGGAGAGAGGTAAGAACTCTTAAAATCCTAGCTGGGCTCTTGATTTTAATTTTAAACAATATTTCTAAGAATATGTTCTTTCTCTGCCAGTGCTGTCATTAGAACATTAGCAGTAATTAAAACCATAAGTGGAAGTTCTAGATGACTGGGCAGCTAAAAAAAGAGCAATTAAGCATCATAGGCAGGAAGGAATTTACATTTTCCACACAATCAATTGTATAGTTATTAAAAGAAGCATTGGAGGCTGAGGAGAGCAAAAACAAACAAACAAAAAATGGAGAAAGACAGAAAAAATAAGAAACAATAGTAATGAATTGGATACTTACTAGTTTCCATTTTTTTATTTTAATAGAAAATCCAAAATTAAAGAAAATTAAGCAAAAATATATCTAAGTCTTAATATTATTAAATTATGAAACATAAGCTAGGTAATTCTCTTACCCTTGTGGTTTATGAAATTGCTAGAATTACTTGATTAAAATGGCCTTGACATGCATGGTTACTTTCCTTTTATCCCTCTTGTAAATATGTAATACACCCAAAGAGAAAGAAAGAAAAAAAGAGCGAGTTACTTAGAGAAATCTGAAATAACTCTTTATTGCAACAGAAATTAGAAACTATGCAGTGAGATTGAAAAAAATCATCTTTATACAATTATTTAAAAGAAAGCATGAAAAAATATATGGTAGTCTAATATTTAGATCTTTTTAATAGAAAAAAAATTTAAAAAGGAAACAGTAAAATAATAGGTAAATGCTATTGGTAATCCAAATAATATAATACTCGAAATTCTAGTTAAAACAACAGAATATATTTTTTCTGGGTCATTGCTCAAGGACTAACTTTTCCATGATCCAACAGCCTTCTTTATAATATCAAACATTTAAATGCACTAATGTGAAAGATACCATCCTAAGCTCTGTGGTGATGCTTTAATGAGCCAGTAACAGTTAAAGACCTCACAGGCTTGTAAAGGACACGGATGCTGTGTGGCCAGCTGACTGCAGAACTACCTAGTGTCTAGCATCTTGTAGGGCATGATGTTATATTACAGATAGATTTTTTAAAAAGAGCTCTGCAGAAAAATCTTCACCTATTTATTTACCCTAGTTATTCTATAAGTAAATACTTGGAATTTCCTTCCAGAAATTTCCATATTCCACAATCACTCTTATAAAATAATATATTTATATATCATGTCTTTAGCTCCAATATCCACCTATAGCCCTTGGTTTTTGGCCCCTTAACAATATGGATACATCTTAGTGACTTCCCCCATTGGCCCAGAGTTCTCTATTTTATGACCACACTATATAGAACTTAGCACAGGTTTTGTAGTAAGAGGGAAAAACTTACATCTTACACCCCCATGGGGAACTTTTTAACAGATTCCATCAAAATCCCTTACCATTCATGCTACCACTAGGGATTTTCTCCTGATGTCGTCTACTCTACCCTCCTTCTACAATATCTTTTCTTCCTCTAGGCAGAGCTATACACTTCTGTCCATTAATTACCTTCCCACCTGCAGAAATAAAAGGGTTGCAGTGTGTAGGGAACCCCTCAAACACAGAGAAGTCACACTATGGAGTCTCAAGCTTGCCTTTGGGTCTCTTTCCTCAGCCCAAGCTGCTCCCTAAACTACGTCTTGGAGACACTTGCACTGCCCTTCAGGGGAGCCTGACACACAAACTGTGTACATGCCATTACATGCTGACTGTGCTGCTCTGCCCTTGTTCGTTTACAATTTCATGTTGAATTCTAGAGCATCCTGGTTCACCCCTTTTGACAGGAGGGAAGGATTTGGCAAAATCTGTCTTTTTTTTTTTCTTTCAGTAAAGACTTCAAGCATTTTTTTAAATTTCCCTCCCTCCCCCACTTTAAGAAGCATTTTAATCTTGAGCAATCATACACACTTACAGACTGATTAAGAGAGAGATCGATGCAACACATTACATTAATTTATACTTATCCTTTAATTTCCTACTCCTCTCTTATAATTCTTGGAATTGAAACATTTCACTTAAAGTAATGAAAATTATTTCTTTTTGCTATAAACTAGTGGTCATTGGTAGTGAGAAAATATAAAGCTGTGTAGTTCCCCTTAGGTGGACATTATAGAATAGGATCTTTTTCAATGTAGCTTTTTAGCTTACAACTGTATGGATATTTTAGGTTTATTCCCATTGGAAATCTATGTTAATGCATTTTATTTCCCAAAAAAAATGATGATGAACCACATAGTCTGTAACTATTATAAAGAGAAACAGCACACATTTAGTTAGGTACTCTGTAGTCTTTCATAAAGGGTTTGTCAGCTTTTGGCCAGTTTTTTTAAACACCGTAAATGTGACTTATTTAACCTGAGATGATGTAACACTACCCCCACAGTAATAGATTACCTCAAACAATATGTTACTCATTGTTTCTTCAGGAACATCATAGAATGTTTAAATTTTTCTTTTCTTCTGTAGTTTATATTATTAAATTATTATCAGAGACATAGAGATTATAGACATTGACAGACTATGCTTAATCATAATCAAATCACACGTGAGAAGTTGGTTTAAGCTTTCATATCAAATAATTGAAAACAGCTCTATTTCATCAATTAACTCTTGGAACTCTGCAATACAAAATGAAGAACTATCTCATTTTGCTAGTCTTCATTAATAGAGTAATAAATAATAGCTTGTCTATAAATTGCACTTCAGAGCAGTGAAGAGTCAGTGCATGGGAAGTGAAGCAAAGCTCTTTCCCCCTTTTTGTGTTGGGATCGGATGGGCAAGGCAGCGCCCCAGGATAGACTATGCATAATACTTTCTGAAGGAAGTCGAGGTAGGAGATAGAATAAAATAAAACAAGGCCAAGAAGCTTGATCCTAGCTAAAGTATGGTAAAAAACCCCAAGGAATCTGGGGTTAAGCAAGGAAGTTCTGGAGCACACTTGCAGCAGAGTGCTCAGAGCCAACTATAAACTCTTGTGTTGTTATTTTTCTTTTACAAATCCTAGGCTCAATTGTGTAGGTGTGCCTGGTTAATCTAAAGGGACAAAAGGAACAAAAGGGTGCTGAGAAAATACAATCTGTTTTTATAACGATATTCCCAAAACCTTAGAGCATAAGAGAATTTGACATTATTTTTAGGAGAAGCCTCTGGCATTATTTTCTTTACTAGCAAAATATTTTTAATTAATTACATTTAATTTTTACCATCATCAGAGATGCAGATTAAAGGAAAACAAATACCTTTGTTTACTGATGCACTGTCAGCCAAAACAAAACAAAATCTAATTTAAGTTTCTTTAGTTTAAGGATTGTATTAAACTTATAGATAAATTAGGAAAGTATTGTCATATTTATAATATTCATTATTTTCACTCCATAAATGGATTTTCCAAGTATTTCTCTTTGAATTTCATTTTAATCCACCCATATATTAAACTTTGAAAACATCCTTCTCCTAAGTGTTACTTTATTAATATTTGAGTGAATCTTTTATCTATTATATCTTGAGCTAATTTGGATTGCTATATTGTTAATCTGTTGACACCTGTATATTTAATTATAAAGTATAAAAACTTTGTTGAACTCTGTATGATTTTAAGAGTTCAACATATACTCTTGAACACTATTTCCATACTTGGTAGGACATTCATTCATCCAAAAATATTCCTTGATTACTTATTGTGTGCCTCCTTCTCTTCTGGAGGCAGGAGGTACTGAGAGGGTAGTAAGTTATGAAGTAAAACGAATAGTAAGCTTCTTTATGATCTACCATCAACTTCTGGCTCTAATAATTTCGCTGAGTTTGTGTTAGCAATGGAGAAAAATCTGGCAACCTATTGATGGAAGATAAACATATTTCAGTTGAAAAATTATCATCTTAGTGCTAAGCCTCACAGTATTTCTGACTTACTATGAGAAGTCTTAGTGTGTTTTTCTAAAAGTGAAACCTTCTGATAAGTTTTGATAGTTTATGTTTACTAATGAATAGAACCTCGATGTCATGAAATTACAATTGGTGAGATATATTAAAAGATAGATTATTCATTAACCACAGAAGAATTATAACTTTTGCGTATTCAATTACATTACATTTACCACCATTTTTTTGTCATAAAATGTCATCTGAAGATCCATTATCATTCAGACATAAGCAATTTAGTGAGAATGCTAATGGGCTTGAATTAGTAAAAGTTGATGACTTTCTAAAGTAAACTAATATTACAGAATTGCTTTCCCAAAATATATAAAGCAGTTTTGTGAAAGCCCATAAGAAAAAAAATAATAATGAAACTGTATTCAACTCACATATTTCATTCACATATTTTACTTGTATGCTGCCCTGAGGAAGCCCAGATGGCTGAAATGTTGGCAGTTTTCTGCACCTGCAATGATAATAAACTACTCTGTTATTACCTGGAGTACGTGTATTGAATAGTTACTCTTTACTTGCTGCTATATGCAACTGGCAAGTCAACAGTTTATATGGTATTTTTATAGGATTGGAAAATGTGTCTTGCTGGATTTTGCTGAGTTCACCTTTAGCAACAGAATGCCAAAGGCTAGTAAAGCACCTTTATGCTAACACATTAATCATGTGCTGCAGCCTGACATAGGGTAGATTATTACTCCTATAACATGTAGAAAAAGGGAACAACTAAATGGGCAATTTGATTGGTTAATAAACATGGATGCTCATGATACATCAAAAGGATGAGCTTAACTCAGTGTTAGTGATAGTTTTTAACTAATACTTATGACCAAGAAGAATGTATTTAAAGGACTTGGCCCCAAACTTTCCACTTTGTAATATTTTAATGTAAAAATAGGACATGCTCATTGCATTATATTTGAGATATATAGAATAATGAGAAAGGAATAAGTTACACCTAATCCCATCACTTCAATACAACCTTTGTTGACATTTCAGTGTTTTTCTTTTTACCTGTAAACATCACTGGAAATTTATACAGGTTACATTGTGCTTTACTAAGTAACGTTTTCCGATGTCAAATGTTTTTGCAAATTTCTCACTCGGAATCATCTTCCACCCACAAACACTTTCACCTTGCTGATTCTTGATCTTTCTCCTGATCTAAGTTTTATCTTCACTTTCTCAGGAGTGTTTTTTCCTGACATCATTTGCTGGAGCAGTTCCCTATATTAAATGCCCTCACAACACCTCAAATATTTTCTTTGTGGTGTTTGTCAGTTTTCATAATATTATTACCTATGTAAGTTTTTTTTTAATCAGTGAGATTTTGACTGAAATTGTGTTAAATTTATAAATTAGGAAAGTATGTCATATTTATTTAATTTATTTTTTAAAGATTTCATTTATTTATTCATGAGAGACACAGAGAGAGGCAGAGACACAGGCAGAGGGAGAAGCAGGTTCCCTGCAGGGAGCCTATTGTGGGACTTGATCCCAGACCTCGGGCTCAAGACTTGAACCAAAGGCAGACACTCAACCACTGAGCCACCCAGGTGCCCCAGTATCGTCAAATCTATGTTACTCATTCTTTCCATTCCATGAATGAATTTTCCACTCAATTATTTTCCTATTTCCATTTAATCTACTCATGTATTAAATTTTGAAAGCATATGCTATTCCTAAGTGTTATATTTTTATTGAAGTATAATTAACACACAGTGCTATGTTAGTTTAGGTGTACAACATAATGATTCAACAATTCTATGTATTACTCAGTGCTCATCATGATAAGTGTAGTCACCATCTGTCAACATAAAATGTTATTATAATAGTATTGACTGTATTCCCTATACAGTGCTATTTATTTCCATGACTGATTGATTATTATTTATTTTATAACTGAAGTTTGTGTCTTTTAATCCCTTTTATCTATTTCACCAATCCCTTCTCCCCCCTCCCTCTGGCAACTAGCAGTTTGTTCTCTGTAAGAGTTTACTTGTCTCTTTCTTTTTTCTTTGTTCATTTATTTTGTTTTTTTGATTCCACATATAAGTAAATTCATATAGTATTTGTCTTTATCTTGTCTGACTTATTTCACTTAGCATAATACTCTCTGGGTCCAACCATGTTGTTGCAAATGGCAAGATCTTATTCTTTTATATGGCTGAGTAATATATATATATATATATATATATATATATATATATATATCTCACATCTTTTTTATCTGCTCATCTAATTGATGGACAGTGGGGTGCTTCCATATCTTGGCTATTGTAAATAATGCTGTAATAAGCATAGGGGTGCATATATATTTTAAAAATTGTGTTTTTATTTTCTCTGGGTGAATACCCAGTAGTGGAATTGCTGGATCACATGGTATTTCTGTTTTTAATTTTTTGAGGAACTTCTATACTATTTTTCCATAGTGGCCACACCAATTTACCTTCCCACCAACAGTTCATGAAGGATCCTTTTTCTCCACATGATTGCCAACATTTGTTATTTCTTGTCCTTTGAGTCTAGCCATTCTGGCAGGTGTAATGTAATAGCTCATTTCCCTGATGATTAGTGATGTTGAACATCTTTTCATGTGTCTGTTGGCCATCTGTATATCTTCTTTGAAAATGTGTGTTAATATTTGAGTGAATCTTTTATCTATCATATCTTGAGCTGGTTTGAATTGTTACATTGTGAATCTATTGACATCTGCATATTTATTATAAAGTGTAAAAACTTGATTGAACTCTATAGTTTTTAAGAGTTTCAATGTGTTTTCTTGGATATTATTTTCATACTTAGTGAAATCATTAATTTGTTCAAAAATATTTCTTGATTACTTACTGTGTAACGTGTGGGTGCAGGAAGTACAGAAGGGAACCAAAACAACAAAAATCTTGGAGAAAAATAAAACGGGAACAAAGGATAGATATTTTTGGGATAGTAAGATGGTCAGGAATGTCCTCAAAGAAGGAAGGGGACTGACTTTTTTGAGGATATCAGGAGGGAAATCATCACAGAATAGAAGAAACAGTGAGTGTAGAGCCCTGAACAGGGAACACATCTGCTGTGTTCTAGGAATAGCAGCAAGGCCAGTGTGGCTGGGATAGAATGAGCAAGGGGAGAGGGAGAATAGTGTGATAGAAGATCACAGAAGTAATGGTTGGGGAAAGCAAATTGTGTAGGGCCTGGTGGACAACGTAAACATATTGGGTTTTACTTTGAGTAGGATAGGAGGCCACTGGAGGGGTCTGAGCATAAGAATGACATGAACTGGTGGCACCTGGGTAGCTCAGAGGTTGGGCATCGGCCGTTGGCTCAGGTCGTGATCCTTGGGGTCCTGGGATTGAGTCCCACATCAGGATCCTCGCGGGAAGCCTTCTTCTCCCTCTGCCTATGTCTCTGCCTCTCTCTGTCTCTCGTGAATAAATAAATAAAATCCTAAAAAAAAAAAAAAAAGGAAAGAATGCCATGAACTGATTTTGGCAGGATCACTCTGGCTGCTGTGTTGAGAATAGACTATGAATGTTGTATTAGTCAAGGGTTCTCCAGAGAAATAGAACCAAAAGATAATAGATGGATGAATAGATAGAAGGATAGATAGATAGATACACACAGAGATACATATGTAAAATGAGATTTATTACAACAAATTAGCTTATGCAGTTATGCAGACTGAGAAGTCCTGTGAGCTACTGTCTGCAAACTAGAGACCAGGAGAGCTGGTGGTAGAGTTCAAAGGCCTGAGACCCAGAACAGCACTGGTATAAATTCCAGTTTCAGTCTGCTGAAAACCAGGAGCATTGAAAGTAGGAAAAGATTGATATTCAGCTGAAATAGTTGAGGCATCTTCCACCAGTTCAAATGCTAATCTCCTCTGGAAACATCCACACAATCACACCCAGAAATGTTTAACCAGGTATCTGTACATCCTGCGGCCCAGTCAAGTTGACACATAAAACTAACCATCAAAAAGGGCAACCTCAAAGATAGGAATCTCAATAATTCAAATAAGAGATGTTATGGCTTGAGCTAGGGTGCTAACAGTAGAGGTGGTGGGAAGTGATCAATTTCCTGATACATAATTGGAAATAGAATGAAAAGCATTTGTTATGGTTGGATGAAGGTTGTGAGGAAAAGAGAGGAGATAAGGATGATTTTATGGGTTATGGCTTCAGCAAGAATGGATTTGATATAAAATGGAGTGGGGCAGTCTTTCGAGAGGAAGTTTGGTGAGGAAGATCAGGAATTTTGTTTTGAACGTGTCAGTTGGAGATACCTTCAGGTGGAAATGTGGAATGGACATTTGTATACATCCTCTGGAGTTCTGGGAATATGTATAGACTGCAGGTATAATTTCTTGAAGAATTGGTTACATATTCTTAGACATGTTAGCCTAGATTTTACTCTTAGGATATTTTTCAATGGTGTTAATTCAACTTAATGGTGAGTAATTCAACTTAACAAATATTATTTGTCAGGTGCTAAAAAGTAATGATGAATAAGATACATGGTCCCTGGCTTTATCCATCCTAAAATATATTGGGATGGATAGACAATTTACAATTTGTTATAATTTATATTTCTTTTAATAAGTGAGAATACCTCAAAGCTGATAAGATCATAAATAAGTCAAGTATAACCTGAAAGAAAATTTAATATATGTCCTAGTATATTATTAAAAACATATGCATTCAAACTTCATCCTTTTCCCCACTTTGACACTTCTTCCATCTGTCTACTCAATCTATTTCATGCTTCACAAAAGCAATAATTTTCATTAATAAATAGCATGAGCAAGAAATTAATTATACAAATTATTCATTGCTTGTCACAGCTATTTTCACTTTAGTCAGAGAACAACTCTGATCATGATCCTGTATATTTCATTCAAAAACTTTCTTTAGTTAATGATGACTCATGTTATTTCAATAATTTTACTTTTGCTATTCTATTTAGCAGTAAGCAACTAACCATTGTGCTCCTCACAATAAGGATACATCTTCTTTGCCTTGTAATTACTTCACTGCTATTTATTTCTGAGTGCTTATCAAGGAAATACAATGTTACAAGTATGTAATAAAAGCACTAGACAATATCTAACTAGATAATTCTAAACAAGCAGTTGGCATCCTATACATTGTATACTTTCCATAGAACACTGAAGTTGAAATTTAAAGAACAATTTTTAAGTCACTATTAATTGAAGCATATTTCTAGATTATTTCCAAGCTTATGTCAACAAAGTCTACATCATGGACAGAGGTGACAATATTAGTTTCCAAAATTAAGATAATATTAATTTACCCCAATTTTTATTTCATTTAGAACAATCATAGTAACTCATATTTTTTTTGCATTATATAATAATTATTTTCAGTTAATGTGTTGTCACATCACAGTGTTATTAAATTTTACCTTTCTAGAAAGTAGATAGAGGTTACTGAATATCAAACTACTCTTTACAGATGATTTTAACTATAAGAGGAAATGCAAAATTTATTATTAACATATGTGACCTTGATTTGATTTTTCAATCAATGAGAAACAGTTTTCTCCTCTTTTCCTTCTTTTCTTGTTTATTTTAACTGAGATGAAAGTTTTAATTATTTTCTGTGGAAAACTTGTTTTAGTTTATTGAAAGAATGCATTCCATGTTTGCTGAACAAAGAAATGTACTTCAGAGGGTCAAAAATCAAGAATAAATCATTTTTGATGATGAATATCAATAAAAAGAAAATGTCAAAAAAAAGAAAAAAAAAGAAAGAAAAATCTACTTTCTTCCCATCCCTAATCATGTCAAAAATAATCAAGGCCCTTAATCTGGTGCCTTGTGTTTTTTTATATTTTTGATACATGCATAATATTTATAATATTTGAATATTACTATATATTATTTTGGCATTTTTTTCAAACATAATTGCATTGTATGAAACTCTTCTTTGTCAATTATTGGCATTTTTGAGACTTATTTTTATTAATTTAATGGTTATTTTCACTGCTATATACTATTCCTTTATAGAAAAATACTGTGAATATGCACCAATTATTTGTCTGTAAAATGTTTACATTAATAAACAGTATTATAAGGAGTGTTCTTGTACTATTGGATGAATTTCTGTAGCACACCTACTTGTATTTTAGAATGGCTGAGTTTAAAAGTAAGAATGACTTTAAACTTCCCTAGATATTCATCAATTGTTCTCTAAAGTATTTTTGCTGATTTATATTCCTACTAGCAAAGTAGAAGAATCCCATGATTCCATACCTTTGCCATTGCTTGCTTGAAATGTTAAGCATTTAAATTGTTACCAATCCCCAAAGTGTCAAATAGTTAATTTACATTTTTATGACTACAAGTGATTTCACTAGTGTTTTTCTACAAATCTTGGTTGTTGTATTTTTTGTTCATGTCTGCTCATATCCTTTGTCTATACTTTCTTTAAGATTCTTTTTCTGATGCATTTGTTTTTATGTGTCCTGGATACTATATTTTTATTATGTATTTTGACAATGTCTTATCCAATTGGTAACCTGCCTTTTACCATATTGTTTTCTTTTTGTTTTATTGAGCTTATAATCGACATGTAGCTGTCATTTATCATTGTTAATGCCTTCAGTTGAATGTGGTTGTACATTTTAATGTAGTCAAATTTAACAATGACCTTTATGATTTGTGCATTTGTGTTTTGATGAAAAAAGCCATCTCTGTTTTGAAGTTACAAAGATAGTCTTTACATTTTCTTCTAGAAAGACTATCTACTTGTAGGAATTTTATTAATATTTCCATATATAAATTATTTACAGGTACCTCTGTTGGATTAGATGCTGCCCTACGTACTTAGGATACCTTTGTGAACATAATAAGTAAGGATTCTGCCCTTTTAGAGCTTGAATTATATTGGATAGAAACAGAAAATTAAAAAGATAAGGAATTGTCCAATAATAATGCTAAAGAAAAAAGAGGTAGGGAGGGAAAAAGGGTGTGAAATGGTGAGTAAGGGAGTGAAACTTTGGTAATGGTGGCAAGAGAAGGCCTTATTAAAGAGGTGAGATTTGAGTAGAGACCTGGAGGAAACGAAAAGAGTTATAACCATTTGAGTAAAGAGCATTTGAATATGGGAAAGCATAGTGGCTGCTGAATGAACAAGATAAAATAGCAAAAGAATGAACAGTAGACCAAATGCATGAGGGCTTTGAAGATCAGAAGAAGGACTTCTAATTTTACTCTAAGTAAAATGGGAACTTCCAAAGGGTTTTGGACAAAGGGGTAACCTACTCTGACTTACATTTTAATATAATCACTCAGGATGCTGTGTTGAAAATAGACTGAAGACAGAAAGGTAGAATCATAGAGAAATATTTAGTAATCCAGATAAGATGTCAGGATGGATTGATTTATGGTGAAAACAGAAGAGGGGATGAGAAGTGATGAAGTATGGACACCTTTTGAGTATAAAGCTTTCAGCATTTGCTGTTAGATTGACGCCTGGTAGGTAAAAAAAAAAAAAAAAATAGAGGCTAAAGAACAACCAAAAGTTTATTTTTCCAAAGCAGCCAGATGTCTAGATTTGTTAAGAGAATTGTGGAAGATTAAAGGAGCTGGTTTGGGGAGGAGATGCTATCAAAAACTATGCTTTGGACATATTAATCCAGAGCAGCTTTTTAGGCATTCAGTAGAGGTGTCAAACTAGTTGAATACATATATATCTTAGATTCAGGAGAAAAGTCCAGCTTGAAATATAAATATGGGTGTTGTCAACATATTGATGGCATTGAAGCCATGAGAGACCTTATATACAAATCACTTTATGTACAGATTACAAACCTGAATAGGCAAGTAGACTGAATTCTAGTTAACTCAAATGTAGTCTTCCCAAGTGAAGATACTGAAGTAGACAAGAGATGAGGAGGTGACCAAAGGAGTGATCTTGGTTGCAAGTGTGCCCCAGTGACCCCAAACAGCACTTAATAATACTTTGTGTAAGTAGTACATATACAAATACAGTATTTGCTAAGTGAATAAAGTTAAAAACTGACCATGAAATCCAAATTGTATAAGGTAGAAAGATGAGGACACAAAGAGAATGGGTGACAGTGAAAGTGTGGTAGAATCAAAGAATTTAAGGTTCTGGTTGGATTAAAGGATTCTCAGAGGAAGGTACTAGATAGATAAGAGTTGGTGGTCAGAAAGTAGAATGTGGGCAAAATGTGGAAGTGCTGCACATATTGATTATAATAAAGTGAGGAGTGCATCCACCAATAGTGGCTGAGGGGGGTGGAGAATGAGCTCTTCTGATGGGAGGAAGTCAAGGAACAATGAATATGATTGGAATGATCATTTATATGGAAATTAAATCATCAGTTCCCTTCTATCCCAAGATTTGTAAGTTTTATCATGAATGATATTAGTTTCATAAAATACTTTTATGTATCTTTTGAGATCATTATTGGATTTTCGTCCTGTATTTATTGGTATGGTCAAGTACATTGTTTGATTTTTCTATAATTAGAAATACCTTGTATGATTGAAATAAACCTGAATTGTGAAGGGTGGATTTACTGTATTCCAGTAGATTCTATTTGGTAAATATTTTGTTTAGTATTCTTTCTCATATGAGATTGCCCTGCAACTTTCTTTTTAAAGTATTTCTTCAGTTTTGGTAAAGTTTCAAAAATTATCAATTAAAACAATACTACACCAGTTACCTTTTCTGGATATGCTAGTAGATATATTTTGTGGGCTCTCAAGGTAGCTTCTGATTGTTCAGTTGCTGTCATTTATATTTATATAACATAATTGATGTATATTTTTGACTTTCTGAGCCATTTACTACTGAACTCCCCAAAAGCAGCTACAAATTCGATAATTCCATTTTTAATTTAAGTAACTGTATTTTCTAACAGTATAAAATTACTTCTTTTCATGTTGACCTATGATTTTTTTCATTTCTGCCTGTTTTTGTTTTGCAATTTTGCACTTTATTTTAATGGAAATTACTCTTTCATTTATTAATGGAAACATTTTAAACATACTCATTTTACATCTTTTGTCCAACTGAGATGTAGTACTTAGCAATTTTGATTTGAATACCCTCTGGAAATGGGAGAAATTTTTTTTTTCTGCTTCTCTCTTTTTTCCTTCTCCCTCTTATTTTCCCACCTTGGGTTCACAGTTTCCTATCTTGAGGTTGTATATTATCCCTTATCACTTACCTTCTTAGTCCCACAACCCAGAACTACTACTTTTTTTTTTTTTTTTTTAAGTTAAGGCATATCTGGATGTGGTGATTTAGTTAGAGAGCCAGCTTGGTCAGTTCTTGATTAAAAAGCTTTGTCTATGTGCTCACTGCCTGAGACCCGCAGGTTGTTTGAAACCACAGCCCAGATGGTTGGTGAGTTTTATTTTTAGCTTCCTTCAGAGTTGGGGTGCTTCACTCCCTGCCCTGGCTTTAAGAACTTTCTATTCCTGGTTCTATTTGTCTGAGAGCCCTTAAGCCTTTTAACTCCATGGGAGCAAACCTTAGACGTAGAGTTAAACAGGCCTGCAGTTTTGCTATCATTCTCTACTGTCATATGGTTCTTTACTGCTTATTTTACTTGGAGGGCCAATGTACATGTGTGTTGGTGTTTTTCTAGTATATTATTATTATTATGTGTTTGTGATAAATGTGTTGAGTCAAAACATGAATTCCTCCTGCACCATCCTACCTGGAAATCCTGGTTGATTTGAATTAGTTTTTCCTGATGGGATGCATATTTGTTGGTAAAATATAAAATCTGATATAAATAAATACATTCTTAATGAATTCTATGGGTATTTGCAGAAAAAAAACTTTTTTCTTTTTAATTTTTCAGTTGGATATTGAAAGGAAATTTTATTTCTGTCAAATTATAATAGGACTATAACATCTAATTGTTATAGCTATGTCTGTTTTTTTCATGATTTTTAGTTAACCTGTGAAGTGGACACAGATGACTCAGGCACACACGATATTGCTCTTAAGAAATGTAATATGCAATAAAGACAATATTAACATAGATAACTAAAACCTATGATAGAGACTGATAAATCCTCAAAGCGAACTATATTTAAAGAATTCAGAGAAATGGGGCATCTTAGTGAGGATGGGAGGCATAATTTCCATGCAAAGGACTATCATAGTAATAGCCTTTCAAATTAAGTAGGATTTGAAACTGGGACTTTGGTAGTGGGCACCCCAGACTGAGGGACCCATGAGAACAAAGGACCAGAAATGGGCAAGTTTGCAGGCTTATTACTGGTAGCTATTAACCTTTATTTTTATTTTCTTAAATATTTATTTATTTATTTATTAGAGAAAGAGAGTGTGAGAAAGTGGGGAAGAAGAGCAGAGGGCAAGGAATGGAAACTCTCAAGCAGACTCTGCACTTGGTGTGGAGCCTGATGTGGGACTTCACCTCAGGACCCTGAGATCATGACTTCAGTCGAAACCAAGAGTCCCATGCCTAAGTGACTGTGCCACTCAGGCGCCCCAATTTACCTTTACCTGAGAAAGGCAAAATAAGTGTGGATGGACAGAAACTAGAATATATTTATGTATGTGTTAATATCTACTCTTTTTCTGGGCCTATCCACCCTTTTCAAGACCATCCTTCCTTTTGCTAGAGCTAATTCTCTGACCTTTGGTCTCCTCCTACCCTAGCCACCAGTCTATGGCTGAACTTCAAATTTAAATTTCCAAAATGTTTTTCTAGATTCATTAGATTCTTAGTTAATTACTTTCTATCCACAGCTCTGATTTAAGGATTTTATGTTGCATTATTATTCACTTGTTTTCATGTTGCTTTGCAATGATCACATATGTATTTTATATCTGTATGTTTAATCTTCTCCAAATAAGCTGCAAGCTCTTCAAAATCAGTATAGGTACTTACTACTTCTTTAGAATTTTCTCTATACATATTCAGTGTTGTGAAAAAAAATTTTTAATTAATAATTTATAAAAAAATAATTTATGAATTTGAAAGAAACCTATATTAGAAAAAAGAATCTGCATTCTAGGTGTCTCCTTTTTGGTTGTTGTTGTTTTTCTCAATTTGTCTCTATTTCTCTGTGCCTTCTTTCACTGTGACTCTCCTACCCTCTCTCTGCCTGAATATATAAGTATACACACGTGTGTATACATATATGTGTACACACATCCATGCATATATATATATATATATGTAATAATACATCTAGAAGCAATGCTTTCTAAGAGAGGTAATGTATAACCTTTCATATAATCAAACTGTAAATCCCTTTATTTTTTGTTTAGGTAAAGACAGCATATTAGGAAGCTAGAAAAGTGAGGTGTCCTTAAAACCATCAATACAGTACTTTTATTTATGTATAAAAGGTAACAACATATGTCAAACACAGTGTTTATGTCTATGTGCCGTCAATCACCTTCCCTCTTTTATTACTCTCAGATAGAAGATAAGCACAAGAGTGACAGTTTTGTGTCCTTTGCCATTTTGTGTCACCATCACAGACAAGAAGATATTATGTCATCATTCAAGACTGTCACATTTAGTATACTTTTCTACTTGTCTTAAAGGCTGTTTCCTTCATAATCCTCATAAGTAAATACACAAATCACCTATTGATTACATATTGTTTTATTATGGAAATATTCCCCCATAATATACAATGTCTTTTACTGTAGATGAGAACATTTATGCTGTTGCTTTCAGAATATAGAGATGTTTCGTTTTAAAGAAATATTTCTTAAATGAAAGATTAAATATGACAATATATGTTGTTTTCTTTTTCAAAATCCTCTTTATATTATAAAGAAATCATAATAAATTTTTACATTTGTATAACATGTAAATCAGTGAATTTTAATATTTTAAACACAGCCTCATGAAGTATTTAGTACTATAATAAGAAATATCTTTTTAAAAATTTTAAATTATGCTTATTTCACAAGGGATATGGTATTTCTTTAAACAATGTATTTGTTCAGAAAATTGATATATGAGCTGAAATAGTGATAAAAGATAGTGAAATGGAAAAGCTTTAAAATGATTAATATGATAATCCCAACTCCTTTTTTCTCTCTTTCTGTTTTTTGGAGCTTCATCTACTTCCACATTGTCTTATTTCCACATTTTAAGATTTTTATAGCATATTTATTGCCAAAAAACAGTCTAAGTAAATGAAGTGGCTCTATAACTAGTTAATAACCAATTTCAATAACCATATAATTACTAAAAACCTAACTTGCTATTTTATATTTTCTAAGTTTTAATGTTTTAAGTATATATTGAAAGTTAGTTTCTGGAAATGTGAGAATTCAGAGAAATACAGAAAAGCAGGAAATAAAATCACCTGAAACTCCAACAGTCCAGTAAGTACCTTTCTATTCCTTTATAAAACTGATACCAATCTGAACACTTAATTTTGCATCCTTTTGTTTTAAGTTAGGATTATCATTCCTCAATGTTAAAGTTCATCTAAATGCTTAAAATATGAAGACTTCTTAATAGTCTACCAAAATGTTTGTTTCCTAATATTTTTTGTTTGTTTCCTAATATTAGATATTAAGTTACTTATACATTTTTTTTTAGTGGAAGAAGCCAATTTTTTTTAAAGAATTTTATCTATTTTCGTGAGAGACACAGAGAGAGAGAGAGAGAGAGAGAGAGAGAGGCAGACACAGGCAGAGGGAAAAGCAGGCCCCATGCAGGGAGAGTTTGTATCTTATTGTAGCATACTGAGGGTTCTAAACACTTGCTAATAATTTTTCTGGTTCCTATAATAAATCCTATAACACTTCTTCGGGCTTATGTCCCTTTCTTTTAATCAATGATATTTTTCCAAGGACCTGTATTATTTTTTATTTAACTCATTTTTGTTAGTTAGGACAAAACTAGCCTCATTAACAAACTAAAAATTTCCAGGAGTTAAAAGTAATAGGATTTTAATTTCTCTGACATCATATTCAATACAGAAGCTTTACTGTCTTGCAATCTTTCACTCTGTGAGGATTCAGGAACCCCAGGTTCTGCAATTTCATGGCATGTCATGACCTGGAGCTGTGGTGTCCTCCTCGTCTTCAAAATAGAAGGGAGAAGAAAGGATGGAGAGGCTCGGCCACTTCTTGAAAGCCTTAGCAATGAAGCAAAGTATGTTACTACTACTCACATTCCATTGACTAAGTCTCATCAATGGCTTTACACTAAAGTTAGAGGATGCTGAGAACTATAGTCCTTCATTGGACAGCTACCTTCTGAATTTAATATAGAAAGGAAATGACTTGTTTTGTTTTGGGTTTGTTTTTTTTTTTTTTTTTTTTGGTAGAAAACTAGTCATCCTGGTCTCATTCATCCTTTACAATGGAAAGATTACCAGATCTAATGTATGACAGCTTTTAATATGTGACTGTTACTATCACCTGACTTCTTATCCTACAGCCAGATGGTAGATAAATATGCTAGCTCCTAGGACAATGCTGCGTTTCTAGCTTGTATAGTCACAAATAGCCCCGTAGGTCTCAGATGGGATCTCAGCTGTCCTAACTTTTTCTGGGATCTCAGATATTCCTAAGAAATCCTGGTTCCATACCACTACAGTCTTCATGGTGTGTTACTACAAAGCTCCCCCTGTTTCTCCCACCTTCTGCTTACATTTTACCCAGGCATCCGGAGCCCCTCAGATACAATGTGTCATTGCCAGTTCTAGATCCAATTTGGATGACAAAATATTGATTTTATTTTGCCTAGTGGGTTGTTATAACCCACCATATCTGGAGCTCAATGGGAAAAGGATTGTTTGCTTCAAAAGGCAGAAGTTACTTGGTGTTTAAAGGCTTTACTTATTTTTACTATATTTTTTGTCCAATGGAGAAATGCCAGAAAGTATTTGCATAGTAAGGTTGTTCTAAGTGTCTTGAGAAATATACAAAGAAAATACAGTTTTAAGAAGATTGCTTCTAAAACACGTAATTTTCTTATTCTCTCCTGCATTTGGAAGAATATTGTATATGCTCTTCCCGTTCATATTTTCTTCATTACCTTAGCGAAAGCACCCTAAGAGAGAGCCGGGATCTTTTTCACAGTGTGGAGCCGTTGTTAGCCAGCCTCAGTCTCCAACGCCAAGGCAAGCTCAAAGCTCAAAAGTCGACATCTCAGAACTTCGTGTAAAAGCTGAGAGGTCAGCAGGTACAGGAACCTTTGAAGCAGTGGCTATGGGCTTCCCTCCTGAGAATTAGCAAGAGTAGTGTGTGTTTATGGCTTTCTCTCAGGGTTTCAGAAGGCACCTCCACAGTCGATCTCATTTAAATCCAGCTACAGGGATGCCTGGGTGGCTCAGGGGTCAAGTGTCTGCTTTCGGCTCAGGGCGTGGTCCTGGGATCCGGAATCGAGTCCCGCATCAGGCTCCCTGCATGGAGCCTGCTTCTCCCCCTGCCTGTGTCTCTGCCTCTCTCTCTCTGTATGGATCTCATGAATAAATAAATAAAATCATAAATAAATAAAATCATAAATAAATAAACAAACAAATAAACAAACCCAGCTACAAAGTATGAATTCAAGGTCACTACTGAACTATTATATTTAATGCAAACACAACGCATTCTTTTAGTGTATATTTCACATGATGTGTCTAATTTGATGTATATATTTTTCTCATCTTATCAGTAGGTTTTAGTATGTTACTTGTATGGATTACTGAAAAAGAGTCTTTTTCTCTACTCACTCCTAAAAGCCTTGTATAAAATTAGCTTTTATCAGTCAGTCCTCCTGTGTCCTTGGCTTCTCAATCTCAGTGATTTTAGTTGTATACATTGGATTTTTGCCCTACTTTATTTCAAATTACCCCTCTCATTTATTTATTTATACAATTATTTATATATACCACAAACATACACAGAAGTCTCTGTACTTATATAAATTATATGAACTTATATATACAATATAATTTTATCTATATTATATATAATACTGTATATATAATATGTTATAAACATGTGAAAAATTTCACTAATTTTACATTTTTGTTGTAGTGACATATTAAAATATATTGCTTCTTTCTTACGATCACTGAATTTATCTGCCTTTTGCTAAAATTTGTTAGAAGCAAAATTTGAGTGCTCTACATTTTTACACATCGATGGGTTTCTAAAAGTTGGCATGTAATTTAATAAGAATTAGCACTTTTTAAAAAAACAGTTTAGACAACTAAGGTAAAGGAAAATCAAATTATGTAATGTAAAGAAAAAACATTCAAATAGTATAGTAATTGCTTTAATTTAAATTGAGAAAGAAGCATGCCATTCTTCAAATCCTTTAAATTGTATATGGTAAGTTGTGATTTATTTTTATTGCTCTGAGATTCATGACATTCCATTGAATGCTCATTTTATGCAAAGAGATATTTTAGAAATAATATTCATGATCAATATTTTTCAGAGATGGTACTTATATTCTGGAAAAGTCACACTCACACCTCTTCTCCAAAGAAGGGAAAAATAGTAAGGTATGGAGAAATTGAGGAAGGAGGCAAAATCAAGAGTAATGTAGTAAACTTTTAGTCATAAAATGTTTTAGGTAGGAAAAACGTAAATATGATTCAGAGAAATCTCTGAACTATTTTAATGAAATCTGTATCATATTGATGACATCATATTGATGTCTTTTATGATTATGCCTGAATTTCAAAAACATAAAAGTGATTTTCTTAAAATGTGTTAACAGATTGCTAGATTTTCAAACTTTGTGTAGTGTAGAATTTATTTCACCTAATAATCATATCCTAGAAATGAAGGCAAAGCTGTGAATATTTAATCCAAATTTCAGGCTTTTGGAGATGAGACTGATAACACGAGAAATGAGCACAACATAGTACTGAGTCATTTTGTTAACAATAGTAATTCAAGGCTTTCACAAGGCACGAGGCCCTATAAAGTCACAAGATCACGAACACCAAAGGCTGGTTTCTCTGTCCAATGAAGGCAGATGTTTTTCATTCCCAATGTACCTTTGTATATGCATTTCGATAATAGGATGACACATAAGCTTCTTGTCTCTTTGATATAAATGATCGATCAGAGTTATACCACATGGCTGCATATGGTGGTTTTATGGTGGGATGGAAAAAATGCATGTCATATGTCTATGAGAAGACCAATACATTGTAGGTTGTTGGAAAGAATGAGAGCTTGCAGAAATTGTTCAGTTCAAATACCACATCATTTTTTTGTTCTGTGAGTCCAGGCAAATAGTGAACTGTATCAAATTGTGAACTGTATCAAATACTGAAAGATATTTTCTCAAGGAAAATAAGAAATAATGTGACAAACACCTAGTTGTGAAGAGCAAACAAAATAACCACCAACCTTTATTTGTGCTGAAGATAAGGGTGTTTTGTGAAAGTGAGATGTATACAGAACAACTTCCAAAGGACAAAGGAGCTGCAAGACCTAAGAAAAAGAACAAAAAAAAAAAAAAAAAAAAAGACCAACAAATTCAGCTTGACAAGAATTGGCATATGAAAGGAACTTACCAACAGAACACGTCTTGGACAAGATGAGTAGATGACCACAATCCCACCTTCCAGAAGACTTGCTTTTATAGCCCTAGAGGCTGAGCATACAAGCTGGGGCACACCCCAGAGGGAAATGTTTCCCAACAAGTGTTCTCCAGGGTAGACTGAGGATGTTATGCCCCAGGGTATTCGTAAAGATGTGGTTAAAAAAAGGGAAACAAGGCATGTGTGACAGGTGTGTGCTTAACATTTCAGATGGAGGGGAGGGCAGGCATCATAGTGGCTTTGTCCAAAATGACCTTAGTCTGGTTCACACAATGGGGAGGAAAAGTTTTGTTTTGTTTCGTTTGTAAGATCTTAAAAAATGTGGATGAGTTTCATAATTACTAAATTTTTGTTATCTCCTGACAAATTTTCCTTATATGACTACCCATATTAGACATTGCACAGTATAGTGAATTAGATACTGCTGTGTGGTCTTCATGTTAGGATGAAGCTTCTGGGATGCTGTGGTGGCTCCATGGATAAGCATCAGCTCTGGGCTCAGGGTGTGATCCCAGGGTCGCAGGGTGGAGTCCCACATCCCGCATGGGGCACCCCGCAGGGAGCCTACTTCTCCTCCAGCCTGTGTCTCTGCCTCTTTCTCTGTGTCTCTCATGAATAAATAAATAAAATATAAAAAAAAGTTTGAGGCTTCTAATAAACAGTCTTTATTTGCTGAACAAGGAGGATATAGTCCCATAGTTAGCAGTATTTGAGTATTTTCTATATGTAATCAGTCAGAATTAACATGTATAAATTATAATTCTCAATGTAATTAATATTAATTACATTTAATTAAGCACGAATTAATAAAATTTATGAATTATATAAACTTTGAGGTATAAAAAATTCTGAAGACCGAAGTTGCTGAAATTGGATGTTCTTACTTTACTTGCGGGACATGTTTTATTGATATGTTGCTACTAGTAATTGTTTATTTATTTATTTACAAATTGATGTAGTTTTGGAATATAGGTGAGGTTTGGTGAGGTGAGGTCCAGAGCCAATGACCAAGAGAGAATTTTGAGACGTCTTTGGTGCAAATGGTGGTTTTATTAAACCCCACGGACAGGACCCGTGGGCAGGAAGAGCAGCTGTCCCCGGCCTGTGAGAGGAAGCTGATTATATATATACCTGGGAGTTGGGCAGGTTTCAAAAGAACTTTTTTGAATGGTAAAGAGGACATACAAGGTACTGGAGGCCTTGCCATTGTCAAGTGAAATGTTTTTCACTCTAATAAGGCATTAACAGTAGGATAGTTGGGAGTTTCCTTATGAGGTTAGGTTATTGATAAGAATGCTCTTTTAAAAAAAGATTTTATTTATTCATGAGAGGCAGAGGGAGAAGTAGGCTCCCTATGGGGAGGATGATGTGGGGCTCCATCTGGGACCCTGGGATCACAACCTGAGCCAAAGGCAGATGCTCAACTGCTGAGCCACCAGGCGTCCCAACAAGAATGCTTTTTTCTTGTAATCACTAAGACATTTTGTAAACTGAGGGAGACTCTTGCCTATAGGACTATAATCTCTGTAAATTAACTATTTGTTTTTCCTTTCCCTTACCCCTAGGGCAGCCACGAGTGCCTGAGGAATGTCCCACGTATCCCACCCAGGGGTGTGGGGCGTGGGTGGTTTTGCAGGGTGTGAACTTGTGCTTTGTCCTCAGCTAGCCTTCTGTCCCATCAAAATGTAGACTATACCAAGTGTGCAGACAGTTGAATCTTTTGGCGTTTTGATCTAAATTCCATACACTAAGTTTCTGTTATGTTCTTATGTCCTCTGACAAATGGTATATTTTTTAATCCTTAACCCATTTTTTTGAAGAAAGAAATACACCATTAATAAGAATGAAATGCCCCTACTTTGTATGTAGGCAAGAGGGTATTGGAGAGAGAAAATCATCTGATCTAAGAATATTTTATATGTTGCAGTTTTATGCACACACATAAACACACACACACACACACACACACACACAGTAATGCACCGCTATTTTTCCAATTTGTCCAAAATGGATTTTGTCCTTCAGGGTTTCATCTTTTATGAACTAGACATGCATGTGTGCTTCTTCATGACATTGTGCTGCTCTCCCTAAATACTCCCTTTTACATTCTCATTCATTTGATGAGAATACTGAAGTGTAGGAGAAAGGGAAACAGTTTTGAATGTATACATACTAATTTTCTAAAGATGAAATTTTTAAACACACTTGATTATCTGAGTAGTTCTTGTTGAATTGTTAACTTATAAATGACATTATTTTCAGCATAAAATTCAGTCAGATTTGAGCTACATTTTGAACACAAAGTGTAATTCATATCATATTTAAAATATGGGGATGAATAATACCATTAATAAAATAAAATAATATACCAATAATAAAATTAATAAAATTAGAGTAACTGATTTGAAAATGCCTTAAAAATCTGTGGAAATGTTTTAATATATAAAAGCACACATGGGTGTATTATACCATTGAGTTAGTGATTCAGTTTATCAGGAGATAACTGAAATCAGGAATTAATTATGATTGAACACATTTAGGAATTGAATTATGATTAAAAGTAGTAAGGGATACTCCTAATAAATTTTCAAAATTCACTTGGACATATTCTCCTGCAATGTGGAAAAAACATTTAAACATTTCTGACAAAAGACGAGGTAGCCATTACTTGAACAACTCTTTGACAGAGCTGAAAATCTCATGAGCCTGCCGAATACAGTGGTATTTATCTATTTATCAAGGGATAAAAAAAATAAAATAACAGTCTCTATGTTAAACCCAAATCTACCTCTCACTAGCTTCTAACATTCAATGTGTTTGATATGATCCCCCATTCACATGACAGCAATCCCTTCTTCTACCCTGTATGTTCTTTTTTCCAGTGAAAACATCCCAGATTTAAATACACACACACACACATACACACACATACACACATATAGAGTATGAATATATATATATATATAATATATATATTAATATATATATTATATATATATAATATATATATTAATATATAATATATATATTATATATATAATATATATATATATATTATATATATATATATATTTACAGAGTTGGAACTACTTTTATTCTTTCTCAACATATTACACAGATTTTCAGAGAGATGAAAGTAGCATATACTGATAATATATGGGTGAGGGTGTGTGTGTGTGTGTGTGTGTGTGGTAGCAGCATGTTCCTTATTTCCTTCTCAGTTATCTTAGTTAAAATTTATTTGGAATTCTCAATGAGAATTGATATCGTAGAGGATTTGTCTAAAGAAAATGTAGAATTGTTTTGTAATTGAATTAGAGTTACATTAGTTTAAGAAGATATATAGAATTTTATTTCAAATTATTTATTATTTATTTCAATTATTTATTTCAATTATTTCAAATTGGTATCAGGATTAAAAAGAAATGAATACTGCATATTTGGCAAATTCATACAGATATATATGTGTAACTAATACAAATTTATAATTAATATAAATCATCCTGCATATCTTTTATTCTAAAAATTTACTTTAGTAGAGAATTAACAATAATTCACCTCCTATTTTCTAAAACTAGAGTCATGCTAATAGCTTAGAGGATGGCATGGTCAATAGAAATTTAACTCCAGTATTACTTCCATAGATATTTCTTCTTTTTTTTAAATCTAAAGCAGTGTTGAGGAGAACATATTCATAAAGAACAGATTCAAAGTGATTTTTTTGCAATTTAGTGCTTTCATAGAATTTTTGTATTAAAACACACCAGTCATGACCACTTCAGAGAAAGCACATGATCTACTGTTTATCAACATTCCCGGATATCCACATTAATTTTTTACACAGAAGCATCAGTGCACATAGATACAGCGGTACAAATAATCCTGCAGTAGGGAATCAGAAAGGAAAAATAAGTCAAATAAGCTCTAATGGTCTTCAAATAGGCCACAGATCCAAAGCTAAACCATTGTCAGACCTTACGATTGGTATGTTGACATGTATGATGCCAAAATATGCCTTTAGATATTGTAAAAGAGGTAAAAAAGGAAATCTAGTCACTCATTCTTTTTATAAGAGTGTTTTCTATTAATATCCCAAATATTTTATTTGTTAATAGTATAATCAAATACTGTTTATAATTAGCATGTGTTATTTGTAATTGTACTATGGATTGAAATAAAAGAGTTAACACAGACAATAAAATATCAAGCTAGTGAATCCTTTTATGTTTTGTTCTTTACAGTCATACAATACAAAACAATCTAAATCAATCTTCTGGAAAATTGGTAAAAACAACCATTGCTCCAGAGCTGATATTTGGTATACCAAGTTTCAGCTTGGACTGAATTTTTACTGAAACCATAGTAAATGGAATTTTAGAATAGAAAATGTAAACAGAACCCAAGTAATAAATCTGGAAACTGTGACACTATTTGAAGGAAGTTTTTCCAGTGGTAGAATTTCAATTTTTAAACCCCAGATTTTCTTACTTCAAATGTATAAAAACAAAAACTCACTACTTTCATTCCTATATCTGTGGTCTATTATACAGAAACCAAAAAAAGCAAAATGTTATGACACCTAAAACATACTAGTAAACAATAAACTTGTTTGTGGAAAATTTATTAATATGTTTGAGGAATAAATATAATTCCATGATATTTCTACTTTCCAATCTTGTCTTTGCTATGCTTGCCCCTCTTCCTTTGAGTGTCCTTGTGATCTGTCCTGACGGAAACTCCATTCCTCCATTCTATTAAATTCCTAAGGCCCTGAACATAATCACTTATATAATATGCCTATAACCCTTCCCTATTATCTCTTCTATAACATAACATTTAAACTGCTCATCATGTAACATAAGTCCCTAAATATTTGAAATGTTTACTTTTCTAGTCTATTATAATTTTAAAATGAATAGGATATAATATCCTTTAAATATAAAAAATTTTCTGAAGAGATGTTAATATATACAATTATAGAATATTTATGTGAAAAAGGTTGATGGTCCACATATTAAATTTAATGCAACAAATTATTAGTGGACACCTATATGTACCCTGATATGTGTAAAGCCTCATGGGAAATATAGAGATATAATCTTTATTTGAGGAAGTTTTAAGTAAAATTAGAACTAGGGAAAAATGCAAAAATAGTGAGATTGTTTTTTGCTGTGTTTTAATAGACTCTTAAACGTGGTTATATAACAAAATGTTTTTTATCATTATTTAAGCACTATAATGTGTGACATGAATTATTACTTCCTGGAAACTAACTTAAAGATACCTGAAAATGTTTCTGACCAGAAGTTTGTGATCATCTCTATAAATAGGTAACACTTAAAGAAGAAAAACTATTAATGCAAATATGTACAAATTGTTATCATATTCTTAAATGAATGATGTCAGATATCAAATAATAATGTTATTAAGTTAATTTGGTTTAAAACTAATTAACACACAACTTATTAACTATGCCCATAACTCTTATTAGAAATCAGTATAAAATCTGACTAAAATCCTCCAGGTGATTTCCTTGGAAATTTTTATTTTACCCGACATGGATCCCAGATAATCATTTGTATGATTGATGTATCTTTTAGAAATGATATATTGGGAAAATAATTTTTATCCAGCATTAAGTAATATCTAATAGATTCTTACTCATTGGTCATTGCTTTTTTTGGTCATTGCTTATTTGCTGCTAAGGTTAAATCCTCCAGAACTCAGTTTTGAGGGATTAAATCACCTCACCAGTGGGTGGCAGGCACCTAATAGCTGATGAGATGTGACCTCAGAGTAGTTTCCTTTCCCATTAGCTCATTTTTAATCTCTGAGATGTGTGAGCAATTACTTTTCATTCTTTTATTACACATACTCATTTCTTCAGTTCAGTTATTCCTAGAGTAATGTTTAAAATCCCTTTTTATGAGATGTTTGAGGGTTTTTTTTTTTTTTAAGTTACTTAGATAGCATGGACATCCTGTGTTCACAAAGGAAAGTTTTTTTTTTTTCCTTTCCCCTTAAAGATTGAATTCACTTCAACTAACAATATCACAATTCTTAGGTTCACTATATGTTTGGGACTTGCTATGTGGAAAAGTTAAATAATACAGATTTTCTCTAATTAGCTACTGCTTTTTGTGTTCACTGAAAACCATAAGGTAATGTGACAATAGCTCAGAGATCACTCATTCAGTATTTCAAATCATTTTCCAATGAACCATCACTTTTTAAAAATTTTCTTAGCATGATGTTTCTAGCTCTTTTATGCTCAACAGTGTCTTAACAGGACACTTTCTTCTTTTTTTGGCTTTTCTCCCTTGGGGGAGCCTGTGGAGATATATTCAAGAGGACTTCCTAGTTCAGTTCTTTTTCACATTGCTCTTATCATATACACACAGAGTTTGGCTCTCAGTTTCATTTCAATAGTCATTCACTGATACTTCCCATGCAGATAGTGATGGTGCAAGGAGCAGAGATGAGGAAGACAAGGATCCTGCTCACAGTGAACCTACTGAGTTATAGTATTTCCTTCTTTGGACTTGTAAAGGTTTGCCTTTATTCCTTCATACTGGAAATGTTACAAAGTGAACTGAAGATGACATAAGTATTTACAAACTTGAAAAGATGAATGTTAGAAATGTATGATTAGTTTAAAATATTCAGTCCAATGAGAATGTCTTTAGGTAGCTTTTTATGTATTTGTTTTAGCAAATAAATTAACAATGGAATTCACACAATAAATAGTCCTTTTACTAATTGTGTCCATTTCCTGGTTTTCAGAATTGTTTTCAGGCTTTGAATATGTATTCATATATTTCAATTCTCTAAACCATATTCTTTATACTTTCACTTAATTATTATCTCCATGTGACAGCAGATCAAGGCACACATTTAAGTGACTTGTTTAGGTTCATATGGTTTATCAATAACAGAGTTTACATTAAAATGCAGATACTCTGGGGGTGCCTGGGTGACTCAGTTCGTTAAACCTCCAACTCTGGTTTTTGGCTCAAGTCATGATCTCGGGGCAGTGATATCAAGCCCTGCCACTGGGCTGGACACTCAGTGGGAAGTGAAATTCTCTCTCCCTCTCCCTCTGTTCCACCCCTTCATACTCTCTCTTTCTTCTTTCTCTCAAATAAATAAATGAGTCTTCAAAAAAATATAGGTGTTCTGCTTTTCAGAGACCAATTTTTAGTCAGGTTGGTAGTAATCATATAACTCAAGATGCTATATGATTTGGTAAGTTAAATTAATTAGGACATTTCAGACACTAAAATATGTAGGTTCTCATCAGGATTCCAAACACAAAACATTTTAACATATCATTGTAGATTTATTTTAAGGGACTTTACAAAAAAATACAAAAAAATAAAAATAAAATTTAAAAAAGGGACTTTACATACTACATGAAATCATTTAGTTCTCATTATAATTGGAAGATGAAAACAAATCAGGAATTATTATCCACAGAAAATATGACTTTATACCAGTGCCTAAAGTTTTTTAACTCCTAAGTTATTGATTTTAGCTTTACTCCATGCAAATGGTTTAAATAAGAACGTTTTGTATATATTGAGAGATTCAGGTGATTTTAGTTATACAGTTTCCACAATGTAGTATGACCAAAAGAGAGTTAAATTTCTTTTGCTAAGATTCACTGAAAATTGTAAGCTCTGTCTCTCTGTCAGTGGGAACTGTTTTAGAAGAAATGAAATTGAACCCAGGGGGTAAGTAACAAGCTTTATCCATATAGTATCATGGCAGAAACCTTGGGTGTTCCCTTTTGGTGACCTCTCTTTTAGGGAAACAAGAAATACATGATAAATGTTTTTCTTAAATAAATCACAGCTTTGAAAGTGGTTGATATAGCCTGAGGTCCTATTGGGGAAAAAAGGAATCTGTGTCCCACTGTTTTCCTCTAGCAACTGAATAAGGCGTATATATATTAGTGCATGCAGGAGATAGAGTATGAAATAAACATCTGAAAAAATTGTCTACTGTATTTTAATGGATTAACAAATGCAATCATCATCAGATTTACCTTACATTTTATATTTAATAAAATTAGTTCCAAAAATATTTGTAAGTGTATGTCTCCTTGTAGAATTAGAATTAATAAAGAATGGAAACAGAGGGACTAACAATCAGGAAGGTGAGTGTTATTTGAGTATCTGGGAGGATGATTTTTTAAAATATATTTAAAATCTCAAAAATTTAGAATTTTTCCAAATATTACATATTGTTATTGCCTGCTCCTTTCGCAAAGTATATAGAGAAGGTACAGTACTTTAAGAATATTCAGTGCTTGGGATCCACCTTCCGCTCTGTGGCAAATGTGTATCATGAATTTTAAGCTTTGATATGACCACTTACCCTATTTCTTCAAATGTACTTATAGTCTTGTTTTCATTGAGTTTTGTTTTGTTTTGATTTTAGGGGGGAGGGGCAGAGGGAGAAAGAGAATCTCAGGCAGACTCCCTGCTGAGCCCTGAGATCATGATCTGAGCAGAAATCAAGAGTCAGACACTTAGCCTACTGAGCCACCCAGGCGCCCCTTAATTGAGGTGTTATTGCAGACTCACACTCAGCTGTGAAAAATAATATATAGAGATCTTGTGGACCCTTGATCCAAATAACATCTTGCAAAGATATATTGATATCGTCTACCAATCCTATTCGGTTCCACCGATTTTACATGTACTCCTCTCTCTGTGTGTGCATATGTGTGTATGTGTGTATAGTTCAATTCAGTTTCATTTCATGTGCAGTTTCATGTGGATACAAACATAACAAAATACAAAACAGTCCCATCACCACAATAATCTCTTGTGCTGTCCTTTTATAACTACATCCATGTCCCCCCCACTCTCTTCTACCCTTTACTATCCTTAACCCTTGGGAAGCACTAATCTCTTTTCCATCGTTATAACTTTATTATTTCAAGACACTATATAAATGGATTTTCTCTGATTTATAGAGTTTTTGAGTATGTTACATTGTATATTTTCTTTGTAGTTGCCCTAGATATTGAAATATACATAGTAACAATGGTTTACCACTTTGGGTTAAATAGTAAACCTTACTCCTTTTCAGTACCTTTGCCCGACCCACTTTTCACTTGTCTTGAGTATCCCCCCCTATATTTGTTCAACATTGCATCAGTTGAGGTTGTAATTTTTGTTTAAACTATCATAAAATAGAGACAACTCAGGAGAAGGATATTCTGTATTGTATTCACCCATGTGTTGGTTCTTCTGGTTGTTCTTTCTTCCTTCCTGATGCTCCAAGATAACTTTTGCTCTGTTTAAAGACATTTATTTAACTTTTCACAACAGATCTGCTGGAGAAACATGTTCTTAGTTTTCTTTCTTCTATGAACATATTTATTCCCTCTTGATTCCTGAAGGTTAGTTTCCCTGAATAAGTAAGTTCTTTTCTTTCAGTGCTTGAATAATGTGCCATTCCTTCTGGCCTCCATAGTTTCAAATAAGAAATCTATTGCCATTTAAATTGGTATTCTCTTATAGATACACGTCTTTCTCTCTGGTTGTTTTCAAGATTTTTTTTTCTTTGTCTTCCAGGTTAATTTTGATGTATTTTGATATAGACTTCTTTGGGTTTATTATATTTGAGATTAGTTTGTCTTCCTGATTCTGTGTAGTACATTTATTTCTTTAGGAAAAATTTCAGTTTGGGACCATTATTTCTTCAAATATTTTCACTTGCTTTCCATGGCCACTTATAGTCAGTGATGTTCCCAGTTGATTCCTCTTGCATGTGGCCCAGTCTCTCCCAGAGATACTGGGAGGACTCACATTTGATATGTGATTAACAATTGAGTCTACCTAGACCACCTTCTATTGTAAGGTTATGGTTGGAAGAAGCCAGGCTTCAACTGCCTTTTATTATTGGCTGCAGAACCACTGTATTGTTCCTCAGGTCCCAGTGTCCCTAACCAGTCTTCTTTCCTCTATCTTTCAGAGTTCCACTCTCTTTGCCTCTTGCTTAATTCTGAGCTTTATAGCTGTACTTAGTAGGAAATACAATGATATTTAAACTTTTTAAATATTTTTCCAAAAATGAATCAAGTGTGCTGAGAGATCCTATGTGGAAAAAAAAAAGTTCTGTGATAAAAAATGTGGTATGAACCAAAGGCTATACTAAAAGTATATAACCAATGATACACAAGAGATTCCAATCAATCAGAGCAAATTTAAACATTCAGTACTTTACAGGTGTTTTTCAGCTGAAAGTTAGCTTGGGTTTAAAGGAAGTTCAACAAGTTTCTCTACTGCAGGGAATGTGCTTTTAATATGCTAATGGTCATTGTTAGTCTCTTGGAAAGAACACAGCTATCATAATTTTCCCAAATTTATCCGTGCATAAAAGTGAAACCTTCTGTTTATAGTGTATTTTGGTACTGGCGTTCCATGAAAGCCTGTGGAAGAAAGTCATTTTTATCACCACCAATATCTACCTCATCTAAAGTGTTATACTAGATGCAATCATTTAATTAAAAAGTTATTTCTGAGAACATTAAGGAACACCTGATTCTACTTTGATTTTTTAAAAATCTGATAAAATATTTCATAATTAAACCTTCCTTTAAGCTGTATTAGGAAATAAGATTTAGATGTATGGCCAAAGACAATGTTTCTTGTGTTGCACTAAAAATATTTAGTAGTACTGACTTTTTCTAATGTTGTTATTTGCATTTGTCAATATTTTCTCTTTTCAGCTTTGAGGGACAACAGGATTGAGCTGGTTCGAGCTTCCTGGCATGAATTGAGTATCAGCGTCAGTGATGTGTCTCTCTCTGATGAAGGACAGTACACCTGTTCTTTATTCACAATGCCTGTCAAAACCTCCAAGGCCTATCTCACTGTTCTGGGTAAGTACAAGGAACTAACACGATGTGATCACAAGCTAAAGCAACATGATTCAATTCAAATATGTGTTTTGAGGATGATATTAATAGATCTAGTTTAATCCCTTGTCTGCTACATTATAACAAAAGGCATTAAAAAAAAACCACTTAGTCACTTTCCCCATTTCAGAAATATACCAAGGGAGGTGTATGGATTTGTATGACATCTCAAGGGCACACAGCCATTTGTTTCTTGACCAGCAACAGACATCAACTTTCTCGATTTTCAACCAAATTCCTTTCTGCCAAATCATCTATATTGTATATATGGTGATCCTTTTATAAAGTAATAAAATAATTAGTATAATCAATTTAATGTGTCTATGGGGTGGTCCTCCATTTTATTATATAGGTCATCTGACCGGGGGCCTTTTCTGATATCTTATGGCTTTCAATTATGATTTCTTTGTGTCTATTAGTGCATTTAAGTGACCCTGACATTTCTGTGTCTTTTTATCTTTTAATTTTGTAGGTTTTCTAGATTCTTAATTGAAGTACATAATGTCACTCTCCATGCAACTTGTAGCTTCTTTGTGGTTTTGCTTTCTAAATACTGGGCCTTTTCCCCAAAGGTTACAAGTGATACAAAAAGACCTTGCATTCTTAGAGATTCCAAAGAAATCTAGTTGCAGCTGAGAGCTCTCTGTGATTCTGCAGAAGTCAGTGGCCCAATCAGCTGAAATTGCTGCAGTTCATTGAAACACACCTGCCTACAGAACAAGTTAGAGGAATTTAAAAGATTGATTTTTTCTTTTGCCCCTAGCTTGCCTTCCTTTTTGATAGATAAAGGCATAACATTGCATATAAAAGAACTAATGCATGCTGTTCTGTTCAGTAGGAATATTAAAGTTAATCCAGCTAGTGAATTGGTTTTGTACATACGATATGAAATATGTTTCTTTGCAAATCCCACTGGGACTATTTTATAAAAATCTTCCCACATATTTGCTGCTACAGACAAAATATATCCAATAAAATGGAATATTTTGAGATAACAAGTGCCTAAGGTTAATGTATTGTTCTGTAGAGAGCCACCTCGAGACCCCAAGAACAGACAACTGGATGATCTCAGTTTATTAAATGGCATAGATTTAAAAAAAGAAAAAAAACAATATGAATGTGAATGGAAAAAAAACCCAACTAATAAGACCATGTTGACCTGTCATTTATCATTGTTGTTCTTGTATTAATTTGTATTTCTCTTATTGGTGCTTTCCAATATTCCTACTTTTTTTTCTCTTCAAATTGAATGGTACAATAAAGAATCTTTCAGGAGATTATTATTGAATAATTTTAGAATAAATTTGAATAATTTTAGAAGAAATTTTAATAAACTTCTACTGTGACGAGAGAATATTATTGTCCAAGAAAAATGTAATGTCCTATTATTTAAATCACCCATGTGCTATCCTTACATATTAATTATCTGCTTAGTTATTGGATGATTTGGACTAGAAAATGTACTAGTGGTTAGCATTAACCATTAAACATAATATGCATCATGCTTCACAAAACTACTATTGAATTTCTAATACAAATGATATCAAGACATTCTTTAGAAGAATCCCAGAAGTATTGTTGCAATTATTAGTGAATCTCTTATTTTAAATTGCATTTCTAGAACAAAGTACTATAAGATAATAATATATTTTAAGCTTTGAGAATTATAAAATCAGAAATGCAAAGTGCTATTTTGGTTAAATCACAATTTGCTAAAGAATAAAGAAATGTGCTTTGTGGATTTTTCCCCATTGTAAACAATCTACCTTCTTAAATCCTTATACTGATAAACGTTAAGATATATTGAACGGCTGTTTCTAAGATTTACATTGCAGGTAAAACTTTAAAAGCTACTTTGAACTAAATGCATTTTAAATGCCTTCTGAATAATACACATACACATATACGTATTTACAGTAGTTCCCCACTCCACTCCCATCTACAATTTCACCTTCCACACTTGAAGTTACCTATGATCAACTGTGGTCTGGAAGCAAGTGATCCTCCTTCTGACTTATTGTCAGGCCAATAGTAGCCTAAATGTTGCATTGCAACATTTATGTCATTCACCTTACTTCTTCCTATCAGTCAGGCATTTTATCTTATATTCTCCCAAGAATAAAGGGTGAGTACAGTACAATATTTTGAGAGAGAGACTGCTTTCATATAAACTTTATTATGACATATTGTTGTAATTATTCCATTTTATTATTAGTTATCATTGTTAATCTTTTACTAGGCCTGATTTACAAATTAACCTTTATTTTAGGTATATATAGATAGGAGAAAAACATAGTATAGATAGTTTTATGTGCTATCCACAATTTCAAGCATCCACTGGGAGTCTTGCACTGTATCTCCTGCAGATAAGGAGGACTTTTGAATATACATATGTATACGTCTCTGTCTCTGTGTGTGTGTATACACAATATATATATACAGAACTTTTTAATATGTACATTATATAGATATTTTAAGTAGTTTATTATACAAAACTTTAGTATTTTGATTGAAAATATTGTCAGTTAAGAACCCATTTTAGCTTTGTGAAAGTAATAGTCATCAGAATGAATCAGCCCTGGTGATTGATGTCCATGCCATTTTCTTAAATTTCAGGTGTTCCCGAGAAGCCTCAAATTAGTGGATTTTCATCACCAGTTATGGAGGGAGACTTGATGCAACTGACTTGTAAAACATCTGGTAGTAAACCTGCAGCTGATATAAGATGGTTCAAAAATGACAAAGAGATTAAAGGTAAAGAATGGGGAAAGTTTTCCCAAGTCAAAATTAATGTGCTGAAGCTGGTATAAAGTGTGAGATGCAGGGAATTTCTTTTTATAGATTTTATTTATTTATTCATGAGAGAGAGAGAGAGACCCGCAGAGGGAGAAGCAGGCTCCATGCAGGAAGCCAGACTCGGGATTCGATCCCGGGTCTCCAGGATCATGCCCTGGCCCGAAGGCGGAGCTAAACCACTGAGCAACCTGGGTTGCCCAGGGCATTTCTTTTTAAAACCACAGTCACTTTCTTATTAAGTATAATTTAAACCATTTACCTGTTTCTTAAATTAGGTAATCCCATAAGGTATATTAATGTAATCCCTGTGTGCCCCATTTTCCCCTTATGTATAACAAGTCAAAAATATCATATACCTCATGGAAACATTGGAGAAATAAATGAGTTATTGTATAAAAAACACATAGATTTATGCTTGGCCAGAGTGAACACTAAGTACAGGTTAGGTATAATTGTTTCCAAACTCCTCTCGTATTTGGATTACAGACAAATTCCATGAATTGTGTCTTCAATTTGTTGGTTTCTGGAATTATAAAGTCCTAAGAACAAAATTGCTCCACATCAATGAATCTGATTCCCCGTAGTCCTCAGAGGGCAAAAAATGTATTCATCTCAGTACAAATACACAGTAGTTTAAATATGAAGTATAGCTCTGCTGTTACTTCGTATACTTAAATATAAACACACACACACACACACACACACACACACATAACCTGTAGGTGGGAAATAAGTTCATAGGCGAAAGGCCTAGTGAGGTTAGTAGTTTGTCTGGTTTGGATTTTTCATTTTTTTAACTTCACATATGTGTATCTTGGACCTGATGTCACATGCACATTAAAATCCAACAATTGGTCATGATGATTGTTAAAAATGTTTCCTATATACATGGTAATGATGTGTTATTCTTAAGGTAACCTGCTAGGGGATAGGTTTATGAAAACCATTCTAATCATTTTAATTTTTAATTCAATATCTTGAATTTCCATATCCAAATATGATATCAAATATGATATAGGATTCCTTCTGTTACTAAGAAATTATATGTTTGTAATCTATTTAATTATTCTATTTTCTATTTTAATTACTGTGTATTTTTCTGCAAACAAGGACTTACCTGTAATTTATCCTTAATCACCACTTTTGTTGCAGGTCTTCTATTAAATACATGTTATTAAACAAAATTTGGAGAAATGCAAGCTCCCAAGACATGTTAGACATGTTGCTATGCTAAGTTAAACTTTTAGGCTAGTATATAATCTGATCACATATATGGCCAGGGCTCAGTAACACCCATTCTAATTCTGCATTTAGGATGTGTTTATTTAGGCATGTCTGGACTTTGTTGGATCTTTGCTAACTGGATCCTCTACCCTGCTTCCATACTATGAGAAGGATCTGATCCAGCCATTTTTTTTTTCTATTTAAGCACTTTTGATCAAAAACCCTAACTAAAAAAAAAAAAAAAAAAAAAAAGCCCTAACCAAGGGATCCCTGGGTGGCTCAGTGGTTTAATGCCTGCCTTCAGCCCAGGGCATGATCCTGGAGTCCCAGGGTGTGATCCTGGAGTCCCGGGAACAAGTCCCATGTTGGGCTCCTTGCATGGAGCCTGCTTCTCCCTCTGTGTCTCTGCCTCTCTCTCTCTCTGGGTCTTTCATAAATAAATAAATAAAATCTTTAAAAAAAAGCCCTAACCTGTAAAATAAATTTCAAATCCAACTTCCTTGGCCTATGAGAAAGCTCCAGTCAGTGAATTCTTGCACATCATATATGTCTCTCTGTGTGAAAGACATGGTTTATGCTAGAATGTTCTTCTTAAGTACTCTCTTTTGTTTTATTATTCACATTAATTCTGACATAGTTTGGTAGTCAGTTGCTCTCAATTTCTTAGCATTTTATTTGTGTTTCAAGAATTTATCTCATATTGCCAGGGAGGTCAGAGAATAACATACTAGGTACTTCATTAATATTGATTGATAGTTTTTAACATTGTAGCCTGATGGAAAATCTATAATGTACTCATATTTCAGAATATACCTTGCTTTTTCACAAATTTGGCTTCTGCTCTGAGTACCAAACAGATTCCATTATATCCTAGGTAAAACATTAAAGTTTGATCCTATAAACACCATACTGGAAAATCATCTGAGTAAAGATTAGAAAAAAAATCAAGACAAAAACCATACACAGAATCAGCTCATGGTTCTGTACTCCCCATTCAGAAATAGTGAGGCCTCCTTTATTTCTGTGTTCTCCAATGTGTGGCCATTGAGAGAGCACTCATTATCCCTAAACTTGCATTCATCTACATAGCTTTTCTATTTTATAATTCTTCTTTTTCATATTAATATAGTTTGTTTTCTTCACAGTTATATGGTGAACTTCTTGAGTGCATTAAACTATCTTTATAGGTGTATATGCAAATATGCTGTGTGTAGCATCCTTACCTTTTAGCTAAGTGTTGGTCAGTTCAGCATAGTGACATTGTGTTAAGTTTTAGCGACTCTCTATAATGGGTATATGGATCTTCAATGTGATTTATGATATCAGGATGAGTCATTTTTCTGCTTTTCTTTTTTCCTTCATCACTACCTAACATAAATTTAATTTCCAAATTTCTGGGTAAAAGTTGTCTGAAAGTCATAGCTGATTAAGTTTTTTTTGTCAAGATTTTTCCATAGATTCCAGAGCACTGGTTCTCAAACTTTAGCAGGTATCATCATCTATAGTGCCTGTTAAATCTCGGATCATAGGGCTCTGTCCCCAAATTTTATGATGGAGTAGGTCTCGGTTGGAGCATGAGAACATACATTGTCAGCACTGTGTCACATGTGTGAATGATGCTGATATTCCTGTTTGGGGACTACACTGGTATAGAGAACATAAAGTTTAGAAGCATCCGTAACAGGGGCGCCTGAGTGGTTCAGTTGGTTAAATGTCTGCCTTCAGCTAAGGTCATGATCATGGAGTCCTGGTATTGAGCCCCGTCCCATGTCAGGTTCCCTGCTCAGTGGGAAGCCTGCTTCTCCCTCTCCCTCTGCCATTTTCCCACTTGTGCTCTGTGGCTCTATCTCTCTGTCAAATAAGTAAAATCTTAAAATCAAAAAAGAAGCAGCAGTAATATATAAAAGCCTTGTCTCTGTGTCTGAACTTTATAGTCCTCACAAGTCTATGAGAAAACTAATGTTTGCCTCAAAGCACTGTTGGAAGGATTTTGTGTGAGCCAATATGTATAAAGTGTTTTCACAGTATGAGGAATCACTAAAAACATTTTTAATATTATTGTTATTACTCTTATTATTATTATTACCATCACTATCTTCAGCAAACCACAATTAATGCGTTGTAACAATCCCTGAATTAGTCTTAGAAATATAAACAAATAAAATAATTCCTTCCAGGAATTCACATTTTGGGGCTAGACATATAAACATAGGATTTACAGGTATGGTAATAGATACATGATCTGGCTATAGATTTTGTACTAGAAAGAAGAAGAAGAAGAAAGGAGAAGGAGAAGGCGAAGAAGAGAAGGAGAAGGAGAAGGAGAAGGAGAAGGAGAAGAGAAGGAGAAGGAGAAGGAGAAGGAGAAGGAGAAGGCGAAGGAGAAGAGAAGGAGAAGGAGAAGGAGAAGAGAAGGAGAAGGAGAAGGAGAAGGAGAAGGAGAAGGAGAAGGAGAAGGAGAAGGAGAAGGAGAAGGAGAAGGAGAAGAGAGCAGCCCTACTTTGTGGGAGAAGAGGTTAAGACTTAACAATTGATTGATGGATATAGGCACTCAGTAAATAGCTGCTAAATAAATAAGTGGATATTAAACAATGAATTGAATCATCATATGGGTTGTGGGTACATGTAGGTAGTAGAGCATTCTAAGGAAAGAAACCATGTATTTGTGCAGAGTAAAAGCATGTTAGCAGTAACCATAGAACTCTCTGTGTGATATAGATGTGAAAGGTAAACAGGAAAGCCAGGGCCAATGAAGTCTTCAAGGATCTTTTTTTCCATAGTAAGGGGTTTGGAATTTTATTCTGTAGGCAATAGTTGAAACTTTTTTTTTCTATGAGCTTTAAAGAATACAATGAAGCATAATTTTCATCTATCCATCCCTTCCTCTTCCCCTGCCATGAGTCTAACTCAGAAATCCTTTTGGTGCTTCTGGATAGCTCTCTATTCAAAACCATAGGTGGTTTCACTGCAGCTTTTAATCTTCTGTGTTGTAAGGAAGTCTGAATATTTGATATTTAGTCTGGGAAAAAATGAGCATTGCCTTTTGAAATTTGCTAGTTCCCTGAGAACTTATATTTTATGAACCTTACAAACTTTTATAAACTTCATTAATTTTTCATTTCATGTATAAGATTATCAATTTGTAGTTTGAACAGTTACTATCATGAAATCTCCAGATTTCTTTCCCAGCTTTTACATTTCGGTGTTAGACTGAATTCCATGACAACTCCCAGTGCCCCACATCATGTGTGATCTCTTCCCCTTGAAGGTAGGACAGGCTTGTGAGTATAGCACATGGGATGTCACATCCTTGATCATGTTGCCTTATATCGCAAAAAGGACTTGGCAGTTATAATTATGTGTCTCTCTTGAGTTCATCAAAGGATGATTCTCAAGGGCAAACCTGATATAATGAGGTGAGATCTTTATAAAGGAATGAAGTGTCAGAGAGACATACTCCTCCCGGCCTGAAAGGAAGTAAACAGTAATCTTGCAATCCCTATTTGCCACAGACTCCCTTGCCTATAGGGAGTCTGTGGCAAAGAGCTATGAGGGACCTCTGGTTGCTGGAAGCAGTTCCTGAGTGACAGCTAGTGAACAAGGGGGGACCTCAGACATGTAGCCTCAAGGAAATAAATTTGTGAACAACCAGTGAGCTTGAAGAAGACCCTAAAACTCAGACGGGAATCACAGCCCCAGCCAACACCCTAACTTCAGTCTGGTGATATTGACAAGAAGACCAGGACAAGCCTCTGGACTCCTAATCCATAGAGATTATGGGTTAATAAATGTGAAACTGACAAGAGGGCCAGGACAAGCCTTCTCTGTACTCCTAATCCATAGAGATTATGTGCATTGCTTTAAGCCATTAAATTTATGATAATTTGTTTTGTAACAACAGAAAACTGAGATCTAAAGAAGCAGAATAATTTCTTATGGTCATACATCTGGCAAAGACTGAACTTGAATATTCTAAGACCTAGCACTTGAGTCTGGGGAGAAAGCTGAAGGCTGGAAGAATATTTAAGGGACATTTCAAGTATGAACTAATTAGGCTCTGACTTAATGGTAAAATGGAATTTTTAGTGGGAATAAAATGGAATTTTTAAAAAAGAAGATGGATGTGAAAAAGAAGCCAAATTTTAGAGGAACCTGGTGAATAGTTCTGAGAGAGGAAGCAAAAAGAAAGCTGAAAGACATTATAACTTTGAGTGATTTTAGTAATGAACATATGGAAATAAAAGAGACATTAGGAAGAATTAGTTCAGAACAATGTAATAATGTTTATTTAAAATAATGAAGTTGAAGTAATTATACAGAATCTAAAAGTTAAGCTTAATAGGTCTTTGGAGTTAGGTGACCTATGTCTAGGGAAGGTATTCTGACCATAAAAGGTTTATCATCTCACAATGAGGGACGTTTTCAGTTTTAGCCTTTAAAACAGTCATCGCTTTTCATGTGTGCAGTGCTTCCTCCTCCCTTCAGAATTATGCTATGAAGGACATACATATGCAGCCGAGCCTGATTTTGTGGCGAGTCACTGAAGCTTGTTGCTACCTAATGGTATTGCCTGTATTCTACAAGTGTTATTTACTTATTATACATTGTGTGTGTCAAATGTTGACCATCAGGCTTAAGTTGGCTTAAGCTGTATCTCCCCATGTGAACAGGGGTTTTGACACACACTATCACACCAATCAAAAATAATGCAACAGCTCATTTTCAGGTTGGCTAAATGTAGTGTAATTTTACTGTAGACTATGTAGTAAATAATTTTTTCAGCATTTGGAAGCATGAGAGTGAATTTCCAAATGCTGTGTTTCTCAAAAAGTGGCCATTAGATGGCTTGGATTAGAATCACCTGAGGTGGGGATCCCTGGGTGGCTCAGCGGTTACCGCCTGTCTTTGACCCAGGGCATGATCCTGGAGTCCCGAGATTGAGTCCTGCATCTGGCTCTCTGCATGGAGCCTGCTTCTCCCTCTGCCTGGGTCTCTGCCTCTCTCTGTGTGTCTCTCCTGAATAAATAAATAAAATCTTAAAAAAAAATCATCTGAGGTACTAGTTTAAAAATGCCTATTCCTAGTGATCCTTAGCTCACTATTTTTGAGAATGCACAGAATTAGAGACCACTAAGCCAAGTATTAGTAAATATTTGAGGAAACAAAGGAAGGGGTTCTAATTGACTAAATTCAGAAAATAAGGCTTAATATTCCGTGTACATTTTGAGTCTGTTCTTACAAAGAGATTGTGTAAAACTAAGTCAAAATATACTCTAACATTTTAACATTTCTGAGAATTTGTGCAAAAATTCCTTTAGCTGACATCTTAACAGTATTCTTTGATCACATAATTGTTTTTCTTTCATGCTTTTATGTTGTTTTGCACTGAATTCTATGAAATGCACTTTGAAACATGGTAGATTATTTATTTAATTTACATATTCTGTTTGGTGTTGCAAAACTAGATTTAGTCTAATGCTTCATTTAACATCAGTTTTACATAAATTTGATTTGAATGAGAGAAATACTAATATGCAAAAAAAGGATTGTAAATTCCCTGAAGAAGAAAATAAGAAGGAAAAACTTGTGTCCCCTGTGTTTAACATTCCTGTGTCATAGATGATAAGGATTAACCAAAAGTATCAATAGTTAAACTTGTACCCCATAAATCAATGGTTTTTCATGTTCTTTGTTTATACCTACCACTTTGGAAATGTCCTAGTCATTTAAATCTGGATCATGCTGGACACGTATTAGATGAGAAAAGAAAACAGCATTAACAGTACCTGTATGTCATGTGTGTGTGTCTCTGTGTGTGACAACATGGACAATCTAAAATTTTTTGAATGATTTTAAGTGTATTACCTCAAGATGCTGCGGGCCACACCATGATATACATGAGATTTCTTATGGAAATAGAGAAAGCAACTTTCATGTGATCATGAATGCTTAATGATAGTAAATTATCCCCCAAAACTTTGAGAAACTTTCTTTTTAATTTTTTTAAAAACAGCTTTATTGGGATATAAGAGAAAACAATATACACATATTTGAACTGGACAGTTTGGTAGTTTTTTCATATTTGTATATACTGATGAAACCTCATCAATCAAGATAATGAACAAATGCATCATTGAAGCATTTGTTTATACTCCTTTATAATCCTTTGCTCATATCTTTAAAAAAAAAAACTCCTTCCCTCTTAAACTTCTCTCCCCACTCCTCATTTCATGCTCAAATCAGAACCACTGTTCTATGTCATTGCAGATTAGTTTGCATTTTCTAGAATTCTATATAAATAGACTCAGTTAATATTTCTTTTCTTTTGATTTTCTCAGTGTAAGTATTTTCAGATTTATCCCTGTTCTTGCATATGTAAAAGTTATTCCTATTTATCGCTGATATTCTGTTGTATGGATCTATACTATAATTTGTATATCCATTTATCTGGTGATAGATATTTGAGTTATTTATGGTATGAGGCTATAAAAACTAAGCAGTTATGAACATTGTGTGTAAGTCTTTATATGTAGATATGCTTTCATCTCTCTTGGCAATGACTAGGGCCAGAATGAATAGGTCATATGGCAGACCTATATTCAATTTTTAAAGACACTTCCAAACAATTTTATGAAGTACCACTTCATAAAGCACAACCTTTTTATTATTATATTTTACTTTTATAAATCATAATTTCATATTTTATGGATGACATTTTTGCCTAACCCAAGATCACAAAAAATTATTTGCATAAATTTCATATCTTTAGGTTTTGAATGTATTTTCAATGCCCTTATCTTTTATTTCTCTTAGCTCTATTATTTCAAGGTCAGATTTGATTGATTGATTGATTGATTGATTGATCTCATTATAGATAGTATTTTTCTGCTTCTTTGGATGCAGTTTTTGATTGGATTCCAGACTTTGTGAAATTTGCCTTTTTGATGCTGAATATTCTCATATCTCTGTCAGTATTATTATGCTTCCTTCTGGTCAAGTTACTTAGAAAGGGTTTAATCTTTTCAGAGTCTAAAAAATTTCTTAGGCAAGACCAGAGCAGTATTTATGCTAGGAATTATTGTTTTCAATCAGATTGGTCACAACACTATTCCCCACTGTGTGAGCATCATGTGCTATTTCCTCTAATCCTTTTAGATGGTTCTTGTCTCAGGCTCAGTTTCCTCACCCAGATACACTTATCAGTGCTTGCTTTGCTAAACAGTGGGTGAGACCCTGAAAAGGTCTGGAGTTCTCTCTTGATACAACTTTCTCTTTTTTGATATTCTTCCCTGCCAACTTTAAATAAGTAATACTTTATTTAATGGTGATGCATTTTCATTGTGTCTGTTTGCTTGTTTGTTTTAAGGTGATAGAATGAATTTAAGAGGATGTGCAGGAAGAAGAAGAGTGAAATGTATCCACACTCACTTTGATAGAATGTTTTACTTCTTTCAAAGTGACACTATGTCACTCTTTATAAGCAGGGTGCTGGGGGAGTGGCGGCAGCCCTGGTTTTCTCCCCTTGTTTCTCTGGCTTGAAATGTCCACTTTATGGGTGAACTGGGGCAAAAGCCATGATGGTCTTTGTATTCTTGGCCTAAGTTCAGACTGGGTAGAACACTCCCACACTCCCTTGGAATTAGGCCTCTGCAACTGACAGCAGGAATGAGGGGAACACCTGGCTCTGCTAAGAAAATACGATAGCCTTTGAAAGTGAGCTGGTGGGGAGGATGGGTCCCATCATCTGGGCAACATTCATTAGGAGGCAAGCTTCCCTTGTGCTGAGTTGGAGGTAGGGTGAAAGTAGGGAACAGGTCATGTCTTAAATACTACAAGCTCTATTTGTTCTTACTAAGATTTAATTGATTTTCTTGAATAATTGTTTCATAAGTTGCTGTATACTATTAGATGATTTTTAGAGAACATACGTATATGTATATTTAAATAATTTTCACCAGTTCTGGTTGTTTCACTGGAGGAGTCTGCAGAGTCCCCTATGCTGATATTCTGGAAATTGTCCTCGATTTTTTTAAAAAAGATTTTATTATTTATTTGAAAAACAGAGAAACAGAGAGCACAAGAGGGGTGGAGGGGCAGAGGGAGAAGGAGAAGCAGACTCCCCACTGAGCAGGGAGCCCCACCACATGGGGCTCCATCCCAGGACCCTGGGATCATGACCTGAGCTGAAGGCAGATGCTTCTGAACCACCCAAGTGCCCCTGATGTCTTTTTTATATTCATGTCTTTTTATAATGTAAACTCATAAATTATTCTAATATATCATTTCATTCCTTTCATTCCTTTATTTATCCTTATAAACTATTCTATCTCTCATTTCCTGCTATTTTTTCACAGAAAAAAATTACATTTCTTTTTTTGACCATTTTATGTCAAAATTTATTTCTTGCCTCTAGAGATGAAACTATTCCATAAATTCCCTTTTCCTGGTAATTATAGGCTATTTTTAATTATGTTCTTCTTCATGAACTTTATATAAAAATGTCATGTATGAATTTTAAGAATGATTTAATAATTTGACATGTTTTAATTTGTTTAGTTTTTAATTAGTCTTTTTTTTAGGATTTATTGTTTTAGAGAGAGAGCATGCAAGTTGTGGGAGGGGTAGAGGAGAGGGGGAGAGGGAGAGAAAAGCAGACTCCCCCTGAGTGTAGAGCCCAGCGTAGAGCTCAATCTCACCATTGAGAAATCATGACTTAAGCTGAAAACAAGACCTGGGTCTTAACCAATTGAGTCACCCAGGCGCCCCTTTAATTAGTCTTTTTAAAAATTATATTGTTGATCTCCCTTCTTCTTCTCTTTTCTCTATAGTTAAATATAGCTGAATTCCCACCCTTGGGCTGCCTTAAGGATTGCTATGCCTAAAAAAGATAGTGAAGAGAAGAAACAAAAGGCAAATACAGAGTAAATACAATTCTAAGTAAAAGAAAAGAAGCAGCAATCAACAGTAGTCAATAAGAGTAGAAAAAGGTGATAAAACAATAGAACTGCATTAGATAAAGATTATTTATTTACGTTTAATGTGTCTCATTCCAGGTCTTTGATGATCCATCACTAGCTTTTGTACTTTTCCAAGACAGAAACTGCTCACTTACTCAGAGTTTAGACCAACATTGTCTTTAGTTTTTGAGGAGAGGGATAATAGGAAGAAATGAAGAAATACACTTCAAAGAAAAACAGTAACAAATGACAACTGCCCACAACTTACACAGGCTGACATGGATGAAACTACTAACTAGACGAAGGAAATGAATGTTTACCTGACAGAATATGCCTAACTTTAATTAATTAAGAACAGACTGGGGCATCTGGATGGCTCCGTTGGTTAAGTGTCTGACTCTTGGTTTCAGCTCAGATGGTGATCTCAGAGACCTGAGACCTTAATTTTTTTCTGCCATCTTTTATCATCTTTTGGGTCCTACAATAAATCACCTTTTAAAATATAAAATAGAATAAATCTTTCAGTCTTCAATAGGAGAAAGGGTATTTATACAAATATAGTGAGTACTCTGAGGCATCAAACTTAGAGTCAGGTAGTTTTGTCTTTTTTGTTTTGTTTTGTTTTGTTTTTTGTTTTTTGTTTTGTTTTGTTTTGTTTTGTTTTGTTTTGTTTTGTTTTGTTTAAGTCAGGTGGCATCATCTTTTGATTTAGCCTAAAAATAGAAAAAAACCCAGAGTGCACAAAATATAAAATTTGTTCTTAGAAAGTGCTGTAAGTGAAAGTTGTTTTCTCCTGTCCAGATTTTTGGTTAGTGACACTGATGTTCACTCAACCTAATCTCAAGTGAAGAGCAATTATTGTAAGGTTTTTCTGACCATGGCCAAGTGAAAGGAACATGAGGGAACCTAGTTATAGCCATAAAAGTTGTTCCCTGGATATAAAGAGGTCACTGATTGACTGGCTTCATAGTTACTTAGCTCCTTTCAGTCTATTGTTGCCATTGGCTATCTGCTTCTTCCTCTATTTGGCACACCTTTCCTCCACCTCATGAATTGTATTCTCTCATTAGATTGGCTAAATCATGGCTTTCCTCATACTAGCTGTGGGATATATGTGTGCATACATGCTCAAACACGTGTTTTTAACTTCAATTTCTTTGAATTCTTCAAGGTTTTAAATCACATTAAGATGTGATACAGAATCAGATACTAGTTTGATTACATTATTTCTGCTTGGGGATCAAACCTCATGCTTGCCACCCTGGAGATTAGTCACCCTGGGCTTAGGTACCTCTTCAGATTTAATTATACCTGGTTCAAGTCACGTGCTACAGAACATCACAATTATAAGCAAAGAATGTCTACAAAAGAAATTACATAGGAGAGGAATTTAACACTAAAAGGCCAACCTGGTTATGGCAAACACTATGAATTCACATTCAATAAGTATAGGTGCTATAGAGGATAACTTATGTTCACATTCTGATAAAATTTTTAGATTTTATGGCTCTAATTCCATTAGATATAAAATATTAAAGAGTCTCTACTGAAACGTTGTGGTCTGGGATTAGATTTGCAAAAGGCTGCTATTCTTCCCCTTCCTACCACTTTTTTTGAGTTTTGTATATATGAATAATAGGTAGTGTGAAAACTAACTCCATATTTCCCAAGATAAATTTCACAAACCATGCAGTATATACCTCAAAGCTCATTATCATGTTGTATAAGTCAGAAAGAGGAAGACTTTGTTGAAACTGGCAAATGCTGTAAGTTAGTCCATTGTATTAGTATTGTAGAAATAAGTAATATTCATATTGCTGCTGATTATTCAAAGAAAGTGATAATAGTATAAAGAAGATATTCTTGAATACAAATTAATCTCTATCTTGGTTCTCGCAACAATTATTAACTAATTTTCTAAATAACCACTTTTCTCCAAGATAGTCTATCTCTCATACTCCTTTCAAAAGATATATCTGATAGGGTGAAGATCAGAGAAAAGATCTGGTATTGTTAGTTCTTAAACTTTTATACTCTATTATTTTGAACATACCAATAGTTTTTAAAATATTTAAATAATATATTTACATATCTGTCCACTTCACTGGGCTGGAGTTTATTTCCTCACCCAACTTTTTATATATGGAATCTGACATGGTGTCAAGCATGTGGTAAATGCTCAAGGTTTTAATCTAGAGAATAAATGAATCACTTGTGTTAAAGTGGTCTCAGACTTTACCATAATAATTTTTAGATGTGGTGACTCATTTTTACTGGATGCTGTCCTAAGCAAAGCAAACTAGTTCTGAATATCCTTCTGAGGTACAGGAAACTAAATAAGAATTGAATAAATATAAATGTAGAATTAAATACAGAATTAGTCACTTGAGTGAAAGTGATCTAAGACTTTACCTCAATAATTTTCAAAGGAGATGGTTCTACTCCTTACTGATTGTTTTACTAGACTCAGCAATATAGTTCTTAATGTTCTTCTAAGGACGTTTTTTGTTAGTACTTTTATTGACTACAAAGAAAGAGACATGATCAGTTAATTATTATGTCCACAAAACAGTGTATGAAATAGGTCTAGCATTTTCTGGTGCTGAGCGTCAAAAGACAAAGAGAATTCCTCTCTGAATCCACGTGTTTCAGACAAATGTGTATGTATTTAATGGAGTCAGGGCACATATAACAAGATCCATACAGCATATACTCATAGTAGCTTTCAATGCAGACACTGAAGAGACACCTGATCAAAGAATAACATTTCACCTGTTTGAATAAACTGAAAGAGAGGTTTTAGAATATTTAGATAAGCAAAGTATCTCCTCTTCATCAGTTCTCCAAAAATATTACTACACTTTTTTGAACTTTTGAAATCTATTAACAAGAACTGAGTTTCAGTAAAATTCCTTGCCAAATAAAATGGTTATTTTGTGTACTGGCTAATGGTAGAACCATAGCTTTAAAAAACAGGATGGCCATGGCACCTCTAATAAATGTGGAATACTATGAGAAGAAATCTGTCCCCTTCCAGTTGGAGTTGTAGGAAGGAACACTCATAGGCAAAAAAAGAGATTTGCCTCATGAATTTGTTTTGAAGTTTTCTCCAGTGAACAAATGAAAATGGTTAATCAGACTTAACACTCTATCATATAAGGTGTGACTTCAATATTTTTCTTCTGGAAAAAGTTTAAAGCAGAAACAAAATACTTACCTTGAATATTAAAGAAAGATGCGTTGTAAAATACTTTTTGAAGGCTTAATCTTAAGAGAAAAAAAATAAAGTGCTGACATTCCTTTCAAGACAAATTGATTTTAAAACACACATCTAAGGGGCACCTGGGTGGCACAGTCAGTTAAGCAATGGACTCTTGGTTTCAGCTCAGGTTGCGTCATGAGATGAAGGCCTGCCTGAGCTCTGTGCTCAGTGCAAAGTCTGCTTAAGTTTGTTTCTTTCTCCTTTTTCCTCTGCTCCTTCCCCTCACATTCTCTCTTGTGGACTCTGTCTCTCTTAAAACAAATAAATCTTAAAAAAAATATGCATATAAGTTACTGAATGAGTTAAGCAGGCATAGTTACTTTATGTCAATCTAACAAAGTAATAGGGAGTTGGTTATCTTCTAAAAATGGTGTAGTTTTAGAAAATTTGATCTATAGAACTTCTTTTAAACAGTAATTACACAATATATCCAGTTGTGTAACAGTAATTACACAACATATCCAAAAATACTGCTGTATATCATAATGGCTGTTTCAAATTTTTGACATAAAGTTATCTCGTATAGTACCCACATTTTCTCTTCTCTATGACAAGATGACCTATATTCAGGTAAGTAGGTCAAATCATTTAAGTACCATTAATATGAATTCAGAATAATTCCCTAAAATTATCATCTGATCCACCATAAAATACTGTTACAAACCCAGACTCTGAAAATAATAGTAAAGTTCAAGTTATATAGGAGCATCAATATCTGGGGAAAACATCGTGATCCTACAGCTTTGGTCGTGGCCAGAGAATTAGAAACCCAAATAGATCAGGGGAAGTTACATAATACCCCTACATAATTCCTAAGAGATACCTCTCAATGATGAGGAGATATGGCACTTGCAGTACTGGGAACAAGTGAAAGCTGTGTCTAAATCTTATCTTGTTCCCAGTGTGGCTGTGGCATAATGGTCTTCCAATGGATTAAAGGGAAACTGGCCCACATTAGGTGCATGCCTGGCTACTCCAGGATGCAAAACAAGATTATCCTTTATAAAACTGAGATTATTTTCTTTCTGGATCTGTTTAAATGGGATTAAATTCACAAAAGTACAGAAAGGAAATGAATCACAAAAATTCAGATTGTAATACACAGGGTGATTAGAACCACTGTGGATACAAAGTGAAGTTCTATGGAACTTTAATCACTTTAGATGATTTCTTTTAGAAAAAATCTAATCCAAAAGAAGCTGAAACTACAGACATAGAGGCAGGTGACCTAACATTATAAATGTTGAGAGATGGATATGGATGTAGCTCCTGAGATTTGATATTTTATGAAAAATTTGGATGTAAAAAAACAACAATGCACAGATGACCTTTGTTCCTTAGCTAACCTGATGTAGGGCTTCTAAATCTGTTAATTTGAGGGCTTCAGCGGTCTTGCTTATGATTACATCTGCCTTTTTTATTTTCAACCTTAGCTCTAAGTAAGATAAAGATCTAAAACCCAAATAGAAGCAGGCTACTATTCTACATTGCAAGTCTCATAAATACAATATAAAAACTAGTAGAAAATTATTTGCTTTGAGACTTAACATTCAAGAAATGTTCAGGAGGGCAGCCCTGGTGGCTCAGTGGTTTAATGCCGCCTTTGGCTCAGGGCTGATCCTGGAGTCCTGGGATTTAGTCCCATATCGGACTTCCTGCATGGAGCCTGCTTCTGTCTATGCCTGTGTGTGTGTGTGTGTGTGTGTGTGTGTGTGTGTGTGTATCTCATGAATAAATAAATAAAATTTTTTTTTTTTTTAAAAAAAGAAATGTTCAGGAAAATACTTGAGGAATTTTCCTAGGCAGATCTGTTTTTAGGTTTTTTATTATAGAAAATTTCAACATATACAATGATAGCATAATAAAGTTCTCAACTGCCACCCACCCAAAGCAATCACTGTTCTGATTATTTGTGAACAAGTGGTAAAAGTCCAAAACCTCCTTGGAAAATGATAGAAGGGTGGCGGCAAGGATTATGAAGGAAACTAATCCTATAAACACCTCTTTTTATTGCTTGCTCTCAACTTGTGTTGACCATCATACCAATACATTATATAATATATGAAATGGATATTTTGAAAAATGTAAAAAATGAGAAGAAATATATATTTTAAAATAGTAAAGGTAGAATGGAAGGTTAGGAAGAGAGTAAATTAAAATGATGGATAGAGATAGCTTGAGATGGAGAGAGAAAAGTCCCAATATTTCCTCTTCATTGATGGTTACATCATTGATCTTTCTCCTCAAAATATGTCCGTGGCCAGCAGCAGACTTTCAGGCTCCATCCATCCCACAACATCTTGAATCAGAATCTGCATTTCTGCCAAGATCCAAAGGTGATTTGTATGCACATCCATTCTTAAAAAATACGGCTGTAGATCACAATGTAATGAAAGACATGCCAAAGGAGAAACAATGGAAACACTGAAACAAGACAGAACAGGAAACAAGAATACACATGCAATCAGCAAATTAACTGTGCAACGTAAAGAAAAATTTTATTGATTCTATAACTGTGAATGCATCAGTTATTTTATAAAGCTAGAAACCAAAAATAGACTTAGATTTTAAGTACTATTTCCTGCCTGGTTTTTTTTGGGGGGGGCAGGGGGTGAGGGTGGTAAGAAGGAGATCAGCATGAAACAGAAAAGATAAAATGATTGGCTCTAATTGATGTTTTTTTCTGTTCATTTTATTGCTTTTAGGAACCCTGTAAGGTGTCACATAAGCTAATATTAAAAGCAACAAATTATACTTTTGTTTATTCTATTTGAATGAGCTCATTAAAATTTTATGCGATGCTATCAGATTTTATGTGTCCATTTAATATTATATTAAATGATACTTTTGTAAAGGAATTGGCTAAAGGAAGCAGATGTGTGGGTTCTTAAAATACAGCTGTTATTAAAATTAAACAATTAGCAGCAATGTTTTGTCTTTCATATATTGTGAAACATGATTATAATAGTGGTTTACTAAGAGATCTAAATTTTCTTATACTGCCACTGCTTAGAGCTACAAACCAGAAAACATTGGACATGGATTTATACAAATTAATATAAAAATGAGGCAAAATTTTGTATAAATCTATAAAACACTAAAAGGGAAAAGGGCTCATATATATATATATATGTTCACATAAATAAATATATATATTGTTTAATATAACAAAAGACTATAAATGCATCTGTGTTATCCTGACATATTTTGACTAAAAGGGAATAATCGCATATTTTAATATGTTTTTTAATTGAGATTTAAACTAATATTTAAATGGAAAAATCACAGAAATGGCTAGTTAACAAAAATGAGTTATTTTGCAAGATAATTTATGAAGAACTTTGTATCCTGTATGATTAATTTATAGTTATAAGATAAATTGAGCGTTTTATGTCCCTTCCCTATATGTCAAATGTTAGAAATTTTTCTTACTCTCAAAACTTCCTAAATTATGTAAAAATTTTTAATGGTAAATCTTAATTAGGTGATTTTTTTACTAATCTGTGAACACAATCATGAGCATTTATTTTCAAGAACAAGACATAGAACATTTACCTAGTTTTATTCTTTATGAATAATTATTTTATTTTTGAAATCAATAAGATAAAGTCAGACTTCTCTGAAAATAAGTAAAACTCAGTGCAACATGCAAATATCTACCCACAAATACCTCAAATTCAAAATTACTTTCAAGGTCAAATCTTTGACAGAACACAATGGATTAGCTCAGCTTACATTACTTACTTTGTTGTCATTAATATGTTCTTAAATGTTTTTAAAATTATTTATTAAATAGTAAAATCAAATATTTTATGTACTTTATTGAACATAACTCTTTCCCTAAAAATATCGTTGTTCATTAGACATGAAAGAGTAAGAAAATGGAACAGCTTTTTCCTGAAACTACATATAGGATCATGTTATAATATCTTAACTTTAGCCTATCATTTTGATTTTTAATCCATTAAAATTACCCTCCTCTTATCAACTAGTTTAGACTTAAGAAATTTTAAATTAAATGAAGATATTATTAAGCCTCTTTTCCATAAAGAACAAATAATCTCTGAGGCACCATTTCATAAGAAATCTTAATCAGATGCAATAGGGATGCCTGGGTGGCTCAGTGGTTGAGCGTCTGCCTTTGGCTCAGAGCGTGATCCCGGGGTCCTGGGATCGAGTCCCGCAGGCTCCCCACGTGGAGTCTGCTTCTCCCTCTGCCTGTCTCTGCCTCTCTCTCTTCGTGTCTCTCATGAATAAGTAAGTTTTTTTTAAAAAAAATCATACGCAATAAATTTAAATATCAGTAAATGAATTCACATCTTGAGGAAAGTATTCCTCAAGATTTGTTTCATTCATGCTGAAATAAATTCTTCAGCCAAGGGAAGAGTATTTATCTCAGTGCAAATTTCACTGCAAATGTATACTTTTAAATATTCAAATTATTCAGATGACTGTCTTTTTTCTTTCAAGTAAAATCTTCTTTCTTTTTTTTTTTGTTTCAAATTTTTATTTAAATTCCAGCTAGTTAATATATAGTGTAATATTAGTTTCAGGAATAGAATTTAGTGATTCGTCACTCCCGTACAATACCCAGGGCTCATCCTAACAAGTGCCCTCCTTATTCTCCATTACCCATTTAACTCATCCCTGCTCACCTCCCCTCCAGCAACCCTCAGTTTGTTCTCTCTAATTAAGAGAACTCTCTGTTTTATGGTTTACCTCTCTCTTTTTTCCCCTTTGCACATCTGTTTTGTTTCTTAAATTTCACACATGCATGAAATCATACGGTATTTGTCTTTCTCTGACTGACCTATGGTGCTTAGCATAATACACTCTAGCCCCATCTATGTCATTGAAAATAGCAAAATTTCATTCTTTTTGATGACTGAGTAGTTTTTCATATTTTCTTTATCCCTTCATCGGTTGGTGGACATTTAGGCTATTCCCATAACTTGAGTATTCTTGATAGTGCTGCTATAAACATCAAGCGTGCATGTGTCCATTTGACTCAGAATTTTTGTATCCTTTAGGATACAAAATACCTAATTACGATACCTAATCGTATAATTGCTGGATCATAGGGTAGCTCTATTTTTAACTTTTTGATCGCCCTCTACACCGTTTTCCAGGGTGGCTGCACCAGTTTGCACTCTCACCAATAGTATAAGAGGGTTCCCCTTTCTCCACATCCTTGCTAACATCTGTCGTTTCCTGTGTTGTTAATTTTAGCTATTCTGAGATGTGTGAGGTGGTGTCTAATTGTGGTTTTGATTTGCATTTCCCTGATGGTCAGTGATGTTGAGCATCTTTTCATGTTTCTGTTAGCCTCCTGGATGTCTACTTTGGAAAAGTGTCTATTCATGTCTTCTGCCCATTTGTTAATTGTATTATTTGTTTTTTGGGTGTTGAGTTTGATATGTTCTTTATAGATTTTGGATGCTAACCCTTTACTAGGTATGTCATTTGCAAATATCTTCTCCTATTCTGTAAGCTGCCTTTTAGCTTTATTGATTGTTTTCATTGTGCAGAAGCTTTTTATCTTGATGAAGTCCTAAGATTTTATTTTTGCTTTTTTTATCCCCTTGCCTCTGGTGACATGTTTGCTAAGAAGTTGCAATGGCCGTGGTCAAAGAGGTTGCTGCCTGTGTTCTCTTCTAAGACTCTGATGGTTTCCTGTCTCGCATTTAGGTCTTCCATCCATTTTGAATTTATTTTTGTGTGTGGTGTAAGAAAGTGGTCCAGTTTCATCCTTCTGCATGTTGCACAGTCCAGTTTTCCCAACACCATGTGTTGAGGAGACTGTCTTTTTTTCCATTTGATATTCTTTCCTGCTTTGTCAAATATTAATTGACCATATAGTTGTGGGTCCATTTCTGGGTTTTCTATTCTGTTCTATTGATCAATGTGTCTGTTTTTGTGCCAGAACCATACTGTCTTGGACTAAAGATAGCCTTGTGTTATGACTTGAGATCTGGATTTGTGATACGTTCAGCTTTGGTTTTCTTTTTCAAGATTATATTTGCTATTTAGTGTCTTTTGTGGCTTCATACAAATTTTAGGATTGTTTGTTCAATCTCTGAAAAACACTGTTGACATTTTAATAGGGATTGTATTAAATGTTTAAATTGCTTTTAGCAATATTTATTCTTCCAATCAATGATCATGGAATGTTTTTCCATTTCTTTGTGTCATCTTCAATTCCTTTACTCTTAAAAGTATATAACATTTACTTCTTTTGTTTATTCCTAGATATCTTATGGTTTTTGGTGCAATTATAAATTGGATCATTTCCTTGATTTCTCTTTCTGCTCCTTCATTATTGGTGTATAGAAATGCCACAGATTTCTCTATGTTGATTTTGTATCCTGCAACTTTACTGAATTCATGTATCAGTTCTAGAAATTTTTTGGTGGAGTCCCCCAGATTTTCTACACAGAGTATCATATCATATGTTGCTGATTTGGATGCCTTTTATTTGTTTTTGTTATCTGATCATGGAGGCTAGGATTTCCAGTACTATGTTAAATAACAGTGGTGAGAGTGGACATCCCTGTCTTGTTCCTGACCATAGAATAGTAGTTTTGTTTTTCTCCATTGAGGATTATATTTGCTGCTTGTCTTTTGTATTTGGCCTTTATGATATTGAGGTAGGTTCATTCTCACCCTACTTTGTTGGGGGATTTTTCAAAAATGGATGCTGTACTTTGTCAAATGGTTTTTCTGCATCTATTGATGGGGCCATATGATTCTTATCCTTTCTTTTATTAATGTGATGTTCACGTTGATTTATTTGTGAATATTAAACAACTCTTGCAGTCCAGTAATAAATGCTACTTGATTGTGCTGAATGATTCTTTTAATATACTGTTGGATTCTATTTGCAAGTATTTTATTGAGAATTTTTGTATCCATGCCCCCTACTTTTTCTTTATAAAAGATAACTATCTCATTGTAGGTATGCTTTAGCAATTATGTTCGTCTTGCATTGTTCATGTTGAAATCATAACTCAAATATATTGTACTTTCTTTAGACCTAACCAGATGTTGTGAATTTGACCTTCCCAACTGTACATGTAGCTCAGAGAATTAAGATTATTCTTATGTAAAATTTAAATCTAAATAAAGGAGGTTAATATTGTAAAATGGCATGATTTCTCAAATGGAATATTAAAACAAAAAACATCCTTGCACTAAAGGATTATAGTTCTGTGTCCTACCCTTTTATTTTATTTATATTGCTACCTTTTAAATTTTATTTTTGAAGTAGTCATATTTTTATTTACTCAAACCAAAATGGATTAAATTAACAAATATTTGCTTTTTAAAAATTGGAAAAGAGGGGGAGATGGTGCTTCCAGTTGTGTCTTGAGTAAGTGAAATCTATTACATTTTGAAAAATAATGTCACAGAATTTTAAAATTTATATTTTACTTTTAGATGTAAAATATTTAAAAGAAGAAGATGCAAATCGCAAGACTTTCACTGTCAGCAGCACACTGGATTTCCGAGTGGACCGGAGCGATGATGGCGTGACTGTGATCTGCAGAGTAGACCATGAATCCCTCAATGCCACCCCTCAGGTGGCCATGCAGGTGCTAGAAATACACTGTAAGTAAATGCTACTCCCTTCCTAGTTATCACAGCAGGAGCAAATCTCTTCACTTACATTTAAAATCATTTCAAAATATCCTAAAGTATCACCTATGTGCAGCAAAAACAGTAAAATGAAGTACAACTACTCTCCCTGGTATTAATCACATTCAGAGAAAAGTAGTTATTGACTGAATATCATTCTTGACAAGGAAGAGAAATAAAGGAAATATCCTCATTAAAAGTTAAAACTTCTAAATGTGTTCCACATGGTGACATGATACATGTATATGCATATGGGTAGGGTAGGAAGAGTAGTTATTTTGACAGAGTCCATGAGGGTGGGGAATCTGAGAGTGCCTTGATGGACCTTACCGTATGAAAGAAACTTTGTTATGCATGAATGTATTGTCCTATCTGCCCATCTGTGCTTTTAAAATTAGACAGTTTTTTACCTTCTATATGAGATATCCTAAGTCTTTATAAATATAGCGGCATATCCATTATGTTTTCATCATCAACTTCATTACTGACAAGTGATAGGAACAACATTAATTGGATGACTCTAGAGGGCCAATGGCAGTGCTAAATGTTTTGCTGGTAGTATTTCATCTTACGTCTCATGTTAGGGCAACAGCACAAACACCTGATGGGTAGTTTTCCTCTTTAGTCATAGTTTATGGATGAAGACATTGAAGATTATAGTGATTGAGTTATTTGGCCAAGTTCATACATCTAGCACATGGTAGACTCGTAATCATGATGTTTTTATTAGTTAGCAAGGCCCTGGAATATAAGAGGTGATCTAGAAATATTTATCCAATAAAAATAAATCAACTGAAATATATAAGATAAAGTTGAAAAAATTGGAGTCCAAGAATTACATTTCTGAATTGTATCACTTCATTTTTTTTTAAATATTGGAAATTGTTTGTGATAAAGTTATAGTTTGAGTTTAGAATTTGTGTTATAAAATAACATTAAATCCTAAAAATTTAAATATAGGTACTGGTCTTTTAATAGCCTCACTGCATTTTGTTTTTATTTATTACAAGAACCTATTAAGTACCTACTATAATACAATCATAATTTTAGGCACTGGCATTATATAAGTGACAAAAAATAACAAAACAAATTGAGATGAGCCTAGTGTCAAGATTACCACCACCACCACTAGTGACAGACTCCAGTTCTCTTACAGCATCCATTCTAGGTAGGAATGACAGCATAGCAAAATAAATAAAACCAACATATAGCAGACTATGTACAAAAAAATAATAAAGCAGAAGTGATAAGGAGTACAATTTGAGAAACGGGAATGGAGTTCAAGGAAAGTGTACATGTGTTAGTATATAACATATATATAATGTATTTATAAACATATATTGTATTACATATCATATTAAATTATATTACATATTGTATTATCATAAATGTATTTATATGTAAATATACAAATATTATATATTTTTAAATAAATATTAGAAAGACCAGAGTAGAAGGAAAACTGGAGAGTATTTATGAGATCAGATCAGAGAAGTACCAGGAAGACCAAACTTCTTTATTTTTTCAATTTTTGATAGAAAAATGTCAATACTATTATGATTTTTAATTATTGCTCACTGTTTTAATTATTCTTAGTTTAATAGTAAGTGAAATTACTGTAATATTTTAAGTACTTTTGATTATATTAAGTTAGTTTCATTAATTTTCCTCTTGTTCTCATTGAAATAAATCTGCAACAAGCATATTTTAGGTCCCATACTGAGATTATCTTCAAATTTCAGCATTTATTTGCAGTGACACCTTGGTACAATTACTAAAACTGTTTGAGCTTTGATTATAAATTCAACAATTAGTTCTACAAAGATCAAAGTAGACTATTTGTTTACGGCATTTGATAACATTTCAGTGAATGCCACTTACCTTAGTTTAACCTGCTATACCACAAATACCCATAGCCTGGGTGGCTTATAAGCCAAAGATGTTTATTTCTCACAGTTTTGAAGGCTGGAAGTTCAAGCTCAAGGAGCAGGTAATTGACTGCATCCTGGTTCATAGATGGCTGTCTCCCCTCCATGTCTGCACATGGCAGAAGGGGCCAAGTAGCTCTCTGGGGCTCTTTTGCAAGGGCACTAAACCCAGTCAGTCATCACCTTACCAAAGCCCTAGCTGCTAATACATCACATTGAGAATTAGGCTTCAACATATGAATTTGAGAGGGACACAGACATTTAACCTATAGCACTTTCCCCTTTCTATTTCTTATTTTATCAACGTTCTTTCAAAATATGGAAAGTTGTATAGTTTGGTATATTGAGAGGACCCAGGTTATCAACATTTGACTTAAACTTTTTCACATATATAAAATAAAGGAAAATTTAAAATAGTAATTAACTACTAATTTAACTGTAATTTTCAACATATAATAAAAGAAAAAAATTAAGTCAGAAATATTAAAGGTCACTACCTAATGATTACTCCCCAGAAATCCACCAATAGTCAAGCAAAATCAGATATATTTAGTTTGCTATGGCAAAGAAGAAGCATATCAGGTGAATCTCTGTGTATTGATAAGAAAGAGTATAAAGAGGGTTTTGACAGGATTTGGGTTTGCCCTGAATATTTTAAGAGGGTTCTGGATTAAATACTGTCAGTACTGGAGACAAATCAAGAATGTGTACAGTGGTAACTTTTACCAAGAAAGCAAAATTATTAATGCAGAGTTAGATACGCTATTATAAAGATGCAGCAGTTAATCATGCTGATTTTTGTGGTTGGTGAGTGTCCTGATCTCTGTCTTGTTTCACACCTGGACATGGAATAGACTTGCCTTTGTCTTCCTCCACCCCATAGTCGCAGAGTGGCTCTAGCTGATTATTGTTTAGATTCTAGAGAATTGTTTATGTTTGTTGAGAATATTTCAGCTTAGCTGTCAGATGCCAATTGTTAGCTGCCAAAGTTATTGTCACTTTCCTGGGAGTCTAAAATGGAGCTATTCTATATATAATTCCTGGGAATTTTTGCTGTTCACTATATCTCACTGTGCATTATTAAAGGAACTTTATGGAGGAAGGGAAATGAATTGTATCATTTTTTAGAAATTTTTACATGAAAAATGTTACTCTTGGTATCCAATTAAAAATAGCAACTCATTTTATTATCCTTGTTTAATATGTAAGTGGCTAGAAAGCAGAGACCATATATATTTAAATTATTTCTTTTAGCACCTAGTATACCACCATTCAAGTGTGTGAAGGTAATTAAAACTAACTGATGATAATGCTGAATGTTCCTTTAGGGGTGCAGAACATTCCCCAGAGATGAAATGTGGAGTGGAGAATGGAGAGGGGGCATTTAGCAACAGTTTTCATTAAAATTAGAGCAAATTGAACAAATTGGGTGCGGTCCTCATGGCTCTGGGTAGATGCACATGTGCAAAATGCATGATGTGGGAATTCTCATAGATGTAAGTGGGGGAAAATAGAAAGAACTGGAAAAAGAAGAAGGTGATTAGCCCAGAACTAGTGGAACATAAATTTGTGGAAAAGTAAGTTTGATAAGAAATTAGAAGGAGGTACAAAGAGCAAAAATTAAGTAGGAAAGATTATATTTCTTGGCCTATGTTTTAGCTCCATAACCCTGTGGTATACAATTTAGAAGGACTCAGCCTATAAAGTATGTCATAGCAACATATACTTCTTTCTATGATGTTAATCATACATTTTAATTCTGCTATGGAGAAAAATAGTTTCTTTAAACTTGAAATTTAAGAAAATGTAGACTTCTCACTGTGAACCACAAATTCCTGCAGATTTCACAACAGAACACAGCATACTTTGTACCTGAGCTGTGGAAAATACCACTCTCTTTTTTTATAGATGGAAATTCTAATTCATCTTTCTATTTTTATTCAGATCTCTTTGAAAACAATAACTTTTTATTTGTCTGATTTAATTTTTAGAAGAACAGATTGTATAAGTCAGATTATCTGCTTGAACAGAAAGAAATATGCCCAAAACACAGAAAAGGAGAAAATAACATTCATTTTCTATATGTGACACTGACAAGATTTCATAAAAAGTTGGCTGTTATTGAAAAGGAGAAACATAAGAGACAGATTAGTAAAATATTTTAGAATAATGAATGTTTTGAGAAAGCATTTTAGTACTATGGCAGTGAATTGCCAATATTAATAAATAAGAACGCAAATTTTAATTCTCTGCATGTTATGGTAAATTACATATAAAATATTCAATAGGGATCCCTGGGTGGCGCAGCGGTTTAGCGCCTGCCTTTGGCCCAGGGCGCGATCCTGGAGACCCGGGATCGAATCCCACGTCAGCCTCCCGGTGCATGGAGCCTGCTTCTCCCTCTGCCTGTGTCTCTGCCTCTCTCTCTCTCTCTGTGACTATCATAAAATAAAAATTTTAAAAAAAATAATAAAAGTGTTAAAAAAATAAAATAAAATATTAAATATTATATAAATTTTAATATATGAATATATAAATATATACTATATATAAAATTCATCAAATTATGAAATCTTATGCTATCCTTAATATTAGTGTAGTATTTACCATTTGGTAACAGTGTCATTCTTTGCTTATAAGTTTTACTTATAAGTAAACAAATGTTTCTCGATGCACATCATAAAATTAAGTCCCCATCTACTCAATCGTCCATAACCTCTCTAGCCCAGGTCAGTGTCTTTTAAATTGCCATGTGTTTGTTGTATTAACTATACTTCCACACTTGTCTATTTATTATAGAAAGCACTTGATTAAATGTTTCAGGCTATGTAGGTTTATGAGAAAGATGAGTGTTACAAGTAGATTTTTAAAGTAACATATCCCACTTGGCATCTCACTCGTGAAATGCTGATCATCTAATTCCCTGATCTGTCACAAATTATGTATGGTCCAGAGGTACAGAATGTAAATTGAGTCAGGAAAAAAGGTGCTAGGAGAACTGTCTTTAGTTTAAATTTTCAAAAATTAAAATCAATTGTTATTTTGATTAACAAAATGCCACGTTTATGCCTGAGGATACTTTGGAAGGAGTTTTTAAGATTTCCAAATATTTCACAAAGCTCATGAAATGTATACTTGCTAGAATCATGAAGTAATCTATACTGCTTGGCAAAAAGATACCTTTATCTACATTAATAAAGGTGCAACCTCTATTTGAGATCCCAGTTTTCAATTGAAGTCTAATTGACATATAATATGTTATCAGTTTCAGGTATACATCATAGGGATTTGACATTTTTATATGTTACAAAATGATCACCATACGTTTAGTTACCATGTGTCACCATGCAAGGCAATTGAAATATTGCTGATTATATTCCCTCTGCTGCACATTAAATCCCCAGAACATTTTTCCTTTATAACTGGGAGTTTGTACCTTTAAATCCCCTTCACGTATTTTACCCATTCCTCACTTCTTCTCCCTTCTGGTAACCTACAGTTTGTTTTCTCTATTGATGGGTCTATTTCTGTTTTGTTCATTTGTTTTGTTTTTTTGATTTCACATATTTGTGAAAGTGAAAGCCTATGGTATTCTTTCTCTGGCTTATTTCACTTAGCGTAACGCCTGTCAGTCTATCCATGTTGTTGTGAATGGCAAGATTCCATTCTTGTTTATGGCTGAGTAATATTCCATTATACACACATACACACACATACACACACATCTTTATCCATTCTTCTAAGGACTCTTGGGTTGCCTTCATATCTTGCAACTATGGCAAATAATGCTGCAATGTACATAGGAAGTGCATATCTCTCTTCAGATTGGCATTTTGTTTTCTTTGAATAGAATAGCTGGATCCTAGAATTGTTCTAATTTTAATTTTTTGAGGAAATCCCATACTATTTTCTGTTGTGGCTGCTCCACTTTACTTTCCCATCAACAGCACATGAGAGTTCTCTTTTCTCCATGTTTTCACCACCACTTTTTATTTCTGTCTTTTTTGATAATAGCCATTCTGATGGCCATTAGGTGACATGTCATTGTGATTCTGATTTGCATTTCCATGATGAGTGATTTTGAGCATATTTTCAGGTACTTGCTGGGCATCCATATGTCTTTTTCAGAAAAATGCATATTCAAGCCCTCTGTTCCTTCTTTAAAGGGATTATTTGGTTTTCTTGATATTAAACTGTGTAAGTTCTTTACATATTTTGGATATTAACCCTTTATCAGATGTATGATTTGCAAATATCTTCTTCCATTTAGTATGTTGCCTTTTCATTTTGTTGATGGCTTTCATTATGCAAACGTTTTTAGTTTAATGGAACCCCCCCTTTTTTTTTAAATTTAGGCTTTTGTTGCCTTTGCCTGGGAAGATTGATTAAAAGCAAACAAAACATTGCATATATTGATGTCAAAAGCTTACTTCCCATGCTTTCTTCTAGGAGTTTTATGGTTTAGGTTCTACATTGAAATTACATCTTAAATTCATTTTCACATATGGTTGTCCAAAAGAGTTTTAAAGTTTTTCAGGAAGGATACATTACATTGCCCATAAGGATCTATTATTGACATGGAGTCATGAGATAATCTTTTTCTTTTGCAGATAAAAAATTTATTTTATTTAGTTCCTGTGATCTTGAATAAAGTAATTGAATCACCAAATATTTTATGTGATCTGAGTACAGGGATTCAATATATTATGAGAAAGTTTCTGTTATTAATAGAAGTAAAATTTTTTGTGTTATTAAATCTCAGTGAAGAATATATATTTGTGAACAGAGATTCCAAATTTTAACAAATATTAAATTCATATGTTAAACTAACACAACATATTCTCAACTGGCCTTTCCTAATCAAGCTCATTATGACATTCCTAATCAAACTTATTTTAGAAGCTTTAACATTATTTTAAGCACATAAATTAATTTCATAAAATAGTCAAGAATAGCCCCCAAATGATGGAATGTATGTATGGTACAGATGACAATGTAGCTTTTGCAGTTAATTTTAGGTCAATTTAATCAAGAATAAAAACTAGAAAAGAAAATGAGGTAGAAATTATTTTGACAAATAAAACTGATATTGATAAAATAAGCATTAGTGATTAATATCCAATATGTTAAACTTCTGATTTAATAACATTCTGTTTTATAAATTTACTTTTAAATATAGCTCAAGGTTGATTTTTCCTTTTTTCTAAGACAGGGAATGGGGAGAGGGGAAGAGGGAGAAAGAGAGAGAGAGAGAGAATCTTAAGTAAACGCCATGACCAGCACAGAGCCCAATGCAAGGCTCCATCTCACAACCTTGAGATCATGACTTGAGCTGAAATCAAGAATCAGCTGCTCAGTTAACCAACTGATCCACCCAGGTACCCCCAAGTTTGATTTTTCCAAAGTGACTACATATTTAACATATCAATATTTTCAAATTGTTCTAGTTTTATTTTCTGTTTGAACTATAATGCATGTACACACAGATACACATTTCTAAGAGAAAAACATGGTGAGAAAACTATAATCAATTGCTGTATTGAACTTTATTGGATTAGCTCTTAATATATCAGAAATATTGTCATTACTATTTACTACCTGGATTCAAAAGACTTTTCTTAATTAATAGGTTTCATATTTAAGAGCAGTTTTTAGTCTATTAAAAAATTAAGCAGAAAGTACAAAGTTCCAATTTAAACCATTATCCTACCCCCCCTCACATTTCCCCATTATTAACTTCGTGCATTATTGTGGTGCATACATTACAGTTGATGAACTAATATTAATAGATTATTATTAGCTAAAGTCCATAATTTACATTAGCCTTCACAATTTAATTTGTATGATCTATAAGTTTTGACCAGTGTGTAACATCCTGCAGCTGTGGTTACAATATCATACAAAATGCATTCACTGTCCTAAACCTCCTGTGTGCTTCACCCCTGGATTACTCCTTCCCTCTCTTCAACTCCCTGGCCACCAGTGATCCATTAGCTAGCTGTATAGGTTTGCCTTTTCTAGGATGTCATATAGTTGGAATTATATAGCACATAGTCTATTCAGAATGTCTTCTTTCACTTAGCAATGCACCTTTAAGGTTCTGACAAGTCTTTTTGTGGTTTGATAGCACATTTCTTTTTATGGCTAAATAATATTCTATTGTCTGGATATACCCGAGTTTATTTACCCATTCACCTATTGAAAAATATCTTAGTTGCTTCCAAATTCTGGCATTTATGAATACAGCTACTATAAATATCTGTGCATGGGTTTCTGTTTGAACAGAAATTTTCAATTTCTTTGAGTAAATGACATTCAAATTTTAATTAGAATAAATTTTAGTGAAAGGCAAATAATTTTTTAAAAAAGATTTTATTTATTTATTCATGAGAGACACACAAAGAGAGAGGCAGAGACACAGGCAGAGGGAGGAGCTGGCTCCCTGCAGGGAGCCCAATGTGGGACTCCAGCCCAGGACTCCAGGATCACGCCCTGAACTGAAGGCAGAGACTCAACGGCTGAGCCACCCAGGGATCCTAAAAGGCAAATAAATTCATTGTGAAAAGAAGGTGAAACATATCTTAATGTTACTAAGACTAAAACATAAAATTTGAGAAACTCTAAACATGTTTATCTTATAGTATAAATAGAATTGCTGGCAAGACCATATTTAGCTTTGTAATAAACTACAAATGATCTTGCAAAATGGCTACATCAATTTTCATTCCCACCAGCAAAGAATGAGTATCCCTGTTGCTCCATGTCCTCACTAGCATTTGGAGTTGTCAGTGTTTTGGATTTAGGCCATTCTAAACAGTGGAGTTTTCTCATTTTAATTTGCTACTCCATAATAACATATGATGCTGAGCATTTTTTCATATGCTTTCTTCATGTGCATATTTTCTTTGGTGAGGTGTCTATTTAGATATCTGTTAGATTTTTCATTGTGTTGCTGTTTTTCTGGTTGAGTTTTAAGAGTTTTTTGTACATTTTGCATACCACTCATTTTTTACACTTATCCTTCACAAAGACTTTGCTCATGGTCTTTTAATTTTCTCCAAGTGTGTTTCTTAAGAGCAAACATATTTAAGTAAAGTTCAACTTATCAATTTTTTTCTCTCATGGATTATGTTTTTAGTGCTGTACCTTAAAAGCTGTCACTAAACCCAAGATCAACTAGATTTCTCCTATATTATCCTCTAGAAGTTTTATACCTTTGCAAATTGCATTTAGGTCTATGATTTATTTGGAAGTAATTTTTATGAAAGATGTAAGGTCTGTGCTTGAATTCTTTTTTTCTCTTTCTTCTTTCTTTCTCTCTCTTTCTCTTTCTTTCTTTCCTTCTCTTTCTTTCTTTCTTTCTTTCTTTCTTTCTTTCTTTCTCTTCTTCTCCTTTCTTTCTTTTCTTTCTTTCTTTCTCTTTCTCTTATATGGATGTCCAGTTGCTCCAGCATCTGTTAAACAGACTATTATTTCTCCATTTAATTGTCTTTGCTCCTCTGTTAAAGATCAGTTGGCTATATTTATGTGATGTTCTTTTGGAGATCCCCATTCTATTCCTTTTCCTTGATCTATTTATTTTTGCTAATACTATGCTGTCAGGGTACCTGGGTGGCTCAGTGGGTTAAGCAGCTGCCTTCAGCTCAGGTCATGATCTCAGGGTTAGGGATGGTGGCCTGTGAAGGGCTGGCTCCCTGCTCAGGGAGAAGTCTGCTTCTCCATCGACCCACTGCCCCTTCCCCCATTTGGTGCACACTCTCTCTCAAGTAAATACATAAAATCTTAAAAAAAAAAAAACCATGTGGTCTTGATTACTGTAGACCTATAATATCTTGAAGTGAGGTGGTATCAAGTCCTCAGATTTTCTTCATCTTCAGTATTATAATTTTATCTATATTTGTAAATTTATAATTAAAAATTGTTACAAACTTGCTATATTAATATTAAGGCAAATGTAATCATCAACATATTAAGCTTTATTATATTAACCCTTGATATATCAAGAAGTATATAATTACCATTCACCATCTGGGTCTTAGAGACATGTTATTTTTAGAGTTTTAGGTTTTAAGTTAAATTTGAATAACGCATAGATGTAATAAAAAAGGAATAGTGAAAAGCAACTTTACTAGACTCTTTAACAAGAGTTTAAATATACAGGTGCCCGGCAGCTCAGTTGGTTAAACATCTGACTCTTGATCTCAGTTCAGGTTTTAATCTCAGGGTCGTAAATTCAAGCCCCATGTTGGGCTCCACACTGAGCAAGGAACCTACTGAGAAATAATAATAAAGAGGGAGGGGCAGGATGGCGGAAGAGTAGGGTCCCCAGGTCACCTGTCCCCACCAAAGTACCTAGATAACCTTCAAATCATCCTGAAAATCTACAAATTCGGCCTGAGATTTAAAGAGAGACCAGCTGGAATGCTACAGTGAGAAGAGTTCGTGCTTCTATCAAGATAGGAAAACGGGGAAAAAAAAATAAAGACACAAAAGGCCTCCAAGGGGGAGGGGCCCCACGAGGAGCCGGGCTGAGGCCGGGGCGAGTGTCCCCAGGACAGGAGAGCCCCGTCCCGGAGGAGCAGGAGCTGCACCAACCTTCCCGGGCGGAAAGGGGCCCACAGGGAGGTGGAGCAGGACCCAGGAGGGCGGGGATCCTCGGGCTCCCGGGGACACTAACAGGCACCTGCGCCCTGGGAGATGCCCCGAGCTCCCTAAGGGCTGCAGCACCCACGGCGGGACCCAGAGCAGCTCGGAGGGGCTCGGGCGGCGGCTCCTCGGAGGGGGCTGCGGGGCGGGAGCGCGAATCCACCAGCGCAGGCCCCGGAGCACAGGGCGCCGGGACACAGCCCAGGATCCGGCCTCCCCGCAGAACAGGCAGAGGCCGGGAGGGCCCAGGACAGCGAGGATGCTCCTGCCCCGAGCTGAGCAGATCAGCGGCCCCACCCCGGAGCCTCCAGGCCCTGCAGACGGAGAGCCCCGGAGCTACTGCAGGAGCTGACTCCAGGGTCCCAGAGCTGGCGCCGCCACTGTGGCTTCCTCCTGGGGCCTCACGGGGTGAACAGCCCCCACTGAGCCCTGCACCAGGCAGGGGCAGAGCAGCTCCCCCAAGTGCTAACACCTGAGAATCAGCACAGCAGGCCTCTCCCTCAGAAGACCAGCTACACCGACAGGGGAAAAACAAATTATTGACCAAGCAGCCCTGGAAAGTTCCAGAAGTCGAAGTATTTACAGTATATAGAATCAGAGGATACTCCCCTTTCTCTTTAGTTTTCTGTTTGCTCCTCCCCCCCCTTTTTTTCCTCTTCTATTTTTTTTTTCTCTTCTCTCTTTTTCTCCTTTTTCCAGTACAACGTGTTTTTGGCCACTCTGCACTGAGCAAAATGACAAGATGGAAAAACTCACCTCAAAAGAAACAATCAGAAACAGTCCTCTCTCCCACTGAGTTACAAAATTTGGATTACAATTCAAGGTCAAAAAGCCAATTCAGAAGCACTATTATACAGCTACTGGTGGCTCTAGAAAAAAGCATAAAGGACACAAGAGACTTCATGACTTCAGAATTTAGATCTAACCAGGCCAAAATTAAAAATCAATTGAATGAGATGCAATCCAAACTAGAAGTCCTAATGACGAGGGTTAACGAGGTAGAAGAACCAGTGAGTGACATACAAGACAAGTGGTGGCAAGGAGGGAAACTGAGGAAAAAAAAGAAAAGCAATTAAAAGATCATGAGGATAGGTTAAGGGAAATAAATGACAGTCTCAGAAGGAAAAATCTGCACTTAACTGGGGTTCCCGAGGACGCTGAAAGGGGCCAAGGTAAGGAATATGTATTTGACCAAATAATAGCTGAGAACTTTCCTAACCTGGGAAGGGAAACAGGCATTCAAGTCCAGGAAATACAGAGATTTCCCCCACTAAAATCAATAAAAACCACTCAACACTTCGACATTTAATAGTGACACTTGCAAATTCCAAAGATAAAGAGAAGATCCTTAAAGCAGCAAGAGACAAAAAATCTCTAAATTTTATGGAGAGAAATATTAGATTAATGGCAGACCTCTACACAGAGACCTGGCAGGTCAGAAAGGGCTGACAGGATATATTCAGGGTCCTAAATGAGAAGAACAGGCAGCCAAGAATACTTTATCCAGCAAGGCTCTCATGCAAAATAGAAGGAGAGATAAAGACATGCCAAATAGGCAGAAACTGAAAGAATGTGTGAACACCCAGCCAGCTTTGCAAGAAATACTAAGGGGGAATCAGTAATAGAAAGAGGAAGTCCAAGGGAACAATCCACAAAAACAGGGACTGAATAGGTATCATGATGACACTAAACTCATATCTTTCAATAGTAACTCTGAACGTGAATGGGCTTAAGGACCCCATCAAAAGGCTCAGGGTTTCAGACTGGAAAAAAAAGCAAGACCCATCTATTTGCTGTCTACAAGAGACTCATTTTAGACAGGACACCTATGGCCTGAAAATAAAAGGTTGGAGAACCATTTACCATTCAAATGGTCCTCAAAAGAAAGCAGGGGTAGCCACCCTTATATCAGATAAACTTAAGGTTTTTTTTTTTTAATTTTTATAATAAATTTATATTTTATTGGTGTTCAATTTACCAACATACAGAATAACACCCAGTGCTGATCCCGTCAAGTGCCCCCTTCAGTGCCCATCACCCATTCACCCCCACTCCCCGCCCTCCTCCCCTTCCACCACCCCTAGTTAATTTCCCAGAGTTAGGAGTCTCTCATGTTCTGTCTCCCTTTCTGATATTTCCCACACATTTCTTCTCCCTTCCCTTATATTCCCTTTCACTATTATTTATATTCCCCAAAGGAATGAGAACATACAATGTTTGTCCCTCTCCGCTGACTTACTTCACTCAGCATAATACCCTCCAGTTCCATCCACGTTGAAGCAAATGGTGGGTATTTGTCGTTTCTAATGGCTGAGGAATATTCCATTGTATACATAAACCACAGCTTCTTTATCCATCATCTTTCGATGGACACCGAGGCTCCTTCCACAGTTGGGCTATTGTGGACATTGCTGCTAGAAACATCGGGATGCAGGTGTCCGGGCATTTCATTGCATCTGAATCTTTGGGGTAAATCCCCAACAGTGCAATTGCTGGGTCGTAGGGCAGGTCTATTTTTAACTCTTTGAGGAACTTCCACACAGTTTTCCAGAGTGGCTGCACCAGTTCACATTCCCACCAACAGTGTAAGAGGGTTCCCTTTTCTCCGCATCCTCTCCAACATTTGTTGTTTCCTGCCTTGTTAATTTTCCCCATTCTCACTGGTGTGAGGTGGGATCTCATTGTGGTTTTGATTTGTATTTCCCTGATGGCCGGTGATGCAGAACATTTTCTCATGTGCTTGTTGGCCATGTCCATGTCTTCCTCTGTGAGATTTCTGTTCATGTCTTTTGCCCATTTCATGATTGGATTGTTTGTTTCTTGGCTGTTGAGTTTACTAAGTTCTTTATAGATCTTGGATACAAGCCCTTTATCTGATATGTCATTTGCAAATATCTTCTCCCATTCTGTAGGTTGTCTTTTAGTTTTGTTGACTGTATCTTTTGCTGTGCAAAAGCTTCTTATCTTGAAGACGTCCCTGTAGTTCATTTTTACTTTTGTTTCTTTTGCCTTCATGGATGTATCTTGCAAGAAGTTACTGTGGCTGAGTTCAAAAAGGGTGTTGCCTGTGTTTTCGTCTAGGATTTTGATGGAATCTTGTCTCACACTTAGATCTTTCATCCATTTTGAGTGTATGTTTGTGTATGGTGCAAGAGAGTGGTCTAGTTTCATTCTTCTGCATGTGGATGTCCAATTTTCCCAGCACCATTTATTGAAGAGACTGTCTTTTTTCCAGTGGATAGTCTTTCCTCCTTTATCGAATATTAGTTGACCATAAAGTTCAGGGTCCACTTCTGACCATAAAGTTCTGGGTTCTCTATTCTGTTCCATTGATCTATGTGTCTGTTTTTGTGCCAGGACCACACTGTCTTGATAACCACAGTTTGTAGTACAACCTGAAATCTGGCATTGTGATGCCCCAGATATGGTTTTCTTTTTTAAAATTCCCCTGGCTATTCGGGGTCTTTTCTGATTCCACACAAATCTTAAGATGATTTGTTCTAACTCTCTGAAGAAAGTCCATGGTATTTTGATAGGGATTGCATTAAACCTGTAAATTGCCCTGGGTAGCATTGACATTTTCACAATATTAATTCTGCCAATCCATGAGCATGGAATATTTTTCCATCTCTTTGTGTCTTCCTCAATTTATTTCAGAAGTGTTCTATAGTTTTAGGGTATAGATCCTTTACCTCTTTGGTTAGGTTTATTCCTAGGTATCTTATGCTTTTGGGTGCAATTGTAAATGGGATTGACTCCTTAATTTCTCTTCCTTCAGTCTCATTGTTAGTGTATAGAAATGCCACTGATTTCTGGGCATTGATTTTGTATCCTGCCACACTGCCAAATTGCTGTATGAGTTCTAGCAATCTTGGGGTGGAGGTTTTTGGGTTCTCTATGTAGAGTATCATGTCATCTGCAAAGACAGAGTTTGACTACTTCTTTGCCAATTTGAATGCCTTTAATGTCTTTTTGTTGTCTGATGGCTGAGGCTAGGATTTCCAGTACTATGTTGAATAGCGGTGGAGAGAGTGGACATCCCTGTCTTGTTCCTGATCTTAGGGGAAAGGCTCCCAGTGCTTCCCCATTGAGAATGATATTTGCTGTGGGCTTTTCGTAGATGGCTTTTAAGATGTCGAGGAATGTTCACTCTATCCCTACGCTCTGAAGAGTTTTGATCAGGAATGGATGCTGTATTTTGTCAAATGCTCTCTCTGCATCTAAGGAGAGAATCATGGTTCTTGGTTTTTCTCTTGGTGATATGATGAATCACATTGATTGTTTTATGAGTGTTGAACCAGCCTTGTGTCCCGGGGATAAATCCTACTTGGTCATGGTGAATAATTTTCTTAATGTACTGTTGGAACCTTTTGGCTAGTAACTTGTTTAGAATTTTTGCATCCATGTTCATCGGGGATATTGGTCTGTAATTCTCCTTTTTGGTGGGGTCTTTGTCTGGTTTTGGAATTAAGGTGATGCTGGCCTCATAGAACGAATTTGGAGGTACTCCATCTCTTTCTATCATTCCAAACAGCTTTAGTAGAATAGGTATGGTTTCTTCTTTAAACGTTTGATAATTCCCCTGGGAAGCCATCTGGCCCTGGACTTTTGTGTTTGGAGGTTTTTGATGACTGCTTCAATTTCCTCCCTGGTTTTTGGCCTGTTCAGTTTTTCTATTTCTTCTGTTCTAGTTTTGGTAGTTTGTGGCTTTCCAGGAATGCGTCCATTTCTTCTAGATTGCCTAATTTATTGGCGTAGAGCTGTTCATAATATGTTTTTAAAATAGTTTGCATTTCCTTGGTGTTGGTAGTGATCTCTACTTTCTATTCATGATTTTATTAATTTGAGGCTTCACTCTCTTCTTTTAATAGGCTGGCTAATGGTTTGTCTATCTTATTAATTCTTTCAAAGAACCAACTCCTGGTTTTGTTGTTCTGTTCCACAGTTCTTCTGGTCTCGATTTCGTTGAGTTCTGCTCGAATCTTTATTAACTCTCTTCTTCTGCTGGGTGTAGGATCTATTTGCTGTTTTTTCTCTAGCTCCTTTATGTGTAAGGTGAGCTTTTGTAATTGAGTTCTTTCCAGTTTTTGAATGCATGCTTGTATTGCGATGCATTTCCCCCCTAGGACTGCTTTTGCTGCATCCCAAAGATTTTGAACGGTTGTATCTTCATTCTCATTAGTTTCCATGAATCATTTTAATTCTTTCTTTATTTCCTGGTTGATCCTTTCATCTTTTAGCAGGACGGTCCTTAACCTCCTGGTGTGTGAGGTCTTTCCAAATTCTTGTTGTGATTTAGTTCTAATTTCAAGGCATGGTTTTTCTCATTTTCCTCATTTCCTCATTTTCCTCATTTCCTCAGTTTCCCTCTTTGCCATCAACTTGTCTTCTATGTCACTCACTCGTTCTTCAACCTCGTTAACCCTCGTCGTTAGGACTTCTAGTTTGGATTGCATCTCATTCATTTGATTTTTAATTTCTGCCTGATTAGATCTAAATTCTGCATTCATGAAGTCTCTTGAATCCTTTATGCTTTTTTCTAGAGCCACCAGTAGCTGTATAATAGTGCTTCTGAATTGGCTTTCTGACATTGAATTGTAATCCAGATTTTGTAACTCTGTAGGAGAGAGGACTGTTTCTGATTCTTTTTTTTTTTTTTTGAGGTGAGGTTTTCCTTCTAGTCATTTTGCTCAGTGCAGAGTGGCCAAAAACAAGTTGCATTGGGAAAAGGAGAAAAAGAGAGGAGAGAAAGAAGGAAAGAAAAGAGAAAAAGAAAAAAGAAAAAAGGAAGAAAACAAGGAAAAAAGTGAAGAAAAAGAGAAAGAAAAAGAAAGAAAAAAAAGGGTGGGGGAAGCAAACAAATCAAAAAGCAAAACAAAAAACAAAACAAAAAAAAAACAAAAAAACAAAAAACAAACAAACAAACAAAAAACCCACAGGGGAGTATCCTCTGATTCTGTATACTTTGAGTCCCTTGGCTTCCCCTGGACCTGGTCCGTCTAGCTGGTCTTCTGGGAGAGGGGCTTGCTGTGCTGATTCTCAGGTGTTAGCACTTGGGGGAGCTGCTCTGCCCCTGCCTGGTGCAGGGCTCAGTGGGGGTTGTTTACCCCGTGAGGCCCCGGGAGGAAGAACCGCAGTGGCAGGGGCAGCTCTGCAGCCCTGGAGTCAGCCCCCACAGTAGCTGCGGGGCTCTCCGTCTGCAGGGCCTGGAGGCTCCGGGGCCCTGCCGCTGATCTGCTCAGTTCCAGGCAGGAGCGTCCTCTCTGTCCTGGGCCCTCCTGGCCTCTGCCTGTCCCCGGGAGAGGCCGGATCCAGGGCTGTGTCCCGGGGCCCTGTGCTCCGGGGTCTGCGCTGTTGGATTTGCGCTCCCGCCCCGCAGCCCCCTCCACGGAGCCGCCGCCCGAGCCCCTCCGAGCTGCTCCGGGTCCCGCTGTGCGCGCTGCAGCCCTTATGGAGCTCGGGGCATTTCCCGGGGCGCAGGTGCCTGTTAGTGTCCCTGGAGCCTGAGGGCATCCCCGCTCTCCCCGGTCTTGCTCCACCTCCCTGCGGGCCCCTTTCCGCGGGGAAGGTTGGTGCAGCTCCTGCTCCTCCAGGACGGGGCTCTCCTGTCCTGGGGACACTCGCCCCGGCCTCAGCCCGGCTCCTCACGGGGCCCCTCCCCCTTGGAGGCCTTTGGTTTCTTTATTTTTTTTTTCCCCGTTTTCCTATCTTGATAGAAGCACGAACTCTTCTCACTGTAGCATTCCAGCTGGTCTCTCTTTAAATCTCAGGCCAAATTCGTAGATTTTCAGGATGATTTGAAGGTTATCTAGGTACTTTGGTGGGGACAGGAGACCTGGGACACTACTCTTCCGCCGTCTTGCCCCGCCCACCAGATAAACTAAAGTTTATCCCAAAGACTGTAGTGAGAGATGAAGAGGGACAGTATATTATACTTAAAGGATCTTTCCAACAAGAGGACCTAACAATCATCAATATTTATGCCCCAAATGTGGGAGCTGCCAAGTATATCAATCAATTAATAACCAAAGTTAAGATATACCTGGATAAAAATATACTTGGTGACTTGAATGTAGCGCCTTCTACAATTGACAGATTTTCTAAGCACATCTTCAAAGAAACCAGAGCTTTAAATGATACACTGGATCAGATGGATTTCACAGATATTTACAGAACTTTACAGCCACATGCAACTGAATACACATTCTTCTCAAGCGCACATGGAACTTTCTCCAGAATAGACCACATACTGGGTCACAAATCCATTCTTAACCAATCCCAAAAGATTGGGATTATCCCCTGCATATTTTTAGACAATAATGCTTTGAAATTAGAACTAAATCACAACAAGAAGTTAGGAAGGATTTCAAACACATGGAGGTTAAGGACCATCCTGATAAAAGATGAAAGGGTCAACCAGGAAATTAGAGAAGAATTTAAAAGATTATGGAAACTAATGAAAATGAAGATACAACCATTCAAAACCTTTGGGATATAGCAAAAGCAGTCCTGAAGGGGAAATACACCACAATACAAACATCCATCCAAAAACTGGAAAGAACTCAAATACAAAAGCTCTCCTTGCACCTAAATGGGCTGGCGATAAAACAACAAATATCCTACACCCAGCAGAAGAGAGTTAATAAAGATTCGAGCAGAACTCAACGAAATCGAGACAGAAGAACTGTGGAACAGATCAACAAAACCAGGAGTTGGTTCTTTGAAAGAATTAGTAAGATAGATAAGCCATTAGACAGCCTTATTAAAAAGAAGAGAGGAAAGACTCAAATTAATAAAATCATGAATGAGAAAGGAGAGATCATCACCAATACCAAAGAAATACAAATGATCTTAAAAACTAATTATGAGCAGCTTCATGCCAAAATTAGGCAATCTAGAAGAAATGGACGCATTTCTGGAAAACCACAAACTACCAAAACTGGAACAGGAAGAAACAGAAAACCTGAACAGACCAACAACCAGGGAGAAAATTGAAGCAGTCATCAAAAACCTCCCAAGACACAAATGTCCAGGGCCAGATGGCTTCCCAGGGGAATTCTATCAAACGTTTAAAGAAGAAACCATACCTATTCTGCTAAAGCTGTTCGAAAAGATAGAAAGAACTGGAATTCTTCCAAACTCATTCTATGAGGCCAACATCACCTTAATTCCAAAACCAGACAAAGACCCCACCAAAAAGGAGAATTACAGACCAATATCCCCGATGAACATGGATGCAAAAATTCTCAACAAGATACTAGCCAATAGGATCCACAGTACATTAAGAAAATTATTCACCATGACCAAGTAGGATTTATCCCTGGATTGCAAGGCTGGTTCAACACTCATAAAGCAATCAATGTGAAAAATCATATCAACAAGAGAAAAAACAAGAACCATATGATACTCTCAATAGATGCAAAGAAAGCATTTGACAAAACACAGCATCCATTCCTGATCAAAACTCTTCAGAGTGTAGGCATAGAGGGAACATTCCTCAGCATCTTAAAAGCCATCTACGAAAAGCCCATAGCAAATATAATTCTCAATGGGGAAGCACTGGGAGCCTTTCCCCTAAGATCAGGAACAAGACACGGACGTCCACTCTCACCACTGCTATTCAACATAGTACTAGAAGTCCTAGCCTCAGCAATCAGGCAACAAAAAGAAATAAAAGGCATTCAAATTGGGAAAGAAGAAGTCAAACTCTCTGTCTTTTCAGATGACATGATACTGTACACAGAAAACCCAAAAGCCTCCACCCCAAGATTGGTAGAACTCATACAGCAATTTGGCAGTGTGGCAGGATACAAAATCAATGCCCAGAAATCAGTGGCATTTCTATACACTAACAAAGAGACTGAAGGAAGAGAAATTAAGGAGTCAATCCCATTTACAATTGCACCCAAAAGCATAAGATACCTAGGAATAAACCTAACCAAAGAGGTAAAGGATCTATACCCTAAAAACTACAGAACACTTCTGAAATAAATTGAGGAAGACACAAAGAGATGGAAAAATATTCCATGCTCATGGATTGGCAGAATTAATATTGTGAAAATGTCAGTGCTACCCAGGGCAATTTACAGGTTTAATGCAATCCCTATCAAAATACCATGGACTTTCTTCAGAGAGTTAGAACAAATCATCTTAAGGTTTGTCTGGAATCAGAAAAGACCCTGAATAGCCAGGGGAATATTAAAAAAGAAAACCATATCTGGGGGCATCACAATGCCAGATTTCAGGTTGTACTACAAAGCTGTGGTTATCAAGACAGTGTGGTACTGGCAGAAAAACAAACACATAGATCAATGGAACAGAATAAAGAATCCAGACGTGGACCCTCAACTTTATGGTCAACTAATATTTGACAAAGTAGGAAAGACTATCCATTGGAAAATGGACAGTCTCTACATTAAATGGTGCTGGGAAAATTGGACATCCACATGCAGAAGAATGAAACTAGACCACTCCCTTGCACCATACACAAAGATACACTCAAAATGGATGAAAGATCTAAATGTGAGACCAGATTCCATCAAAATCCTAGACGAGAACACAGGCAACACCCTTTTTGAACTCAGCCACAGTAACTTCTTGCAAGATACATCCAAGAAGGCAAAAGAAACAAAAGTAAAAATGAACTACAGGGACGTCATCAAGATAAGAAGCTTTTGCACAGCAAAAGATACAGTCAACAAAACTAAAAGACAACCTACAGAATGGGAGAGGATATTTGCAAATGACATATCAGATAAAGGGCTTGTATCCAAGATCTATAAAGAACTTAGTAAACTCAACAGCCAAGAAACAAACAATCCAATCATGAAATGGGCAAAGACATGAACAGAAATCTCACAGAGGAACACATAGACATGGCCAACAAGCACATGAGAAAATGTTCCGCATCACTGGACATCAGGGAAATAGAAATCAAAACCACAATGAGATCCCACCTCACACCAGTGAGAATGGGGAACATTAACAAGCCAGGAAACCACAAATGTTGGAGAGGATGTGGAGAAAAGGGTACCTTCTTGCACTGATGGTGGGTTGTGAACTCTGAATGTGAACTCTCGAAAACTGTGTGGAGGTTCTTCAAAGAGTTAAAAATAGATCTGCCCTGACCCATCAATTGCCCTGCTGGGAATTTACCCCAAAGATACAGATGCAGGGAAAGGCCGTGACACCTGCACCCCGATGTTTATAGCAGCAATGTCCACAATAGCCAAAGTGTGGGAGGAGCCTCGGTGTCCATCGAAAGATGAATGGATAAAGAATATGTGGTCTATGCATACAATGGAATATTACTCAGCCATTAGAAATGACAAATACCCACCATTTGCTTCGACGTGGATGGAACTGGAGGGTATTATGCTGAATGAAATAAGTCAATCGGAGAAGGACAAACATTATATGGTCTCATTCATTTGGGGAATATAAAAAAATAGTGAAAGGGAATAAAAGAGAAAGGAGAGAAAATGAGTGCGAAGTATCAGAGGGAGAGAGAACATGAGAGACTCCTAACTCTGGCAAACGAACAAGGGGTGGTGGAAAGGTAGGTGGGCGGGGGGTGGAGGTGACTGGGTGACGGGCACTGAAGGGGGCACTTGATGGGATGAGCACTGGGTGTTATGCAATGTGTTGGCCTACTGAACTCCAATAAAACAAATAATAAATAAATAAATAAATAAATAAATAAATAAATAAATAAATAAATTTAAATATAGAAAATGTGTATTTCTATGTCATATTTTCTGGATTTGATGATATATATACCCCAAATAGGCAGTAACTGTCATGTATGGTTCTGGAATACAAATGTATTTTAAATCATGAGTCAGATTTCAAGTACATCCCTAATGTGTTCTATTTAGTCATTGTTTCTGGTTCTTCTTGCACTTGCATTGTCAAAATGAAATACTCAGTAAAATCTTTAATGGTTCATAATTTAATCAAAGAGTAAAAATATCTTTGCTCTTTAAAGATATTTTGCAAAATATTGTGTGATGAAGTCCTTCCCTTTTTTCCTTAGAAACAAATTGTTTACATATTGATTTTTGAGTTTAATAAAATTCATTTAGAATTTCATAAGTGACGACTTTACTTCACCATCATTAGGTTCTTGAGTTCTGTTTTCTTTCTGAATTTATCATCTGATATGTCTAATAATTTTGAGATATCTTCCTCTTCAATCTTCTCGTTCAATTCTGGACAGAAAATGAATGATTCAGAATTCTCAACTGATCATGAAAGCTAAGCAGCCAACAAATAGGCAAACAAAACTAGAATGATTTTTTTAATATATATTTCATGTCTCTTTTGTGCTACCATGAAAGAAAACACAAAACCTAAAAAACCCTATAAGTAAATAGGAATGAGGCATCAGTGATGATTTTTATCACTCTTACATGATCTTTCTACACCAGTGATGTCTAATAGAGTTTTCTTTGATGAGGGTAATATTTTTATCTATGGCAAGATAGTACGTAGCCAATGTCTAGCTACATGCAGCTAGTAAGTACTTGAAATATAGATCTTGTGACTAAAGAAGTATGCTTTAAACTTTATTTAATTATAATCAATTTACATTGAAATTTAAATAGCCACATGTGACTAATTGTTACTATATTGGACACCACTCCTCTAGATGATTTCATCATACTTCCATTTTTTTTTATTATGTCATTCCTTTTAGCATAGTTGGGGACAATTGGTGAATTAAGGTCAAGTTCATGGTGAAGGAATTAATAGAATGCTGAAGTAGCAAGATTTTTCATATTGCAGAAAATATAACACTATCATAATGTCATAATGTATCTTAGACTTACAAAAAGTCCAGTGTTTTCATCATAATTGCAAGATAGAATAACTTAAAATCTATTTTGAAAAGTGAATTCTTTCTTTGTTTTTTGGAAGATCTCTAAGAAAGGACACAAATCATGAAATATTTTCTCTAAAAATAGAACTGTTTCAAAAAGAAATTCAACAACTAAAATTGAGGCTGTTGCACTCTAACAATATACTAAGGGTAGCTTGCATACCCTTTTAGGAGGGAAATTTATATTTTTAAAAACAAATCTAGTGATTTTAGTGATTATACAGAATTGCAGCAAGTTTTATTTTGTCCTTCAAAAGACCTTTTAGTTTTTCTTTTCTTTAGACCTTTTTTAGTTTTCTTTGTGGTGCAATTTTAGAATTTGTGATTTAGGTTTTGGTTAAAATGTAGAATGATCACACTGGAGCTTATGAGCAAGTGATGATCAGAGTCTGTCCATTCTTTGAGACAGTATGTAGGCTGTGCCATATAGGGATGAACCATGCTTTTATAAGACCATAGTGTTTGGTGTCCGAATACATATTAACAACCACTGGTGTGAGGTAGAAACTTTTAAAGAAAATATATTTTGAATGTAGTGTGACCTTAAAAATCAATATTGGATTTTTTAAAGTTCATATTCTGAACTCAGTTAAGACTAGGTTGGAATTCAAGCTTCCCTAAGTGACTTTCAAGCTAAACCTAATTTCCTGATCTGGAAAATGTAATTACTTAATTTGTTTGTAATAATTAAATCAAGCAATGTATATACAAAAATATATTTCAAATATTATTTCTTTCCATTAATAAAAGCTGCAAATAAAAGCTTTTTATTCTAAAGGACAAATTTCATGGATACAGTCTGCCATTACTATGTAGCTATTTTTTAATTTGGCTTTTCTCAATTTAAACATATTTCAAAATATACACTAAATGTAAGGACCATTATTGTAGTTTTTTAAAATTGTTATTGTGATGATGATGATGATGATGATGATGATGATGATGAATGAATGATGATGATGATTTTGACCTTTATCAAATTTACCAGAAAGACAATAAAAGGGGACATTTTATTTTTTTAAAAGATTTATTCATTTAATTTAGAGAAAAAGAGAGAGTGAGCATGATGAAGGGAGGGGCAGAAGAGCAAGAATATCAAGTAGACTCCCTGCTGAACATGGAGTCCTACGTGGGGCTTGATCCCCCACCTGAGATCATGACCTGAGCCAACACCGACAGATGACCTAGACACCCCAAAAGAGGATATTTTAAAGATTAGATAATGTATAAAACAAACCAAAGTTGATAGGTTACTAAATGGTTAATGAACATGAAATAAGATATTAATTTCCACACTAAGTTGTATAGTTTTATATTAAGTCATCATGTTTGACTTAACCTATATGTTGTCTATTAATGTATGTTTGTTAAATAAATACTCAGTGTTTAGGCCATCACATATTTATAAAACATAAACAACTTCAGATTAATATGTTCATTTCATTGTTTATCCCTGTGATGAATTCTATAAATGGTGACTTTAATAAATTTTCTTTTTAAAAAAAAATTATTTATTTATTCATGAGAGAGACAGACAGAGAGAGAGAGAGGCAGAGCCACAGCCAGGGGGAGAAGCAGGCTCCATGCAGAAGCCCGATGTGGGACTCAAATTTGGGATTCCAGGATTACTCCCTGGGCCAAAGGCAGGCGCTCAACTGCCAAGCCACCCAGGGATACCCATAAATTTTCTTTAAAATAGGATTAACAACACAAACAACTTAAAAATATTTAGAAACACAATGAGTACTGATTTTTCATTTTGTCCTTTCAATGATTTAGAGGTTTTTGAGCTTTCAGAAGTGTCAAAATTTCCAATGTAGTCATGATATTTAACGAGTGGCCTTTCTGATGCCTTTTCCTAAATAATCCATTCCAGTGTTGAAGCTATAACCTAACTGAATTTATCTTTGTCTCCCAGATCTTGTGATGAGAACTTTTGAGATCTGTTCTCCTAGCAATTTTCAAATACACATATGGTATTGTTAACTATAGGCATCATGCTATACATTACATCTTTAGAATTTAAAAATCTAGTAACTGGAAATCTGCACCTTTTACCACCCTCACCCAAAAGAATATTTTCATCTGTTGAAGAGATTGTGAGAGGGAGAGGTAAGAGGTTTTTTTTTTTTTTTTTTTTTTTTTTTTTTTTAAGAAATAAAAGAGACAGACAGATGATTTGTACATAGAATTCAGTAACATTGCCAGATAGGTTTTATAACTTGCAGATCATATAGAATAAAAGCAAATCTTTTGCCAGTTTCCAATTCAACCAGATGGAGAAAGAGTTGATTTTAAAGAATAGAGGACAGGCCCAGCCCGGCAGCTCAGCAGTTTAGGACCTGCCTTGGCCCAGGGCATGATCCTGGAGATCTGGAATCGAGTCCCATGTCAGGCTCCCTGCATGGAGTCTGCTCTTCCCTCTGCCTGTGTCTCTGCCTTTCTCTCTCTCTATCTCTCTCTCAAGAATAAATAAATAAAATCTTTAAACAAATAAAATAAAGAAGACAGGGAAATTACTACAAAAAGCACCAATTCCTAGTGTCATCTCAAAGGAAACAGGAAACACAGGCTTATTGACGTATAGTTAAGATGGGAGATTGAGCTTCAAACTGCATAAGTGATGTATGATTGTGTGACTAGGGTCAGTGATTCCTCTGAGTCTCACTTTTATGTTCTATACAATAGGTCAACAGCAGAACCTATCTCGTATGCTGTATAAGGGAGTTAGATGAGCCAATACATGCAGAATATTTACAATAATGGCTATTATTTACCAAATATATGGTAACTCTATCTTCTAATTTTCATTAGAAGATAGTTGTGACAAATAAATTTGATTTTGAAACACATTAGTGTTTGGAAAATATTATTAAAATTTATTATTCATTTTTTCACCAAATATTTAATTGAGGGTCAGGATATATTCTAGAACCAAGGATAGACCGGTGAACAAGGTAGACATAATCTCTGCTCTGATGAGTTTGCTTTTCTAAGAATATGCTAAACACTCTGTAGCATCTTTATGAAGATGCTAACTAGCATCAACTTTAGGTGTTACAGTGTGAATCTTATAATGTACAATATTATAATGGATAATATAATGGATAAAATAATGGATAATGGACAAAAATGGGTGATACTACTATGCTTCATATGTTTTAAGAACTATGTAAATGTTAAATGAGGGATGCCCGGGTGGCTCAGTGGTTGAGCATCTGCCTTCAGCTCAGGGTGCGATCCTGGGGTCCTGGAATCGAGTCCCACACCAGGCTCCCCACAGGAAGCCTTCTTCTCCCTCTGCCTGTGTCTCTGCCTTTCTCTCTCTCTATGTCTCTCATGAATAAATAAATAAAATCTTAAAAAAATAATGTTAAATGAATTATTTTGGAGTATTCATAAGAAATAACTTTTATGAACACATAAAATGCCCAAGATAATATTTTGCTTTTAACCAAAGATCCATATAATGCCATGGGCTGACTGTCCATGCCAATGCAACTGACTGTTGTTTTAAGTTATAAACCACCTTTCTTCTCTCAATATATTATACGGGATGATACAGTAAGCTAATAGTTTATGTTAGTTTATGATTGCTTCTCTTATTGAGCAATTTTTTCACCATCTGTAACAAGCTGTTGTATTATATAATCTTAAATTTCTTTCGTATTTCTTTGATATGGAAGAGGTAAGGTGTTTTCTTTTCTTTTTTATTGGTAAAATATTTGATTTAAAACTTCTTTTTATTCACATACAGAGTCCTTAGTGATGTATACATGTTGAACCCCTGACGCTAAATAATTTAAGAGTGTATGTGTTCAAGATTGCCCATTAGGTTGTTTAATAGCTGCATCACTGATCTCTTCTCCTTTCTAAAATCTTTATTAAGGATATAGAAAATCCATTTCACTGAATCAATATCTATACTTTGATTCAAATCCTGATTTGTTCAAATAAAACTGGAGGTGTCCTTACTGCCAAGTTCATAAAGCTTTTAAAATTTTGAACAAAAAAAGAATAATTTGTGCATCAATCTGTCTCTTGATAGTAATTTTGCTTGCTTCTAAATGAAACCCAGAATTTGTCAGAGGTAACACTTAAAACTAAAGTGTGTTTTCCTTTCACATTTTAATGATTCTAAAAATAGATTTTATAGAGTGATATTTTTCCTACAAAAGCCTTAGAAAAGAAACATTGTGTTTTTAAAGTAGCTACAAAAAAAAATAAAGTAGCTACATATTTTCAGTCTGGTAAACACTGAAAAACTGTGGACGAATGAATATATCCCTATTTTCTATATTCTTATGCAAAACTTTCTCATTTGCTTGCATTTTGAGAGAAATAGGAAGCAACTCATTCACTTATTCATTCAACATTTAAAGAACTCTTACATTTAAGTCATTTTGGTAGGATCTGACAACATACTATTAAATAGGTTAAGATCTTGGATTGTGAATGCTCAAAATGTAGTGAATGAAGCAGCCATGTAAAAATACATGTATTTTATTAAGTGCAGTGTTTTATAATAACAGTATATATCCCGTATAATGAAATAATTTAGACCAAATGTTTACTGTTCTTTGCCATTTGTATGTTTTTATGTTATTATGTTATAAACATTGTATATTTTATATAATATATATGATTCTATGCGAACAATTATGTTCAATAAATATGGTGTTGTAAAAGTTGATTTACTTGAAAAATTTTAAAACAGACTGGAAATTGTTACTTTTTAAAAAATTAGTAACATAAGACAAAGCTATCATAAATTCATAATAATAATGCATCTTTACTAACCTCTTTTTTACTGTCATTAATTGGTACAATACAATGCATTATGTTAGTGATTTGAAAATAATATACAGATCCACAAATTACTGAAGAAAGAATGTCATTCTGTTTTGTGAAGAAGTGGAACAGAATGAAATGCAACTCATATTTCACTTAGACTGGAAAATAGATTATTTCCAAAGCAAACCTGGAATTACTACTTAAGTAAACTTTGGTTAAAAAAAAAGATACTCCCAATCCTTTTGAAATGAGGAACTACAATGAAAAATCTACGAATAACTTAAGAAATATAAACAACAAGAACAAAAACCTATTTTAATAATTCTGAATAGATAACTTGGCAAAAGCATGCAACAAAAATGTGTGGATTATGCAGTATTTACTTTCTCATTCCAATTTATACTTTGATTAATTAAAAGATTAATAGGCTAATAAATGCACACATTTAAGATTATTTTATAAAATCATTTATATATTGTGTATTGTGACGCTTCTTAAAAAATCTTCCATTTATTTTGATATGTAAAAAAAAATAGTACAGAAAAATACATTTACATGGTAGTTTTAATTACTAAAATAATTATTTTAAAGAAATCCTGGGAATTGAAGATTCTTTTTACCTCCCTGAATCTCAGTATTTGTCACCTGTAAATGGGTCTGTTGGACTGAGTCAATACTTCTAAACTGATCAGTCGACATTGAAATCACCTGTGAAATTGATGAAGGAAGGCTTTCTTCATAGAAGAATTCCATTCAATAAAGGCAAAATTAATGAAACAATTATAAAATTAGCATTTGCAACTCTTGGTGGAAGAACTGATTCAGGAAAGATTTGTCCATGGATGTTAAAGCCATTCCATGAAAAGTTAGGAGACAGAATAGGTGCGGAGTAACAGCATACTACTTCTCTGCTTGCTTGCTAATTGCAATGGGGAAAAGTGGACATTTACACAGGACAGGAATGGCCATCACCCCCTTAAATGCTTGGTCACGAAATGTGAGACACCCGGCATTACAGAAGCAATCACGTGATGTGGAACTATGAAATATTCTTACCAAAAGTTTATCTGAACCCAAGTAAGCCTATAGCCAAGGGATAGATCCAAGTCTTGTGGGGAATAAGCCTTAAACAATGCTGGGAGTCTTTCTTTAAGAAAAAGAACACATAATTATGTACGAAAGTGAATCTGTGGAGTGAGAAAATAAAATCACAAGCTACAAATTTCAAAAAGCCTCAAATATCCTGGATATCACAAAATCCAGGAAATTAACATGATATTCATATTAATTGGTGCTTGCCATGTGTCTCTCTCTCGCTCTTCCCCTCCATTTTTGCCTGGATGCTTTATGATCTGTTGCACAATACCATTTTCTGTAGAAGAGGGGTCTTCGCCTTGGCTTTGTGGTCAAGGAGGGGGCATCCCACCACACCCTCTTCCCCAGCTGACCCAGAGGCTCTGGGGACAAGCCTGAACATTGCTAGTCGTGAAACACACACAAGTGTTTCTAAAGTGCAGCCAGAACCACAAACACTGGGCTGGGCCATGTCTAGGCCTCCTACACCCTCAGCTATAACTCTCTCCACCTCACACAACAGGATGGCCAACAGAAGCCACTGGGTGTCTCAGTTGGTTAAGTGTCTGCCTTTGGCTCAGGCCATGATCCTGGGGTCCTGGGATGGAGATATACCTTGGGCTCCCTGCTCAGTGAGGAGTCTGCTTTTTCCCCTCCCCCTGCTCATGCTTGCTTTATCTTTCAAATAAATAACTAAAATCTTTTAAAAAGAAAAATGCAAGAGAGTAAAGAAGTGTAAAGATCACATGAGACCTATAGGCAACAGCAATGATTTTGCTTTTAGTATTAAAAGCAAAGATTAACCATTCAGAGTTTTAACCAGAACATTGATTTCTCAGTTTTATGTGTTTGTGTATGTGTGTGTGTTTTAAGATTTTATTTATTTATTGTAGAAAGAGACAGCATGAGCATGGGAAGGGCAGAGAGAGTGGGATGGAATTCCAAGCAGGCTTCACATGCAGTATGAACTCAACCTGGGCTCCATTTTACGACTGTGGAATAGTGACTTGAGGTGAAATCAAGAGTTAGATGCTCAACTGACTGAGCCACCCAGGTGCCCCTATCAGATTTATGCTTTGAGAAGACAACTTTCTTTAGTTCTAAGAGTCAAATTTTAGGGGAGCAAAAACTGACATGAGAGAGAGGGCACTCACTATTGCAGTAAATGAGATAAAAGAAGTAATTGTGGAGCTGTAAGTAAGAAATGAGTAGATTTGAAAACTATTCAGGATGGAGATCAACCAGAGTTGATTAACTGATTGATGAGAGAAGTACAAGGAAACAGGAGATGTCTGGTGTATGAGGGTGGATGGAGGCTGGTAGTATCTATAGGACTAGAGATGGCTGGATGAAGAACATGGAGGGAAGGATTGGAGGGCTTGAGTTCACTTTGGACATAATGAAGGCACCTTGTCTTTTAGACATGCGAGGGGACGTGTCAGATGGGTGCTGCGTATATGTAAGTGTAGCTTGTGGTACAGAGCTGCCCCTAGGATATAAACCTGAGAATGATTAGTTAGTAAGTAGAAACTGAAGAGATGGGTGTGGCTTAAAGGACCCAGCCAGAATAATGGTGAGAACAGATCATGAATTCCACTCTTGGTGATTTCAGTATTTACAGACTAAATGCAAAAGGACAACTGAACAGAACCTGAGAAAGAGTAGCCAGAGATATAAGTTGACTCAGAAACATGTGGATAGTAGGGAAAACAGAGAGGGGTGGTTAAACCTAGCAAACATACTTCATAGGCATAGAAACTGATCAACATTTTGAGTAATTCCCAAGTAAAATAAGAGCATTGTATTATATCCCTTGATTTTGGTTACTCTAGAGGTTATTTGGCGATCTCTCCAAAAGTTCCATAGAAATACAGGTATAACGTATTATCTGCTTTAGCATTTTCTTATAATTAAAATTCTGTATTTTGAATATAAAAGGAATCCTGAATCATGCTTCAGGAGACAATTTATTATATGAATTCTCACCTGTAATAAATTGCTTAAACAGAACCCAGCAGAGCTAAGAGAAATTGGGCCATATTCTGTTTTCCTCTGTTCTAACAGCTACCTGCCACTGTACATATTTCACTTTACTGAAGCAGATACTAGGGCTGACTTGCCCATATCCCTTTGGAATACACCATTTCTGTGCACTGAGTAGACTCAGTGTGCCAGGGAAATAATATTTCCCCTCCTTCCAGAGTAATCCTCAATCAAACACTAATGAAAATTGGTAAATATTCCCTACATACTCCTGTCCCTTGCTCATCAAATAACATAGCTCTGAGGCATGCCCCACATTGTATTTCAGAGTTCCATAGCAGAATTGAATCCCAGTTGCTCACTGTGTAATCTGCTCAATAGAACATTCTTTATTTACTTCCTTCTTTTCCTGACTCACTTTTCAATCCTTCCTAATATCATACCTATTAAACACATGTCTCAGGGTCTGTTTGTTATGTTTCTGTATTTGTCAGGGTTCTCCCAAGAAACAAAACTAAAAAAATGTATACATAGAAAGAGAGATTTATTATAAGGAATTGGCTCACACAGGTATGGAGGCTATAAATCCCAAGACCTGCAAGCTGAGTTGCTCAGCTAGAGATCCAGAAGAGCTGATGATTTAGTTCCAGTTTGAGTTCAAAACAGGAAACAACAACAACAAAAAACTGATCTTCTAGCATGAAGGCCATCAGACATGAAGAACTCTCCCCTATTTGGGGAAGGATCAGTTTGTTTTTGTGTTTGTTTGTTTTTTTTTTATCCAGGCCTTCAACTCATCTGACAAGGCTCACCCACATCAGGGATAACGATCTGTTTCACTCAGTCTACTGATTTAAACACTGATCTCTTACACTGGCACCTGGGTAGTGGAGTGGGTTAAATGTCCATTTCTTGATTTCAGCTCAGGTCATGATCAGCGTCATGAGATTAGGCCTCGCATTAGGCTCAATGCTGGATGTCGAGCCTGCTTAAGATGCTCTCCCTCTGCTTCTCCTCCTGCTTGCACTCTCTAAATCAATCAATCAATAAAGTCTTTAAAAAATATTGATCTCTTACAAAAATACCCCCACTGAAATATGCAGAATGGTGTTTAGGCAAGTGTCTGGTCACCCCCAAGGTATAGTCAAGTTGACACATAAAATTAACCATCACAGACACCCAAATTAGACACAACTCTCTTTCCTAAAATCACAGTTTCTGATCTTTTTTCTCCAACTTTTTTCCTCTGGAACTGAAACTTGCTTTTTGTTTGTAAGGATGAAATTACATTTGGCTATATACATATATGGTCAAAGTTCAAAAGACAATAGACCTCATCTTCCAGAATATTCTGGCTCACACTTGTAATCTTGCATAATTGTTGACATTTCATCTTCACTTTTTGAAATGTTATGCTTTGAAGAAAAAATTATATAATCATCCTAGTCAATAAGTGATTCCATAAATGTTATGGTGATAATCGAAAAATTACTGAAGTAAAATTTAATCCTTTATTAAATTATTTTTTCCTACTAATTAAAAAAGTATGATGAATTGTGTCATATTTCTTCATTTTTTTCCTTGGGTAATTTCACAAGGAAATTATTTGATGGTAAATGCCTATTTGCAACCAGGATATTATTGTTGGTTATCAAGAATGTGTTTTCTTGCTCAAAGGATTGAAAAATAATGTATTTAAAACCTATAAATTGGGCAGCCTGGGTGGCTCAGCAGTTTAGCGCCTGCCTTCAGCCCAGGGTGTGATCCTAGAGACCCGGGATCAAGTCCCAGGTCGAGCTCCCTGCATGGAGCCTGCTTCTCCCTCTGCCTGTATCTCTGCCTCTCTCTCTCTCTGTGTCTCTCATCAATAAATAAATAAAATATTTTTTAAAAATAAAACCTATAGGGATCCCTGGGTGGCGCAGCGGTTTGGCGCCTGCCTTTGGCCCAGGGCGCGATCCTGGAGACCCGGGATCAAATCCCACATCGGGCTCCTGGTGCATGGAGCCTGCTTCTCCCTCTGCCTGTGTCTCTGCCTCTCTCTCTCTCTCTCTCTGTATGACTATCATAAATAAATAAAAATTTAAAAAAAAATAAAAAATAAAAAAAAAATAAAACCTATAAATAATTTATAAGTATGATATAAGGTTCCACACAATCATGGTTTACTGTTGATATATGACAAATCTGAATATTTTCCTGAAGTAATCTAAAAGTAATCTGAAAATTACATTGTTGATAGAAGCTTGCTTAATTGGTCCAAAATCAGAGAGTGGGTTTAACTGCAGAATGGTTTAGTTATTCTATCACAGCTAGGGGAAGGGTGGAAATGATTGTGATGATCTGGAGCATTTAGAGCCTATTTTGTTTATTATTGAGTATGCACAGGTAAGAGTAGGAGGCGATTCCACATGGACTGGAATTCCATGTTGTGTGGCCACACAATGCCAGGACCAGCAAAGTCTCATAAAGCAATGAGCATGTTTACACTTTTTTTTTTTAAGTTTATTTTCCATTTCTTCTATGAAATAGGTGTTTTTGTTGATTAAACTGTATTATATGGCATGGAAGTTATAAATATCTTCAAGTATTTTTGAAATCTCTTTCACCGAGGATGATTTTATTGTTAAATGGAAATTATAACAAAATAAAAAATAATAAATAACAAAATAAAAGATAATAACAATTATAACAATTATATTGCAGCATATATAACAAGAAGTTAACTTTTAGCAATATTTTAAATATTTAAACATTTGCTAACAAGCAAGCAACATGTGCTAAGTCCTGCATTATTGCATTTTCAAAAAGATTCTTCATAATGCTTATGAAACCATAGTTGATCCTGAGTTCTTTAGGAGTTCTTTATTGTGAGTCCTGGTATTCCTGCGACAGAAATAGTGTTGTTATTCAAATGTACATAAATGCATTCAGTCCATAATAGTATTCATAGCCATCTATAAATAGTTGAAGAAACAATTGTATGAAATGCTTGATATTCATCTGAACCACTTTTTGCAATTTCACTTTTCTATTCAGATTTCAGAAATAATACAACAGTGTTGCTCATAAGATACTCAGATATATTTTTGTTAGCTTTTCATAGATAGGGTGGTAGCTTCTTATAATTGTATATTCGGTTTCACCATATTTAAGAAATCCCTTGTAAATGTGCAAAATACTAAGAAAAAGCCTGGACATACACCATGATATACAATTATTAAATATATATTTTATGTGTATTTAGTGAACTTTCTTAATATTCCTTTTCATTTTTTTTCTAGATACACCATCAGTCAAGATTATACCATCAACTCCTTTTCCACAAGAAGGACAGCCATTAATTTTGACTTGTGAATCCAAAGGAAAACCACTGTAAGTGATTTAATGAGCACTAAACTGTTTCACTTTTTCTCTCATACTGCTTTGATTTTAGGCTTTAGCTTCAGAAATCCACTGCTTTTGTCTTTTCTTGGTGGGCAAAATGATCTCTAGAACAGAAATCCCCTGAACCATGTCTTCATTAAGTATCTGTGGAAGATTGGTCTTTTACTTTGTCATCTCCGTGAAGTTTCTGGGAAGGTTTCCAGCTGTGATTTTTTTCCCCCTTTTATCTCTAGTAAGATATTTAACCTGAAAGGAAAGTGGGCTGAATCAGTCAGTGTTTATATCATAAGATTGATAGATGTTACACATTGCTGAACTTACTCCACCCATGAAAATATTTGAAAATTTTGAAGCATCCTCAAAATATCCCCAAGTTTTAAGACTAAATGGGAAATCATTTTCGTAATAAGGGGAATCACATCTACATTTCAAACGTATCCCCCATGAGACATAATTTGTGAATGTGAGATGCTTCAATATATTCAATTGTAAAGTAATTTCATTATTCGAATATATAGATTCTAATGTCACTTCAACTTTAAAATTTTACTTTCTGACCTTCATGTATATAAACAACAAACTCATGGAAAATCTAATTTTATGCAAAATTCAAGAGTGGATTACCCAAATACGATTACTCAAAGACTATTTGACAGCCATTTGATCTTTCTAATGTAGTAATAGTCTAGGTTGAGCTGAAAATAATTTGACTTTTTTAAAAGCTTCCAAT